>NC_088117.1:11225833-11532291 GCF_036370855.1 Dromaius novaehollandiae | reverse complement strand
AAATGCAGCCTGGGCAAAACCCCCGCAGTGGCGGCCCGAAATGAGGGACTTCAGGATTTGGCCTCATATTTCTTGTGCGACACGCTGACATGAGTCAACGTACATCTTCTGTACGCACGCACATTGCAGCTTGACCTTATGAGCATCGCTCTCAAACGCTTTATTTATTTCGCTGAGAAGAGGCGGTTTTGTGTGAGAGGAATACAAGGTGAAATCCTGACCTCGCTGCGAGCGGTGAGAGCTCGCCGTTGACTCCAGCAGAACCGGAGATTCATCCGGAGCTACAATCAGGTTACAGGCCTTGGTTCTTGCTTCAGCTCTTCGTTGATGCATGATGCTTCGGAGGAAGACACCAAAAATCCCATGGCTCTTCCAGGCCTGCCTCACGTTCCCAAAGAAGGGAAAATGAACCATCAGCTCCTTCCTGACCCCTTGGCAAGCAGTTGCAGTCTTTGAAGCATGAAATTTGTTTGCCCTTATTGTAGCACATTGCTATCATGTTGTTGCTGATCATAAAAATTATCCTGTGTTTTGTCAAAACCAGGCACCACATCCGCCGCTTTCTGAAGGCGTTCATAATGCGTGAATATAGGCATAATTCAAACAGTCTCTGTGGAAACCAACCCCCTACTATCGCAAAGAAAAGTGCATCCCACTGGCTTTGGGCAGCCAAATTTCAGAAATACATTGCTTAATGCCATGGCTGCGGTTCGAACCTGGCTAGCGCCGCTGAGCCTAGAATAGCAGCCTCCTTAGCGCAGCAATATCCACTTTCCCACCAAGCCTTCGCACGTACCCAGAGGAGCTCTCTTTGTGCGGTGTCTTAATCAGTGCACAAAATGCTTTCAGTGAAATGCTGCCTTCTTCTGTTTATTTGTCACAACCGATGCTCCGGTGAACGGTAAATGGGGAAGCTGTTGGCATGTCAGCACGATCGGCTCGGTTCATTAGGAAAGTCTAGCGCAGAAGAAAACGCTGTGCAAGCCCCCCTGTAACTCACGCTGGACCCTTAAAGTCCTTAAAGCTCAGCGTGTTGCACTGCTCCTGGAGGCACATAACTGAACCTGTCAAAACCGAGAGCATTCGTTTATGTAATTCTTAGCAGTAAAGATTGCGCTATTATAAGGACATGGGCTGGTTAAATCCACGTATGTTCAGAAAGAATTTCTATCTGCTCTGCTAAGAAAGCCTCAGACTGCTAAAACCCAGCGCGTTTTAACTGCGCAGGCTGCTCCGCGCGCGCCCCAGCCTCGCTGCATTGCACAATCCCTGGTTTCGTGTTTGCTTCGAGACAGTTTGCAGCCAGCATCGCATGGAAAAGAAGGAAGTAACAGCATCTAGATTGCCCATAACTGCAAGCAAACGCGATTCCAAGAAACTATTAAACAGTTTTCATTTGAAGTTTAAATGAAAAAAAAACCAACCTTGGAAGAATTTTTCTTGGCTCGGAGCTTTGCATGAAAGTCAAATTTGGGGTGAAACGTGTCTAGGCAACACCAGTGATGCAGCAAAGCCGGGCTCCGACGGGTGGAGCGGAGACCCAAGCCCTGGCGGTGCCAGCTACCTGCCCCATGGCTCGTTTTCAGAGGCAGGGAGAGAAAACTCCCATGGAAAAAAACCTCTTTGCCCATCTAAATTCTCCCCATTACTGAGCAAATGGTTTGCAGCAACAAATTTATTCCGCAGCGTCTCCTGTGCTCTTTTTTGTTTGAGAAAGCCACAAACAGATTGCGATTTTCTCTAACGGCTTGACCATCTGGGAAATTTTTCATGCAACTCCTCTCCTCACTGGGAGCAAGTTACTTAGAGGGGAATTCCCAGTGGAGAGCAGCAGCTGAAGGCATGGGTGGTTCGTTTAATTAGCACGCACAATCCCGACGTCCTTACTCAGGCAAAACTCTCGCTGGGGCCAAGGGGAGATTTTTTTTTTTTTTTTTTTGTAAGAACCAGCTAAGGACTTTGGTATTCGTCTCTTGGTGTTTTATATGGTATTTTCCAGGCAGGGGAACGCTGGCTTTGGGATGTGTAAGCCTCTGATTTACTACAGCCTTGTGCCTGCGAGGTCAGGCTGCAGCGCCGCGGTCCCGTCGCACGCGGAGCCCTGGCGGGAGGCGAGCGGCCGGAGCTGCCTCTCGCACCTTCCCCAGTTGGGAGAGCATCACACGTTCCCCCAGCCCAGCCTCGGCCGCCGGCGCAGTGCCGGGGGGAGGTCAGCGGGGAAAGGGGCTCTCCGAGACCGCCCAGGCATCCGTTCAGAGAAGTGCAGCGTTTATGCAGCCCTTGTGCAAGTTATGCGGTCTTTTTTCCCGCTCATAGGTGAACTTACAGCTTGGGAAAGCTGGCAAAGCAGGACGGGGTAAGGTGAACAGGGAGGCACTGCACGAGCATCCGCCGCTCGACTCCCCTCGTCCAGCTCCGGCATCGCGTCCCTCCAAGGCCTTTCTCCACGTCCTCCTCCAGGGCAGCACGGCCTGGCACGCAGGGCTGCCACGCGAAGGTCGTCCTCAGGGAGCAGCCCGTCTCTTCCAAAGGTGCAGCAGGAGAAAAGAAAAAACCCTGGAGAAAAGCTTTGGGAGCAGAGGGAGAAAAATAGCAACACACCAAGTTGCTACACCAATCCCAGGTCTCTTCTCAAACGCCCCCTCACCTCTCTCCTCCATATTTTGCATTTGCGCTTTTTTTCTTTTTTTTTTTTTAAATCTTCTTCTGGCAGGATCTCCGGGAACGCATCCAGCGACAGCAACGCGACGATGTGATGTTCCAGCATCCTCCAAGGGAGGCTGTCCCGCGCTCCCAGACGCTCCGAGCGGAGCCCCTGCTTGCACGGAGACGCGGCAGGGTTTTCCCGTGCGCTCTCTCACGCGGGGCCTCCCCGGCTGCGGCGCAAAGCGCGCTCCCTCCGCAGCCCATTGCCCACGGCCAAAGCAGCGCTGGTGACCGTGAGAGCATGGCTCTGCTGAAACAGTGAGCCATCCTCAATAAGCACCACCTGAACTGAAAGGCCAAGTTTATACTGCTGTAATGCAGTTCACCAAGGCAGGGGATGCCCCTTTTACCTATGTCAACTTAAAACCGTTCCTATGGAAAACCAGCACAAGGCAAGGCTTAACGTGCACCACGCGCACAGCCCCGATTTCAGGCCACCAGCGCAGAGCTCAGAGCAGACCCCCACGGCCCGGCTCCGCTCTCCCCCCAGCACGGTTTCGAGAGCTGCGCAGAAAAATCTCACGCTTCGCAATTTTCATTGGCTCATTACCGGACAAAACTTTGCTTTGAACTGACGTTTTCTGGGCATGACAACTGCTTTGAAGCAGGAAGACAAAACTGATGTAGAAAGTTGGCAGGTGAAGAAATGAGAGACTTCTTTTCCCCCCCTCCTGCAGCAGAGCTGTCCAGGAGCTATGGAAACTTTGTTTGGCTAAATAAAAATGCTGAAAGATAACAAGGCTTCATATTTTCCAGCGGTGCCTTCGCTGGAACAGCACGCTATCCGTGCGAGCTAGAGCCTCCCGAGCGGCCAAAGCTGTTCCTCAAAGTAAAGGCGCTGCGCTGCTTTCAGCAGCGGGTAGGAAACTGTCTCCTGCGATCCCTGGAGAATCATCAGCTCCCCCCGCATACATACATTTTTTCATTTAAGCAGTGTCCGCTTAGAGCCCCCAAAGACCTGCCCTCCCACACGCCACTGAGTTTGTCTCATTTTTGCTGGTACCCCCTTGCATCCATACAAAATCAGTGGCTTCATGAGAACCTGGGGAAGAATTAAGATGAGGTTTTTGCCAGGTAAAGCCCTTTTGGTAAGGGGCTGCTCTCTCTTCTACAGTCTTTTTCCAGTGCCTTTACATATTTCACCTATATAATTACACCAAAATCTGAACTAAACTGGCTTTCACAAAAAATAGCAATCCTGATCCTAAAGCTGGACAGGCAGAGAAGCAAAACGCTCCGTTTTGAGAGGGTGCTCTGGGAGAGGGCTCGGATCGGGCAGCACACAGTGCCCGGCTTGGAAGGAGCCCAGAGGGCTTCCCCGAGGACCGCTCACGCTCGGGCCGAGGGCACCGCTCCTCTGCCTCCACGGCCTGGGCCGCTTCCATCGGCACCCCGAGGTGCCCGGGGTAGAAAGCAAACAGAAGTTCATTCTGGGAACGGGGCAAGCAAGTTCCTCCTTCCCCAAGGAGACAGCAGAGGCTCAAGAGATATGCTTAAAAATAATATTAATAATAGAAAATGCACTCTTAAAGTTCTTTCCCAAGGCTTCTACTACTGCTGAGTCCAATTCTGCATAGTGCTCAACCAACACTGCCATCTGCCATTGTGCAATAGCACGAGTCACATTTTTGAGCGTTGCCTACTGTTTGTTTCCTATGTAACATTAAAAAGGAGAATACATCCATCCTTCCCCAAATCATTCTCTGTGTGGGAAACCTTCTTCCCATTTCAAGTCCTCCACTGCGATGCCCCAGCTGCCAGGCGGGGATAATAGCAAGCCAAGGAGCACCTCTTCCACGCGGGCTGCTCCGTCCACAGATATTCCCCCGGGAAGCCACGTCCAGCTCGGTCTGCAGTGGTCGCCTCTGTGCTGGCTTGCTGAAGCCTCCGACCTTGCCAACTGCTGCAGAGCAGGACAAACCCTGCCCAGCATCTATTTTTAGGATTTTATGCTGCTGCACATCATTGTGGTACTTTTCACATAAGAACAATAGCAGTTATAAAGTCCCTCATAGTAGGAATATTCCTCTTTATTCCCCATAGGAATAACAATTCATCACGACTGTGTTCTGAAACAGCATAGCGCTACACCGTAAACTCGGGTCCACAGGAGGAGGAGAGGACAGACAGCACTTGTACTAATTAATTGATGCAACAGTATGAAGCAACAATTCCTCCAGATCACTCAGATGCACATGACAGGTGACAGAGCCTGCGAATCAGGACAGAAGACCAGGAGGCTGGATCTGTGTTGAGCTCCCAGCTCCCCCAGTTAATCATTACTGAGTGACTCTTCTAGGAGGCCAAAAGAAGTGTTTTACCCACCTCTCCGCGACGGTGCTGCAGCACAACCAGAGGACCTGGTTCTCCTCTGCCGCCCACTCGCTGTGACTATTTGCAGCGGTGCAAATGGACGAAGAGGAGGATCCAGGCTATCACATCAGAACAATACCAGCAACATAAGACAAAATTGTTCCTTTTTCTTCATAAACAATGAATCCATCCACATGTTAGAAAAAATAAGTTTAATGCAAGTGGCATGTTTCATACAGAATTTAACAGGCACCCAAAACACCAGCCGTTTTCACGTTGAAACCCGAACGCTTCAGTCTTGTTTGTACATTCACAGGCTGAACAGCAGTTTGTGCCACCGCTCACACAGTTGTCCCTGCTCTTAAGGCCATGCAACAAAGCAGGAGCTCCTGCGCGGCTTAAACGCCCGGAAAGCTCGGGAGGCTGCAGGAGCCACTGGGGAGGCTCTCTAAGGGGCAGGCCAGAGTCTGCGTGGGTCCCAGACGGACACACTCACCCAAACTGGTATTTCTAACATTTTTAATTACTCTCAAGGCCATTTTTAACTCACCCAGTAAGTATACCTGCGGCATGTAAAGCTCAAACATGGCAAGAGAAAAAAACCCCACAAAAAGGAACAAACTAGCTGCTCTCATGGTCCAGAGTGGAATCAGAGTGCTAAAAATGAAAATTTCAAAAGATTTTAAAGTTATGGCCATTCTAAACAACGAGACAGGATAATCGAGGCAGATTTTGGAGCCTGATCTATCCCTTCAGGCAGTGGCGCATTTGGAAAGAGTAACAAATCCTAAAGAAAATGAACTTCCCCAGTGGGGCACAGTCTGCAAGTACCTACTTAATATAAAATACTTCTGGCAAACAACATTATAAGCCACTTTTTCGAGTCTTGAAAAGCAGCAAGTCCAGCTCCTGTTCCTGTTTTCTTACTTGTTCTGTTCTACCAAGTTTGCTCCCCCGTCCTCAAAAATGCCAGTTTTTTTAATTTAAAGAAAATGTATACAGGAAGGAAAAAAACACCTTATTCTCAGCTCATATTTAATATAACATTTATTCTGTCTCTCCCTCCTTCCCTCCATTGTGGCTTGGCTCCCCCTGAGCTTGTAAGAAACCTTTCAAATCGCAACTCCTTGAGAAAAAATATTTTGGCAAAGTGATCTTAAAATCTTAAAAAAAAAAAAAACCCTTAAATTTGAAAACACTGAATTTAAATTCTGAATCATTACGCAGACTTTACTTATCCTGCAATCTCCTGGGAATGCTGTGAGGATTAATTAGCTCTAGCTGGAAAATGCTCTGAGAAGTGCCATAAAGGTGCCAAACACTGCTCTAGCCAGTAGATCTCAAACGTTCAAATTATTACATCATAAAACAAATCATTTGGAAATTAATTCCCCTTCCTTGCCAGCATGACTTCAAAGGGACCTCGTTTCCCCTGCTGCGCTGGTAGGCTCACACCACCTGAGCACCGCTAAGGATCCAAGTGCTAGTAATGACCAAGGATGAGAACATTTTAAACTTCACAATGCCTCTAAGGCCTCCTCCTCAATTATTTAATCTTCGAGTTGTCCATCTTTCTGTGGAACTCAGACTCAAGTAAAAAGACTCAGGGCATTCTGACAGGAGACATTTGGCAGTATTTATAAAAAAAAAGCAAAACCACTTTCCAGTGTCTTCCAAGCAACTTCTCCCCAAGCCCTCTGCTTCTTTTGACTTGGCAAACGCTAGGTTTTTTTGTGATTTGATGAGGACATTTTTTTCTTGGTATGCACTGCTGAATCTGGATGCAGAGGACTGACAAAGCCTGAGCAGCAAAGCACTGCGATACGCTGCTGGAGGAGCAGGGCTGGGACTGCTGTGGGTAACACCCAACAGCTGAAGCATGCCAGAGCGGGGAGCACAGCAGCACCCACACCACCACCAGTCACCCTCTCGCTCATTATTCGAAGGAGTGCCAAAATAGAGCCAGCCCAGGGTGAAACAAGGCCTTACCATCTGACCTGCAATCCGTTTCCAGGCCGTGACTCCAAAGAAGACACAGCCTTGGAGCGGGGGGAGGCAAGGGAGAGCCGCTCGCAGCTGGGCCATGCCGGGGTCCCAGCTGGCCTCTCCCTGCACACCAGGGCAGTTCCCAAGCCAGGTGTCACGCGTGCTGTCTGCTGAAGCTCTCCAGCACGGCCACCCCGGGGATCCCAGCTGGCACACCCAGAGCTCCAAGGCCCTAGGCTGGCAGCTGTACTGGGGAGGAGGAAAGCACTGGGCTGGGAGTTACTCGAAGTCCTCCCTGTCCACAGAGTAAGCTGCAACTTGGACCTGCAGGTCACTGAACCCTGAATTTGGGCTGCCCTTCTGTTTTGGAAGCTCATATAAGAACTAGAAGCTATTGATACAACAAGAGACCCACGAGGGTGCTGAGTGCAGGACAGCTGGCAGGTAAAGCGGCAGCCCAGAGAGCGCTCCCAGAACAAGGCTCTGGGGAACAATTCCAGGGAGCTCTGCAGTCACGAGGAAGCTTCCAGACAACACAGGCTTCCTGCAGAAGCCTTCTTCCTTCTTTCCTGCAGAAACAGCCTTTGGCTCTCACAGGGCTAATCTAAAGATCACACTGCCATGGCCCATTATTGAGTTCTGTGTGTTCAGTCCACACTATCTGTAATGCCTGATAATGACATAGTTTCTTGTTTTACTTTAGTTTAGGACTTTAGACAGAAGCTTCCTTATCTTACATCCATAAGCCTAGAAACCAAAGTATGTCAGCAAAAGACCCCAGTACTCACAAGCTGCAATATTAAGCATCGCTTTTTGTGTGCATACTGGCTTTTTTCTCAACCACGTTCATATCTCAGATCAAACAGATCATAACAGAACAGTCATGTATTACCAGTCTCACTTATTCCACCGTGATTACAGACACCAGTGATTTCAGGGCAAAAAGAGTCCTGATCATTTTGAACAACTGATTTTTATCAGTGCACAGTACTTTAAAGAACATGGGAAGAGGGACAATACTCCATCAAAAGAAAAAGAAGAGAGAACCAAAGAAAGCTTTAGGACAGGTTCTAGACTCCACAAATAAAGAGTTACTTAACTTACTGCAGAGGAACAGTCTGAGATCAAGACCAGTAAAACCAAGCTTAATGCTTAATCCTCTCCTTGAGCTGTGAGTAAAGCTCTCTGATGACCTAACTCTCATTACTGGAAAGGTAGGAGAGCTAGTGTTTTCCACAATCACAGAGAATACACTTTCACTTCAGATTTTGCTCTGCTTTCAAGCTCTTCTAGGTAAGATAGTCTCATCATAGTCCAGCAAGACAGAAGTAACTCTGAAAAAACAGGAACAAATCAATTCAGCAAAGGGTCAAAACCAAATGCCAAGATCTACACATCACAGAATGCTGCAATGGGGTCCCCGTAATCACTGGGGAAAGGTAACTTATTTGCTATGACTGGGAATTTCAAGAGCACATGACACTGAACTCGGCTCCTACCACTCCAATGGATTTTTTCTGTTAGGGCGAGACTCAATTACTCAGCACTAACTGCCTGAAAGGGACAAAGCCATTCAAAGCTATAGAGTCACGTCAGAGCGAACAAAACGATACAGTGGGTAGAATGCATGTCTTGCACAAATCTAGGAAAAAAAAGTGGTCGAATTTGGCCCCATATTCTTGGTAGAGGATATGCAAAATGCAAACTACACAGAGAAGGGATGGCACTGGGAAGTGTGATACATACTACATGCCTAAGACATTAAGAAACATTCTTAGAAAAAGGGTGAAGATGGATTAAGAGGGTGGTGCAAAGTTATCCGGGTTCTAACCTCCAGATAAATCACTGCCTTTTTCATGCCCACAGGAATACAGGAGCAGCAGCAAGGTAGGCTCCTATGGACTAAATGAAATTTATATTAAGTTTCACTGTGCAAAGAAAACAAAACACCCAATCAAGTGTTGCACTTTGATAACCAGAATGGCACCTCAACCCTCAAAAGATACAAATTCCAGAGACATGTACATTAATTTATCAATAAAAAGTAGCACTGATAAATAAATTAATTTATATAAAAAAGGAAAAGAGGATATTCACACATTTGGGGATAGAAGAATCACCTTCTCTGCCCACATGCACTTGTTTTATTTACATATCCACAAATACCATGAAACACCATCCCAGCCCCCCCACTAGCAGCATGGTCACATGGATGCCATAGATGAGCAGTTCATTCATGAGGCTGAAGTCTACGCGCCTTCGCCCCAGTAAGAGGAGGATGATGGAGAGTTTGTACTGGAAACGCAGAAAGATCCGGATGCCAAGGTACTGAAGGCAAAACAAGATAGAGAGTGCCACCCAGAGGATGGAGGTAAAGAGGCTGCAGCTGAAGTACAGCAGGAAACGAATGAATCCATACATCCATCGGGATTTGAGATAGATGTCAAAATTGTTGTACTTGGTGCGCACCAAGTGAGTGGTTCTTACCGGGCCACAGGCCGAATGCAGGCAGGTCGTGTGGGGGCCGTGAAAAGAACGGACCCGCCGGGGAATGGGGATTACAGGCATCAGGCACCCCACCGGTCACGGAGTCCCAGGGCAGGATTTACAGGGCACATATCAAATATCATCCATTAAGACGGAAGAGATCCGACAGCCTGGAAACGCCAACTCTCTGCTGAATTTCCAGGAAGGAAGAGACCTGCAGGAAGGCGGAGAAGGAAAATATGTTTAAGTAGCCCCAGTGGGAAGATACACAAGCAGGGTGGATACTCTCCAGCTCGGTGGATACTCACAGCTGCTTCACAAAACTCAACTCTCCTTACAAAAATACTATTTACCAGGCAGACATGTAGAAATACGATTGTGTTTCCATCATCACTGTACCAGAATCTATAGAGTGCCCTATTAGCATGCAATTTCAGTGCTAGTCCTAACCTGTTAACCCTTACACTGTTAATGGAAGAAAGACAAGAACTTTGCTTTGGAATTATCCCAGCTAATTCAGAGGTCCCCCTCAATCAAACAGGAGACAGGCCTGCAACAGTCCTTGCCTACGCAAGGAGTGATATTAATGTATGTGTTTGCATTTGACTGGGTTTCATTATTTAAAAGAAGCTCTCCAAGTGCTTTTGCAAATGAATTCTACAGTCCAGACACAGTGGTGATTCTAGATTGCTGCTCATTTCAAAACTTGGCAAAGCTTCACCAAATAAACAAACTGAAAATAATGGAAGGTTTTGCAAGAACAATGAGGCAATAATGTTTTTCACACACTACAGGATGTACCTCCCCTTGCTTAGATGACTCTTGCAGTCTCGCAGTCATTGCATCCAATTGCAAGGAGTGTTTCAAAGGCACCTACCATTTTATTTCTCCCTTTGTGACCTACAGAGATAAATGAAATATCTTGATCTTCTGGAGTGTTTAGGATTTATAATCTTAACATCCTTCCATACACCCATTGTTGTGATCTGACAGTGATGAGCAGTAGCCTGTTAGCTGCTCTCTGCTTCACCCCAGGCTTATAATGTGCCAAATTCCGGGAATTATGAAATGACAATACATTCATCAGATAATGTTAGAAAACAACAGGGACTTCCCCAGCCTCCTCGCACACCCAGGCATTCAGACCTGAGCAGATCTTTCCTTTGCTGAGCAAGAAATACTATTACTATTAAAATTAAAAATAGTGTATTTTAAAAGTGACTTCCGTAATTTTTATTTTGTTACTACCAAAAGTATTTACAGAGCAAACTGTACGGCTACAGGAAATTGTATTCAGGTATCAAAAACCTTTTCTGATACAATTTGCGTCTCTGAATAAGTCTCTTCACTGCTACCTGCCTCAACTTATTTCTGTAACTGGAAATAACCATTCTGACCTCTTCTGTATGGCCCCAGGTTTCAATTCCTTTTCTTTAGTACAGAAATTTTGCCTGTGATTTGTTGGCTCTATATGAATCAGAAGCTAACGAAAAGGAATGTGGAAGACTCACAACTAAGGAATTTAGGAAACTGAGGTCTGTTCTCAGCTAGCAAAGGCCCCCTCACAACTTTACATGCCTCTTTCCCATAATTTCCTGTCTGTAAAGAGGAAATATTACGCAGTTCAGAGGAATATATTCTGCAAGACATACAAAGTGGTTAGATACTAAACCCACACTACATAAAACCAAGGCAGTTTTGTGTCTAAAGCATGCAATTGACTATGCTTTCCACAGGCTGTGCATGTACTGTCCAGTGTTTCTCCTCGGAGTTATTTTTGGAGGAATAAATTAGCAAGTTAAATTAAAATTCACATACTCTGCACTTACAGCATTTCTCATTTCTGATGCTACAGCCAGTCTGTACAACCTCTTTCGTCAGAGCATGGAGATACCTAATAATCTTCCAGCAAACTCTTGCATACCTGTTTAACCTGATTCCCCATGCAGTCACATCGAGATCAGTGGGATCGCTAGAAGAGCGCTCAAGAAGCTCATGCCTAAGTAACAGAGCACAAACCCCACTGCATATCTGCTTTGCCCATAAGCTGTGTTTGCTGGGGCAAAAAAATCAACACACTGGCTTTACGCCCGTGCCTTTTTGCAGAAGAGGAGGTGTAATTCTCTCTGACAAAATCATTAACAGCTGAATCGGAGAACTGCTCAAACAGCTCAGCTGATGAGACTTGTTTGTTGTAAACAGCAGCATCTTGTTCTCTTTTAGTGTGCCCATCATACAAACAAACAGCCTGCGGTGGGTTTATGCTCTTCAGGTAAGCTCAAATATCAGTACTGGAACAGCCACAAACAGCGGGACATTGTGAGAACTGAAAAGAAAAAAAATCTGAAATATTACATTTTTAATGGCGCTGCCATCCACTCAGCAGAAGGTCGCTAATCCGATGCTTTTTCTGGATGCCGCTTAATTCTTGTAATAACAGAAGTGTGAAGTTTTCCTGTAACACCTGCCCTTCTAGGAAGAGTGAAAGAGATGGCTAAGGTGCTTCATAGACTCACAACATTCTAGATATGAGTTGATCTAAAAGATAAAATGAGAGGTTAAGTTTTAATTAGCTAATTTTATGCATTAAGCACTTCAAGCTTACAAGACCCCTCCCCAAGCATGAATTTTTAATCCCATTAAGATTTTTAAAGACAATCAAACACTCAAAAATATATGCATTATATCTTACTGATACATGCCAGAAAGTCAGCTAGCTTGTATTCAATGCTGTATACAAAGAGAGGTAAGGAAAATTACATATAAAGAACTCATGTCAGTACTTTAATCATAGAACCGTCACTGTTCATCCAAGGCATACAAAATACAACGGAGAGAGCACACACGGCCAATGTTTTCAAAACAGAATACTTAAAGGTAGGCCCTCAAATCTGTCTATTGGCTCACGATGCCTAGAAACGGAGTTGGACACCTGCTCCTGAGGATCTTCTTTTAGGCCTTTCTTTTTTGAAGCACATTACTGAGGCTGGAAAGCCGAATTGGGCCCTTTTTAGATACCACCCTGTAGTCCTCAGGATTTCAGCTCTGAAGTACAGACACCTCCGTGTCAGCCATGCTGCCGTTATACAGAGCATCACATGCATCTCTAGTGTGGGTCTCATCAAGAAGCTAAAAAGGTGAGTAACTGCTCATTTTTGGTGAGTTTTCATGCTCTCTTTAGAAATGAGAACACTACCCAAATACAGTGCCATTTCTCTTTATATCTAGCACACTCCAGGCAAGGCCTGCTGCTGCTCAGTGTACTCGTAATTAGCAAAGGAGGAGAAATGATAGAAAGACTGCAACATTTACAGGTGACACAACTATCAGTGAGAACCACCGGGACCAAAGTGTTCCAGAGGGACCCAAACAAGGTTAGGGGCAATGACAAGTAAAGGCTAGTGCTGATAAATGAAACCAGGGAGTACCGGAAGGAGGGGAAATTCAAACTCCTCCTACATCCTACAAGATCCTAAAATAAACTACATTAACTCAGGAAAGGAGCTGAGGGCAGGGAAGTCAGCAAGGACTTCCCGGGGCGCGCTACTGAGCTTAGAAGCACAATCAAGATGACCGGGAGCCCAGCTGCCACAGTGGACAGTAACATCACTGCACAGCTATCGGTGTGCTGCCACCCGCTACGACAGGGGCGGAACACAGCAACTCGCCTCCAAAAACTGCAGGAATTCAGAAACTGATGGTAAAGAGGTACCCCATGGGAGCCACGGCTGCCGGCAAGGGGCTGAGCCCCAAGCGGGGAGCGCTCGCACAGCTCGCCCTGAGCAGCCACTGCAGCTGGCAAAAAGGGCTCTTCCCCTGTGGGCCAGCCATGCCGGAGGCCTCGCTGCCACACGGGGTCTGGACCGACAGGGACACTGGGAGAAACTGGGCCCGCAGGTCCTGGGCCCACCCCAGGCCTCGCAGGCCTCAGGGGCGCTGGGGACACTGGGACAGACCAGGCACACAGGTCCTGGGCCCACCCCAGGCCTCGCAGGCCTCAGGGGCGCTGGGGACACTGGGACAGACCGGGCCTGCAGGCCCCGGGCCCACTCCAGGCCTCGCAGGCCCTGGAGGCGCTGAGGACACCGGGACAGGCCAGGCCCGCAGGCCCCGGGCCCACCCCAGGCCTCGCAGGCCCCGGGGACACCGGAACCAACCAAGCCCGCAGGGCCCGGGCCCACAGGCCTCGGAGACGCCGGGCACAGCCGGGCCCGCCCCGAGCCCGCAGGCCCCGGCCCCACTCGCTGAGGGGTGACCGGCAGCTGCCGCCCGCCCGCCCCCCCGCCTCCCCCCGGCCCCCGCCCCATCGCCGGGGCCGCCGCCCCGCACTCACCCTGCTGCCCATGGCCCCTCGCCGGGCGGCGGCCACCGAGGCCGGGCGCGCCGGGCCCGGGCTGCTGGGAGGCCCGGGCCTGCGGGCGAGCGCCGCAGCGCGCATGTGCGGCGGGCAGCGGCGCTCCGGGGCTGGCCGGTGGCGGCGGCGGCGGTTAGGGAGCGGCCGTGGGGGCGCGCGCTGATGGCGTCATTCCGCGGCGCCGCCCCCGGCGGGCGGAAGCGGGAGGGGGGCGCGTTGCCAGGCGACGCGGAGGCGGCGGGGGCGGCATCATGGCGGTGCGGCCCGGCCGCCATCACAGTCGTCCCGAGCGCCTCCGCTCCCCTCGCGGCCTCCCGTGTGGCGGCCCGGGGACCGGGTGTCCTGGAAGTTTCAGGGGCCTGAGGGGTAGAGCGGGCAGGAGGGCAGTGCCGAGGGGGCTGCGCGTGTCCAGGTTTCCCATCAGCCCAATCCGAGTTTAAAAGCCCCTTTGCCAGGTCAGGTTGGCCTTGGATGGTCACTGTGCTCCGCAGCCTGTCACCAAGCGGCAGCTCGCGATGATAAATCGGTAGTAAACTGCCTCAAGGAAGCGTGTGACAAAGACTTCTGAAGATCCGTTAGGGCTGGGAACTGTCCTGCTCCCCGGGTCGGGCGCCACTGGCGTGGTTTAAGCGTGTTCAGAAAAGCAAAGTCCTTAAATCACAAAGGGAGGGGACTTGGGCTTCTGAGGAGGCCAGAAAGTATCCAAAAATAAAAAAATCAGAAGTGATAGAAAGGGAAAAGAAACCATCTTTCTGCTGCTTTCCCTTAGCTTTGATTAGGAATACGAAACTTCTTTATTGCCCCCCCACCCCACCCCACTTGCCGTCCAGGCACTGCCACAGTGGAAAAAACATGAAATAATAACAACTGCAGCCACCTGCCAGCACTGGGACGTGCCGCGCTGCACAGGCGGCGCGAGCTGCCGGGCCGGACCTCCCCGGCGTACCAGGGCCGCTCGGGTTGCCCCCGGCTCGCTTCCCGCAGCGCCTGCCCTGCACAGCGGTTTTATCCCGCAAACATGATGCAGGTGTGGGACGGACGTCAAGGGAAAATTATAACCAAGGTAATAAGGCTAGGAAACGGCCGTTTCCGCTTTGCCCATGTACCTTCTGTCAGGAGGGAGGGGGGCAGTATGGAGTTGAGGTGTTTTCCCAATAACGCAAAACAGGGAACCTCTATTCAGTGACTGCGATCAGCAAGCGAGCGGATCCATCCACCGGCACCGGAGCTACCGCCGGGGAACCAGAGGCAGCAATTTCACCCAAGCAGCAAAGTTAGGAAGGCGCTTTGGCTTTCCCACGTCGGCGTGACAGGTGATGGGGATGCTGCTGGACGCAAGTGCCCCAAGGAGGGGGCAGTGCCGATGCCTCCTGGTGCCTCTCCGGGGCGAAAGGTCTGCCGTAGCCTCCGGGAGAACCCAGGCAGCTGCACCGAGCACCCCACAAACCAGCTGAGTGAGTGCCAAGGCGTGACGCAGCAACGCCAGCGTCAAGACAGGCAATTTCAATCTCTTAGGTCAGGATGACAAAAAACCCCAAGACTGTAGCATTCACTTTTCTGCCTGAAATATTTTGGCCGCTTGGCTGCTTAAATGAATGTGTGTCTTTGTAAATATACTGTCCTCAGGTCAGGCATGAATTGCAACTTTGACATTCACAGAGATAAGATCCTAAACAAACACTTGTAAGTTCACCCGCCGGGAACCCGCCCACACGCGCTCCGGCAGGACTGGATCGGTTGTATTTCTTTCCTGTGCTAATTTTACTAAAGACACAACTCATATTCCTGTTGATTGAACAGTTTTGTGCTGACAGCATTGAAGATTTGTGATGAAACTTATCATCAGCCCAGAGAGCGGGCCATTAGTACTAGTCACAGCAGCCAGCTAGTGCTGATATATTTTATGGCACGCTTCGAAGACAAACATACACATTTATATGTCACTTGTTGCAATATAAATGCTAACTTGTACTTCTTTCAAAACTTTTAATGAATTGTATACATTTCAGAAGATTTATAGCATAAACCGAATGGCTCAAAATATTACTTTAAACATATTTGTCACTTTGGCAACAGAACAAAAAAAATCTGGAAGATATTGCATTTAGAAATAAATCATAAATATATGCATCTTAAAAGAGTTTATTTTGGTCATTAATAGTTGATGGGCCCCCCCAGTGCAGGATTTAAAGTTAAATTATGCAAAATCAAAAACAAACCTTATAATACTTAATCAAACATGCATAAAACTGTCAGGGCCAAATAAATTCTCTCAATTAACTTGCTTCAGATTGTGATTGCATTTACTAATTTAATCAACACTAGAATAATTTGGAGACCGGGTAATGATGAATTACTGTGGTGCTGCACATGAAGGGATGCTAAGGTAGTGTGCTGAGACAAGAATGCAAGAAACGCTTTCTAGGCTGAGGGCAAAAAAGTAACAGCCAAGTTGTCGCAATCATTTTATAATGGAAACTTTTTTTGTATTCCCATTTTGGAAGGGGCAGGGGGATTTTTTTTCCACTAGAGACTTTAAATGCTTTTCATGGAGAGACCTTGTTTGGATGCTCGATTTTTATGTTTACCCATGTAGTCACAATCTCATTTCAATATGGCATGAATTAAGAAGTGAAATAGTTCTCTGCAGGCGTTCACTCCATATTTTTTACTGATTTTGTGAATGTGGCCTTTTGCTTTGAACACAAGGCTAGGAATTGACTTCCAATCCTGTTTTCTGGCCCTGATTCACACTTTGGCCTTGGTCATTTAGGCTGGAGCCAGAGTAACAATGCTGTAATATCCAGATGTTCTTTAGTTCAACCCTTTTGCACTCAGAATGGATCTGCACTTACACTAAAACGGGTCTGACCCCTGTCTCAATAAAGCTTTCAGTTCTATTACTTGTGGAGAGTTAAACATCTGATTTTTGCAAGTGTAAGCAAGGTTTTATGGATGACTGTTCAGGGAGGTTCTCATTTACAGGTTCGTGTGAAGGAAGCTGTAAGGTATTCGGCCCTCTGAAACACTAGATCTATGAAAATCAGACCCTTGTCAGGTCTTTAGCCTTTCTACTTCTGTTTTACAAGAAACGAAAATGCCCATATAGTTGTTAAGCCATAATTCTAAAAGTCTTAAAGATAATAAATGTGTTAACGTGGTATTTTCAAACTAGCATTCATTGCTGGCTACCAGTAGAATCCAAAACACCATTCAAAACCAACAGCACCTTGTGCAAAGTCCATTGGGTTTTGCTGACCCATAGTATATAAAGCTGAAATATAACAAATTGAGGAATTAATTCTTCCCCTTTTCCTTTAAGGAGATTTAGGGTCAAGTCTGAGCCTTAAATTTTAAGTTTAATCAATCCTCCCTGCAAATCTAAAACGCAAAAGCCCATGGAATAATTTTTCCTTATTGCTTCTTTCCAAATCTCATCTCTTAGCTTAAATGTCAGCTTTAATCAGTGCAAAGAGATTTGCATGGGGTAAATAATATAATGCAGTAAATTAGACTAGTTAAAACCCCCTAAAAGAACTAATTCCCACTTCCGCAGCACCAGACTAGCAGAGCGCAGCCCCTCGAGCAGTGCTCAGACCCCCGGGCTCTCCGGATCTCCTGCCTCCCTGGGAAGCCAGTGGGATGCAGAGGGGGGGCCTCGGCCTGGGTCCTTATTGGGGGGTTTATGGTCCCTGCAAACTGAGGGAGCGATGTACCCGCATCCCCACATCCCCGCAGGAACACGCTACTCGCAGCAGGCTGCCAGGGCATCGCTGCCCAGCTGGGCAGCAGCGGTGCTGGGCACACATGGAAACCCAGCGCGGCTGGGAAGGCTGCAGCGCACACGGAGAGGACACTGTCTTCTCCCTGCTGGAGTCCTGGCTCCTGTAATGCTTTTAGAGATACGTACTTTACAGGTGACTTGCGAAATATAAAACTAGATCAGTCTGCAGTTTCTGAAGTAATAAATGATATGTGGTTAGGATGAGGCATGGTGAGACGGTAATGGTTGCTGTATACGTGACACATCAGCACGTTTTCTGGCATAATGAACAATCTGCCCAGTGCTGCCGCCAGCCTCCACTGAACGAAAAGCAGCCGGATCCGTGGGAGTCACCGGCGGGCTCGGGGCAGCCTGCTTTCCTCCGCCCGCAGCTGCTCGCGGGGGCTCCCGCCGCTGCACGGAGCGGGATGGGAGGAGAGAGACCGGGGCAGCGCGGGCGGGATCCCGGTGGGACCAAGAAATGGGGAGAGGAGGAACTCGGCCGCTGCTGCAGCCTCACGTGCTGTGTGATGCCTGGAGCCCGTCTCACTGCCGGGACAAATGTCAAAAATGTGTCGCTCTGCAGTGGGGACACAGCTCAGCCCCCCAGGTGATGAGGGGAAACACGCGGCCCCCCTCGCCTGGCCGTTCACTCGCCTCTTGAGAACTGGTGGGGGTAACTTGGGCGATGCTGGGGCGAACGGACCGATTCCTGCCGACCTCGGGGGCTGGAGCTGGAGCCGGCTGCGCACATATGGTGGGAGCGAAACTGTCTCTAAAGCGAATGGAAACAGGCCCTGGCGCTTCGCCAGCGACAGGACTCCTGCCAAACCCTGTTGCTGCATCATGTTGGCGAGCTCCAGCCTAGCTGATGTCGGGAACTGCCTATGTTGCAGAAAACTCTGGTGGAGAAGTGTCATTATTGCGCTCTGTTCACTTGTAGGTTAGGCCTGGCGTAAGCCCGAGCCTTTTAAACTGGGAAAAGTAGCACCTTCCCCCTGGGAATCTCATTCCTCTGGTTTTCCATTCCTTAATAACATGTCCTAAAGAGTGTCTTGGCAGTAGCTGGCCGGTCCCCTCAAACTCACTGCGTGGATGTGCCGGAGGGGTCTGTCTGCTCCAGGACCATTGCAGCAAGAGCAGCTTGTTCCCTGGGACAGGGGCAGAGCTGGGCCTCACCTCGTCTCTAGCATTTCCCGTGCTCCCACCTGTATTTTCAGAGGTGCTTTAACACCCCGGGAGGATGCCCGGCACCACGCCGACGCTCAGACCAGGCAGGCTTGGGGCAGGGAGCTGCGCAGCCCCACGCGGGACAGGAGGATGCCGTGGCTCTGCCCAGGAAGAGCTGGCACCGCCGGCCGCGGAGCGCTGGCAGCGGTCCCGGAGCCGTGCAGAGTGCAGAGCGACGGCAGGACTCGTATTCAGCTCTTCGGCGAGGTAGACGCAGCCTGGATCGCACTCCATCATTCCCACAACAGTTTCCTAGAGCGAAAACAGATGGTGAGGAACAAACACAAACACCGACACCACGATATCCAGCTTCTGCCCCAGACAGTTTTCCTTCTGGCCCTGCTAAATCTCGGCTCTCCAACACCCCCAGCAGCGTTCGGTCTCCCGAGGGCAAGGGCCTCTTCTTCTGCGGGTTACAGGCAAACCGCCTGCGAGGGGGTCAGCGACGCCACCTGCTCCGGGCACTGGCAAAACGTCAGATTTGGAGCCAGCACTCATTTTCCGGAGAGCGATGGGAAGCGGGGCTAGCCGACATTTCTGGAGTATCATGAGGGATCATGGGTCGGCGCCTGAGGCCAGCACGTCCCGGGATTAGCTGCCATGGCAGCGTCTCCAGCGCTAGGGGGTTCAGTGCACCACGAATCCTGCGGCGCTTTGCACCGCGGCGCACAGACCCCACCCAGGGTATTGCGAGGTAGAGCCCCGTAAGGGTTTTTTGGTTTTTTTTAAAACCATCAGGGAAAAACAGGAGAGTAAAGCCCAGCCTGGAACCCCCGGTAAAGCACGTTACGTCTTCCAAAGCAGGTGCCGCGGGCGCTGTGCCGTTCCGGCACCGTCCCACGAGGCGGTGCTCCTGCCCAAGGATGCCGCCGAGAGACGCCCCGCCGACGCGCTCCCCTCCCGGCCTCGTCCCTTTGAGGCAGCAGAGGTGGGGAGGTGGGACGGGGTGCGGGGGGAAGGACCCTCGGCGGGCTCCCCCGGCACCCGCACGTCCCCGGCGCTGCGGCCGTTGGCGCTTTTCACGTTCAGAAAATCTAGCGCAGGTGACAAAGTGGCTTTTCAGCATCATTTCAGCGGCAAAAGCCCTATCAACAAAAATGATCAACCCCAAAAAGCAGAGGATTTATAAGACGAAATGTCTCCAGATATCCACATGTAACAGCAGTGTTTGTGTGCAAACTGAGGAAAGCCACTGCACTCTGTTAAAGCTGACTTTGCTGTAGATCTGGGCACTACCCCTCTTTTTCTAGTCACCTCCAGACTGGGAAAATGCAGCTCCCCAGGACAATGTTGCACCTCTGCCAACAAGGGATATCATTTTTATCACTGCAGGGAGCACAGGGATAACGCCTGAGAACATCGCTTCCAAAAATCAGCGCTGGGGGGGAACATTGACAAGCAAAAGTCCACTGAATGGACACAGTTTTTTTCAGCCACGTGTCTGGGTTTTTCAAAGGTTCCCGTGTGAGTGTCAGTACTGAGAAATGACGTGGCCCTGATCATCACCCCCAAAAACGCCTAGGAGGAGCCCGCCGCTGCCGAACCCCAGCCTTGGCTCAGCCGGTTTCGTGGGGCAGCGCGGGGGGACTGCGCAGCCGGCCCGGGGCACGCGGCACGCGCCGTGGGCTCCTCTCTCCCGAACTTCCCCGCGATTGCTACCTGCAAATCAACCTGTAACTTGGCGGGGCAACATTTTCCAACAACAACCTGGAGGAGACAAAACCCAAAAGCCCTCATCAATCACAGCCTGGGCTCCTGGAACAATTAGCAAGTTCTATTATCTTAAGACTGACACTTGTAGCACAGAGCAAAGCACGGCGCACCTAATATTATAATGCTGCATGTAAAAAAGGGAAGGCTTGAATTGCATTAGCATTGCATTAGATTCCCATGACTTTTTATATCAGCACTTGTGAGTTATTTATGAATTCATTTATTTACAAGGACAGCCCTTTCTGCATTCAGTTGCCATGGTTGCTTTAACTCCTGTATCCTATTAATTCTGGATGTTATGAAATAAATATAGATCAGACAATCGTTGTGTGCTGGTTTTTTTATTATTCTTATTTTACAGTTTGATTCCTTGTGTCCTGGCCAGAAAGGCTTTATCGCCAGGCATCTTTGTGGAGCATCCCTTGCTGGATGGCTGGGGAAAGTGGTGCTGGGGCACTTCACAGGGCTCTCCCTCCTTTCTGCCGCAGAAATACAGCCTGGGCTGGGTGAAACGCGGTGCCTGGTTCCTACCACACACACTGTAGTTCAAAGCAGCAAGTGGAGAACAGAGCTGAAGAAGGAGTTTAGCGAGGCGACGAGTTGGCGTGCCAGCCTGCCCGGGCAGCACGCCCAGGCATCGGCATCCCTCACCTTTGGGAACCGCCGCAGAATCCTTCAGGACGTGGATTAGAGCTTCCTGCCATCGCCACGCAAATGGCCTATTTCCAAAAACACAGTTCTCCAAGCACGCAAAAGCAGGAAGGGCCCTAGGGAGAGCCAGGAGGGTTTCTCATGTCCCCGCTGAAAGGTCTGCGTGTGTTTGAGCACTGGGACTCAGAGGCAGCTGCTGCCCCGGCCCAGCTCTGCCATGCGGAGCTCCAACACGGGACTGCCAACATGGTCCCCCCAACACGAGGTCCCCAACACGGAGCCAGACGCCCCGTCCTCGCTGCTTGGGAGGCACCTTCACGTGGTCTTCATGCCTCTGGGCATCATCCTTCACCGGAGCTTGTCCACTGCAAGTGAAACAAGTTCAGACTCTTTACAGAGCCACAGCTTGCAGCAAAAGTGGGGGACGACTTTGGCAGATAGCAGAAAGACAGGGAGCATGTTAATCCTGAAATGGGGAGAGCTCAGAGGCTGCTGAAGAGCTGTCAGACCCTCCCCGAGGCCCCACGTCCCGGGAGGCTGGTGGGCTTTGCTGGCCAGGGGCCGGTTTGTGCCCGTCGGGGAGGGCAAAGGTACCGTCGGGGAGCAGCGTTGTCCTGGAGCGGGATGCAGGAGCCGACGTGCTGCCAGTGTTTTGTAATAGAATTCCGCAAGAAAATTAAATCAATTACTGAGTCTAATAAAGCACTCAAGGTTTTTAATTAAACTAAGTTTTAATTAAAGCAGCATGAGCCTCTGCTCTTTTGATATTCTGCATCAGCCCCCAGAGGATTGCGACTCCTTTTTGTAATTTACACAGGCTGGATCAATCACCAGCGGCACGAAAACGGGGGAACTCTGTCAATTTTAAGGAATGAAATACTGGGCACCAGCCTGGAAACTGCGGCAGGGCAGGGCCAGGAGAGGCACAGAGACTGGGGTCACCTTTCGTGCCCTGGGCAGAGGGGAACGACCATGTCCTTCAACCTGGACATCTGGTAAGTGGCCCCAGAATGTTCTGCCTCTATTTTAGTCTTGTTTCGTACACAATATGCCCAAAACATGCTTTATTTCTTAAGGAGATAAAGATCTTTATGTAACCCATTTTTCCTTAACGCTAAGTCCTTTGTCAGGATTAAAGAATCCTAAAACATCTGTACGGGCTTGGGTGGCAGATGCATGGGGAAAGCAGCCTACAATAACACGGAATATTAACCTACTAAATGAGGTAGTTAAAAAATAAAATAACAGGACCCTCTAGCACTGTTGGCTACGGCATATTTCTGGCACCGGCTGCAGGTGCTGATGGCGGTGGGCCCTCCTCAGGTGATGTTCGACTGAACGGCCCAAGAGTTTTTACCAAACCAAGGGCGATTCCTCCTTTCCTGAGCTGGAGGGACCTATGGAGAGAATCGGGCGCCTTTACTCTCTCTAACTGGCATTGCACCATGGATGCCTCTGTTGCAGGAGCATCTCGGGCTTGTAGGGACCTAGGCTAAATCCGTGGTGCTGCAAGGCTTTCCCTGCTCCGTAGCGTGGGAACTGGGCTGCCTGGAGGATGCCCGGCGCCAAGCAGGATGTGGCCCAGGTGACAGAGCAGTGGGGATGGCGGGAAGGAAAGGGGGCACTGGCTTGGCCAGCGATGCGTTTTTCAGGGGGGAGTAGGGGATATTCTCACACCTCCCTTCTCTTAACAAGGGCTGAATTTTGGAACGACGTCCTTGTCTGGGGCAATCAGCCCTTTGTATTAAACAGACTGATGGACGGATGCTTCGGACGGGCGGGAGGCTTGTGCGAACAGGGGGATGGAGAAACCCTTCTCTTGGCTGCATCGGCGTGGAAAGGCAGCGCCGGGGGCTGTTGGACTCCCAAGCACTTTCCTCTCTATTTGGTAGGACAAGCATCACTTTTTCTGCCCAGACTCACGAAGCCTCGCCCAGGGAGGTGTTAGACACCCTGCTTGCATGTAGGAAAATATGGAGCATGGGGAAACTAAGCTGGGGCTTACAAGCAGAAAACATGGACGGAGAGCAGACAGGGCCTCCCACGCGCTCTGCAGCCCCGTTAGGGAAGGGCAGCGCTAAGCACTGGGCACTGTCGACTTAGCCGCTCCAGCCTGGCAGTTGACACTGCCTGAGCAGGGCTGCTTGAGCTTGGGCAGTCGAGTTTACGGTCTTGACTCTGGCATTGTGTTTCTTCACCCCTCAGTTTCACAGATTATAGCACAGAGTAATTCTTTGGACTAGAGAATTCCTCCTTCCTTTAAGCTTGCGGCGGCGGGAGGACGAGGTGCGGGAGAGCACGGCCCTCCCAGCTGCCGCCGCGCGTGGCTGGGCAGCCCCGGGGGACGCCGGGGCTCGAGGCACATTGCCACCGTCCCAGGACAGCGAGAGCAGTCCCAGAGCCGCTGTGCTGGTCCGGGGAGCGCACACCGGGAATCGCCCGGAGCGAGCCCTGTCCTGGCGTCCTCTCCGTTAATGGGACAGACCTACGCGCGCTCGTTAGCCGCAGCAGCTTGGCGTGGACGGGGGGGGGCCCAGGGGCGCGGGCGGACGGAGCAGCGCGCTCAGTGACTGCTTCCCCACCGTCTTTGCCAACGCTCCTGGTCAAACCTGATGCGGCTGAAAGTCCGTGGAGCAGGTGAGGAACAACCCGCCGCGCCTGGGTCAGGTAGAGCACAGCGCTGGCAGCCCCCCCGGCCCCATCTCCCAGCCCGTCTCCGGCGATCCGCACGGGCCCGTCAGTGCCGGAGCAGCCAGCTCCCTCCCGGCAGCCAGCTAGGGCCATTAGTGTGATTACTGCAGGTCGTGAAGTTCAAACCAAAATGTCAATTTTCATTTGGAAGAATGGTCCCGTTTTAGGAGCAAAGGGATTTTTTTTTTCCCTCTCGAAGAGACCCCCACGCTGAAATCATTGCTCCCCAAAGACTTGCAAATTTCTGGCCGGCAAAAGGTGCCAATAGCTGCTTGAGCCAATAAAAAGATTAACAAGGGTCACCGCTGCTTTCCCCTTTCCCCGCACTCCAAGGCTCTGGGGCCTATTTTGAAGATATTAACCATTGCCTTTTCCTTCTGCACGTTCATCACGGCGTTTGGGGTCTTTATGGATTTATCGACAAGACTTTGCCATTAATCGTACCTGCGGAGTGCCAGCCGGGGAGTCACCGGGGGTGACATCAGCCCTCAGCGGGGAGCGTTCAGCCGGGGAAGTTGGAAAAGGAAGATTGAAAGGAGACAAAATAGCGGGCGAGCCGCCGCGCTGCCCTGCGCGGTCCCTGCGGCGGGGACACCGTGCACCCGCGCAGGGCTCAGCTCCGGCCCGCGGCCCGCGGGAGGGCAAAGGCCTGACCCCGGCGGGGCGGCTGCCGCTGGGCCATCGATTCGGCGGGGTCAGGATGGCACCGCTGCGCCCGGGGTTAATGGCCAGCGCCCGGATCCCCAGCTGGGGCGGCTCCGGGGAGGCGCGAGGAGCCCGGCCTCGGAGCGGGTGCTGGGGGTGGCGAGGGGCTCGCGTCCTGCCCGCCCGGGGCGGGGGGGTCACACTTTTAAGGTGGGTTTTTTTCTCCCGTGTCACTGTGTTAAATAAATAAGTCCGTTCCATCTTTACCTACTGACAACGTGGCACTTAATTAAGTGGTTTAATTAGAAGCTGGCAACTTTAATTAAGTTTAGGACTGTGGAGTCTAACTGTGGGGGACGGGACCGCCGAGCAGGAGGCAGCGGTGCGGCCAGGCAGGCTGCGATCCGCAGGCGTTGGGTGCCTCCGGCTCCGTCCCCGCAGGCGCTCCGGGTCCCCCGGCTCGGGCTAAGCCGGGCGCTAAGCGCGGGGGCAAGCGGGACGGCCCCGGGGGCGACGGCTGCGGCACGCTCCGGAACAGCATCTGCAATTCCAGACCACGCGCGGGGCTGTCGGAAAGACGTATTGCTTTTTAATAATGTAAATATGTAAATATTACAGAGGTGCCATTAATCCTCGTTGCCTCAACACGATACCACTCTTAAGAACAAATGTAATAAGATATTATTAATATGCAAAGTAATAGTACATTAACCTGACTAACACCGATAAATTGCAGAGCTTAGCACAAAGGGAGAAGTTCCCGGCGGAGCGGCCTGCGTCCCGCTCTGCTCGGAGCCGGCTCCGGAGAGCGCGCCAGCCCTGCCCGCATCCCGGCTCATCCTTCTCGCAGGGGAGACAGCGGGATGAGCGGTGTGTCAGCAGCACGCAGCCTTCTGGGGACCCCCACCTCAGCCCCCGGAGCCCAGCACCCGGCATGGTGCACAATCCGAGCGGGAACCCAGCCATGGTTTGTGCAAAAATTAACCTGTTGCCCTCACTTGGGTCAAAGTAATTCCATTTAGTTTGGTAATCTGGGCCCTATACCATTAGAGAGTCCTCTTGGGGGGGGATCAGAGCATCTCTTTTTTGGCTGAAGAGAACAGCAGAGATTATTGTTAACATCCTGGCTGCTCAAGAGAGCAGAAAGACCTTGTGCTATCGACAGCACCACTGGTTTTCACCTGATTGGTGAATGGAAATTGCCAAATTAATCTCTCATTAGATCTGAAATGAATCCTCAATTTCATGATTAATGAACCTCAGAACCACAGATTTACCCAGGCAAAGTATATTGAGAAACTGTATACAGTAGATGTCTGCAAATAATCACGGCTGTACCCAAGCAGAGGAGTAGAAACAGTTACTCCCTGTGCCTCTCTGTACAAGAAGGAAGCGGCACACAGTGCAGGTACCGAGCAGTAGGCTGAAAAAAAGCATTTTCCCCCAGTGCATCCCTGCACTGCGGAACTGCCTGCTGCAGGAGGCTGTGGAAGTTATCACCACCGAGGAGCTGAAGAAAGGCTACACACATTCATGGACTATACACCCGTCTACAGCTTTCAGCCCAGGAGGTCTGCAGCCCGCGGGCTGCTGAAGGCTGCCGGGGGGGCAGGAACGGCGGAGGATTGCCTGGTACCTGCCTCGTTTCTCAGACCCTGCTGCTGTGCGTCTGCTGCATTATCTTGTGGGGGTGTTAAACCATTCCAGACTCATGCAGACAAGGCTTTAGGCCAACCAGCAGAGCTCTGCTGTATTTGCCTGGGCTGTTTTCCGTCTCTGTTTCCCACCAAAGCACCACTTGCGCGCTCTGTCCGAGCCCGGCGCTCCTCTCTCTCCTCTTTCCCAGCTAATTGGAGGAGCCCGTTGGAGCTCAGCGTCCTCGAACCGCGTTTCCCTTCTCGGAACGTGAACCTTGCCTTTCCTTCCAGAGCTTCTCTTATGCATCGCCACGTTAGGAGGCCCTATTGTACTGCAAATCTGTTTGCCACATGTTAGCTGGAGCTCTTCGGCTGAGATCCTTGCTGAAATATTCATGGCGCGGTAGCTATTAAACGAGGGGCGAGAACTCAGGTTACACGGCGGGGATGAGGAGAAGGGTGCGCTGGCAGAGGAGAGCCACCCAATATCAGGTTAAAAACCCGTGTGGAAATGACTCGGCCCACGTAAGGATGGGGCATGAAGCAGCAGGAAAAGATCCCGATGCACCGTGCCGTGGAAGCGCATTAGTGACCTCGGTGTGATGAGTAGAGCGGAGCATTGGCCAGCCCGGAGCCCTAAAACGCCTGGCAGCAGGTGGGTCCTGCTGGACCACATGGCCATCGCGGAGGCAAGAGATTTCCAGGCAGGATGAGCTTTTAAGAGGGAAGAAGGATGTCCTTGCACGGGACGAGGGACCGCAGTCTCCCCTCCGTGAGGGGTTTCCGAGGTGGAGCATCCCTCGGAAGCACTGCTCAGCGAGGCGGCAGTGCTGGGGCAGGGCAGGGGGCCGGCGCGGGGCGACGCTGGGGACAGACCACCCAGCAGCTCCTCTCCCCTCGCTATTAACTCGCCCAACCCGGAGGCAGGAACAATAAGGGCAAAAGGACAAGGGAGCACAAGGCAGTCTGGGGGTGTCGGGTAACCGGTTACCTGAGCCCTGCCTAAAGGTAACTTCCTCCTGAATAGCCGCGGCTGCTCCTGCGAAGGGCGACAAGCGGAGCTGCTGAATTATGCAGGGCACCGGGCCGCGCCGAGCAGATGGCATCGCTGCTGTAACGTGAGCAGCCCCACTAGACAAAACGCAAAGCCCAGCAATTAACCTTTCTGAAGGTTTCCTCTTGTCTCGGGGATTAAACCTCCTCCAACCCCCCCGCGCTCCACTCCTACCCGAAAGAAGAGAGTAATCCCCCAAGCAAACACGGCAAAGAGCCTCGCGCACCTCCAGCAGCCCCGCGCCGCTGCCCCGCCGCCTCCCCGGCCTCCACCTCCCGCCCGCGGGGCCGGAGCGGAGCTCGGCGCTGCTCTGAACCGGCGCCATCCTGCTATTTTTCTTCGAGATGAATCTTCGGCTCCGGAGGATGCCCGGAGTCCGTTCGGGATGCAGTTTTTATTTACGTGCCCAAGCTTCAGCATTTTATTTTTCCCAGAACCTGCCCTCCCGAAGCCTTGGCCAGGGCTGATTTATGAGAGGGGAATAGAAGGAGCATAAACCATTTTTTAAACGAAGAGAACAAATTGATCTTTTCCTCTTAGAGGGAAAACATCCCATTATTCCCAATAAAAAGGTCTATGGCCATGACTACTGGGTTTGCAAGAGGGCGGACAAGAGAAGGGGCCAGGAGGTGAGGGTTTTCATTCCTGAGCCTATTCTCCTCTGGGCCCAGGCTTAAAATCACCTCACCAGAGTAGGTGAAATGCCCAGAAACCTTTGGGCCTTTGGCCTGCACTCAGACAGAGCGAGGTTCATCCAACGCCTTTGAAAAGCAACTCCAAAGAGGGCTTGGATGGGCTCGATACAGGGGAAAACCGGAGCAGATTCGTGTTTCCCTTCCCTCCCTCTGCGCTCCACCTTTTCAGCAGCGTGGGGACCACACCGTATGGGGAAGGAGAACATGAGCATGTGCAGCGGTTTACTATTTAGAAGAAAAAATGTGTATCGCATGCCAGGCTCTCACCTTGGTGTTTGACAAAAACTATTATTTTAACTATGATACTTAATCCTCATCATAATTAAACTGATTAATTCACAGCAATGGAGTCTATATTGCTTAATACTTTTAATTAACAAAGTGTTGTACATATACTGGCAAAGCATTACTGGCACCCTGCCTATGCAATACACTTAATTCTGTAATAAATTATTAGCACAGGGGACTAAGATACATTGCACCTTGGAAGAGGCTGTCAAGAGAGAAGTACTTCTGACTCCTGGTCACTGGTTGAATCATCATGGAGTGGAAAGATGTCAGACCCTTTCCTTTTCTCCTCTGGTGCTCTGCAGCCAGGAAAGAGTGCCTGCCCGTGCGTGGGGCATCGGCGCCTTGCAGATGGCAATTCTGCCAAATCTGCTCGGGCAAACCCTCCTCCAGACCCCAGAGAAAGCCAAGACGGTCGCTCCTTTGCCTTCTGGGGATCCTGCCCATAGAAATGCCAGGCCCTTGGGGCGTGCTGCACTTCAGGGCTAACTCCTGGCAGAGCAGGGATATATCTCTGCCAGCAATTGTCTCCCTGGGTTAGTGCCTGAGTTTTGCCTGGACGGGCACCGTGGAGCATCTGTCACGTCCGTTTGGTCCTCGCGCAGCAGAGCAGCACGTCCGCGTGTCCTGCTGCAGGGCTGCGAGGTTAGAGGCGACTGATGCTTTTATGAATGGTCATTAGGCCTGAGAAGGAAACTATGTCTTGTAAAGTGAGGATAGGAAGGTTAATGCAGTGATCCTATGTTTTCCCAGGTTTCTCCCAAACTAGTTAAGAGACAAATACCCTGGGGCCACATGCAAAGCAAAACTCATTCCTGCAACTTTTATTGGATCTCAGTTGAACCACCTCACGGTCAGAGGTCACCAGGGTTGCTTTAAGACGCAGTCACTGGGGTCAAGCTAATTAGCGCCAGGGATCACACCACAGGCTTTTCCCTTTCCTCTTTGTTTCCGAGTCCTCCCTAACCCCGGATCGCAGCCGCCAACCACCACTTGTTTGCAGTTACCTGGCTGTGCCGAGACGGACCCCCGGCTTCCCTCGGACATGCCACCAAAGACACCTCTAGCTCTCTTTCTGTTCAGTTTGCAGCCAGCCAGAAAACAACCCATAGCAAAGGCAGCTACATCCCCCTCTCCGAACGGTGTGAGCAGTGCCTGGAGCTCGCACGACACCCGGGAAAGGGATGGGGAGACCTGGGAAGGAAGGAAGAGTCCCTGAAGCAGAGGGTCGTAGTGCGGCACATCATTTCTCCATGGCAGTCCTCATACATGCTTATATCCAAAAATTATCCGTATGGAGTTGACATTAAAGGATTGTGTTGCTTGTTTAGAGGGCTGGAAGGTGAGCGGACTACACTCTCCCCTCTGTCGCATTCGTTTTGTCATTGCTTTTATTACGGTCACTTGCGGCCTGTTGCTGCTTGCTGGAGAGACGTACCCACAGCCGGTAGCAGTGGTGAGAGCCCCGCAGCAACCCCAGCTGAAGGGTGCTCAGCACCACCCACACGCACAGAAAGGCTGCATTCCTCCCCTGTGTTTCTCCCGGGAAGGTCCCGCTGCGCAGGGGCGTTGCTTGCACGCCAGCCCAGGGCCGGGCACGTCTCCCTCCCGCGCAGCGCAGCCGGGCAGTGCTGCTTCCCTCCGACTGGCACATTCAGCCCGTTGTGCTTGGTCAGCACGTCACGATGATGAGTTTCATGCAAAAGCTGAGCCTAGCCCCAGTCTCATAAATTTGTTATGCATTACATCCAATTAATGTAAATTATTACAGTGACTAAATAATGGCTCTGCCATCAGGATAAGGGAATAATCATAAGCGAGCCTGCAACTTCCCGAGCTCTCAGCTGAATTAACCCTTTCCCCTGACTCCACTGGTCCTGGGATCAGAGCCGGGTCCAACCCTGCTCCTTTCCATCCCAGCAGCTGGGTTTGTCTGCCCCAGTGCCCTAATCACCATCCTGGGGGTCTGGGCAACACCAGGGGGGCTGCAGTAACTGCAGCTGCCTCCCAGCAAACACCTTCAGCCATGAAGTAAGAGACCCCCAACTCCTTGCACGCAGGTTTTGGCCCTGGCACCACGAACTCACAAGCCCGTCTTCCCCTGCCATGCAATGCCCTGGGTCTCTGCGGGTGCAGAGATCAGGGTAAGTACGGAGCAGCCCCTGGCAGGGGCAGATGCAGAAATGTGGTCCTGCCTCCGCGGCAGATTTAACGCGTGCCTTTGCGGGCCCGTGGCCAGGCTGCCCCAGGCAGAGCGCTGATGCTCATCAGAAATGCCTCCAAGCGCCTGTGCTGCAGAGACCTGGAGAGACCGCGGTGTGTTCCTCAAGGCAGCAGTGATCATCAGTGTTTGCGATAATTCCTGGGCTCAGATTAAATGGAATAAAGGCATGAGTTCACAGCAATAAATAAATAGTCCTCTGCCTGCTTCAACTTGCTTCTCACAGATTCATTCGCAAGCTTTCCTGCATCATGTTCCTTCTTGGCTTGCTCGTGCCCAGCTCCAGGCAGTACCCATTTTACCTTGGCAGAGCAGCCCACAAATCACGCTGACACACCAATCAAGAGATCTGGAAATTTTTACACCACTCTGCCTCTTGAAAGATGAGTCACCTTCTGCACCACGTTCCTGGGCACCCAGATAAATCTGTCACAAACTTTTCCTTCCCTCAGGGCGCAAAATTCTCCTCCTTTCTCACTAGGGCTGTTTCCTCTTTTTAACCTCCTCTTCTGCCCCAACACACACGCACACCCCTCAGCCACCTCAGTATATTTCTCCCTTTGTTCCTGTTTCACTGACAACTTCATCCTAATAGTCTCCTCAAAGGGATGATGAATGCATAAGCTGCATATTGATCACTGCAGTGATTGATTACTAGATCTCTTTGACAGATGAGCCTACTAAGGTAGTTGCCAATATGGAGGTATGGATGGCAGGGCCCCCTTGTACAACAGTCTAATGGTATCTGACCTGATAGGGCAGAAAGGCAACTCCCTCATTTCAGCAGGAAGAAAGGCCTCTTTATACTCTTTATAAAATAATTCATAGGAAACTTAAAACACTCAGACACAGAGAGATTGCAAATGGGGAAATATGATGGATTATGGGTTGAAAGGAGCCGACTTCTGGAAGCTAAATTGATCCCCGGGAAAATGTTTTTGTCTGCTGTGAAAAATGGGCAATATCTCAGCAGCTCTGGAGGGCTATAATCTGGAAAATAATTTGCTTTTGATTTCCTTTAGTTTCAGGCAGTTTTTTTTTTTTTTTTTAAGTTGGTTCCTTGCAAGCTTTGCTGCTCAGCTGGGGGAATCAGTGATGAAACAGGCAAGGGATTAGCCATGCCGACAGTACGAGCTGATCCTTACTTATGGTTATAAAGCCCTCACCCCACCCTTTGTCACTTATTCCACGGGAGATGTTAAATCCCCTGCAAGAGGAAGTCCTCTGCCAACCAAAAAAAGAGAAAAGTCAAGTGCATCGTTAAATATGAGTGTATATGGGAGAGGGAAAAGAATTTCAGGCCATGATCCTGCAGAATCCTGCGACTGCCTGATGCATGTGTTCTCGTGAGATGGAGGATCGCTTTGGCAGAGCAGTGCTGGGGGCGGTGAGCGCGGAGGGAGAGGGCATCCCACCAGCCCGGGAGGCTGCCGGGGGCTGCGCTTCACCTGCGGAGCAGCTCCGCTGCAGAGGCCGGCTGCCAGACCCTCCCCAGAATTACAAACGCGCAGGGAAAAAGAAACAGCAAACTGACTTATTTCCATCCCCGTCCAACCCAACATGCCTAATAACTGTTCACCAGTCATGCTGCATAGCTCCGCAGTGAGTCAGGAATAGCACCACCCCATTTGTGGATAGGGAAACTGAGGCACGGAAAAATAACGAGTATCCTCAGATCCCAAGGGCTTGAGTGAGACAGACTCTGGGGTCACAGAGCCAGCTGGAGTCGGAGCTGGGGCTAAAACTGATCCTTATTTATTGCTCCTGCACTCCAATCACCCCCATGGCTTTGGGATGGTAAGAGAACATTGGATCAGCCTGAAAAACACATTTAGGAGCTTTCCTTCACAAAAGGAGGAGTTTCTCTCACTCTCACTTTTTAATCAACTTCCCACTCCACTGCTAATAACAAGAAATGTTGCTCTGGCAACAATTAGAAGAGTTTTCCCTGAGTTCAAAGCGCTGAGAACAACATTTATATGGAAGTAGCTACAGCTTCCTGGTGCCTGGAAATTCCTTGGCAGAAAGCTTTTGCTCCAGAGAAATATTGAATCAATGGTTTGCTAACAGCTCAGTGGCCCATTACAATAACACGCATACCTTGAGTTCAGACGATCAATAACTCAGCAGGATGCGGCTACCAGAAAGCAACAACGAACTACTTGGATTTCCACAGACTACACATTTGGTAATAATCAGCAAGTAGAAATGAAACTTGTGCAAAGAGACCACTGAGCAAAATGGAGATCTTTTACTCACGCCTGCTTTACTGGCTTTAGGATGATTGTGGGGGGTTCAGCACTAACATATGTGTGCATGTTTGACTTTACACATAGTCCAACTGAGCTCAGTTATTTTATTGTTAATAAGACTCCTGTTTGCAGAGATTTTTCAGTATAAACCAGCATAGAAGCCTTATATGGACAGACTGTCAGGCTTAAATTTAATGCATCTTATTATTTGCACATTCCTGCTTGAAGACACAGCCTAAGATGCCCTCTGCACATCAGTAAATTCAGTCCAGAGGTCAAATCTTTCTCCACTTACATATTACTGCTGCTGGCTTACATTCTTGCTGGCCTCCAGCTGTATAAAGCACCTGGAAAATGAGAGCTCTCAAACAGCGGAACCACAAATCACTAAACATTACAAACAGCCTTGAGGATATTCCCATGGTATCTACACAGCCAAACTGCTGCTTCATTGGATAAGAGAGATCCAAGTTTATTTTTCTCCCTCTGGAAACAAACAGTGCTTTTATAAACTTATTTCTTTTTCATCAGTAGATACCTATCAAGAGTTGTGTAGCTCTTCACTGCTAGAGCTTCATTAACTAAACCTAAATGATAAAGGAAAGTTTGCAAAAGTGCAGGTGACACCCATACACACCAAATGAATTCATTCAGACCACAGTTCTTGCTGTCCCACCCCTCATGGGTTTGTGTCTCAAAGGCATTTTGCCCGATACCTTTACAGGAGAGGGGACAAATGATGATTGAAATTACACTTGGCTAAATTCAAAGTAGCTCAACTTCTTCACCTTAGTGTAAAATTAGAACAGAAAGCAGCTCTAGAGCATTAGAATTTTAAATGGCTCTCACATTCATTTGGTAGGCAGTTTCTGAGGAGCCAGATTTCACAAGCTGGTAGCTGATTTTATCTGCTCAGCTATTAAAGGCTCCTACTTTTGACAGATTTTAAGGAACCTTTCTCCAAAGGCAAGGTTTTAGTTAGTAGCAATTCTTCCTTTAAAGCAAACTCAGCTCAGTCTACTCAGATCCCTATAGTTCAGAGCTTCTGTAAATTAACATAAGTTAATCCTGCCAGCAATAACTAGGGTACCTATCCGTGCTCCTTTAAAACAACACAATTCCTGAGCTCCTTCTACAGTTGCACCTCCCAGTAGAACCAGCCCCTACATCTTCACTAATACAGAGAATATTTGGTTTACTTAGTATCTGATCAGAAAGCAAGGGAAAGGATATAAGCATCTAAGAGAAGAAAAAGCTGCTATTGCCTGCCTGTCTGAAAGCAGCTATGCTCTCCAGCCACCAGTGTAAGGCTGGTGGGAGGTGGTGAAGGGGATCCACCTGGAGGCATTTACACAGTCCTCAACTATAACAAGAGCAGAGAGCCTCTGCCCAGTCTCTCCTTCATGGAGCAGGCAGAACAGTCCTGCCTGGTAGCACAGAGGTCTAGTAAGCACATCTAATAAACTACATTGTACAGAATTTATTAGGACCCATCCTAGCTAGCTAGGAAAAGGCTTTGCATCTGAATGTTGCTGTGCTTGCTCTAATTTGTACTGCTAGCTGAAACCCAAATAGGACATTTTATAGAGATTTATTAGCCTATTGCATTTAGTAAAGGCTAAATGCCTATCACAAGCTCCCTGGAGTAAGGACTTCTGCATTGGAAGTGTCCTCTTTCAGCAGGAGAGACTGTTCATATCTTATGACATTATAGTGTCCGATGAAGCTTTCAATTGCATAGTCCTTGTCTCTGGCTGGATCTAGTGGGCAGCTGCCTCTGCAGATGACACCAACCAGACTATCAAACAAGTTTATACTTACTTGTGAATACATTACTTAGGTTTTCTTTGTTTATAAGAAACACAAATTTCCAAAAGAAACAAAAGTCCCTATATCCCAAAACTTCTGGACATTTCAGACCCATCCCTGCACCCCAGTCTTGTCCAAGCTGAGAACAGGCATGAGGAAAGGATTGTCTTAAATGAAGGTCTTAATGATAAAGCTGTATCTATCAGAAGAACATACATTAAGTGGCTCCAAGAACATATATACTCCTGGGATGCTGGGGAGGGTCCAAAACTGTGAATTCCCCAAAGCTCAGTGTATTTCAAAGAGGCATTTTCACATGTACGTTGGGAAGCATTGAGCAGCATCACGAAATGATCTACTTCTATTGCCGCCAGCACAGTCCGGTCACTAGCACTGCAGTGAACTTGCACGCTCAGGCATGTGGAGCTATTTTTCTGGAACTGATGAACTCTGCAGTGGCATTCGCAGCAGTAGAACACATTACTGCTGCAATATATGATTATCGGTAACACCTACAAGTCTTTAATATTCTGCAGCTGAACTGTGGAAACAAAAGAAAGTTGCTTGTAAATGTCTAATTCACAGTTTAACTGGGCTACCCGTCAAAATAATTCTCAGATGTGAAGCTTCAACTAGGAAGCCTAAGAGCTGGAGAAATGTGGGGAACTTCTTGACAAACGTTAAAAGCATTTTAGAGAAGAAGAAAACTAACAGAATAGTTTTCTGCTTTCATTCTCATCGCTGAGCGTTTCAATTAGCTCTGCCTGTATAGCTATCTAATCACAGGCTTTCCCAGAGTCTTAGCAACTCCATTATCTGAATAGTCAGCACAGTAGTTTCAAGTGACAGGGCTTTGTGGGCAGAACATGGCAGAATGGATTCTGCCCTTCCTTTTCTCGCTATAGGATATGTTTCTTGGTTATTTCCATTTCACAGTTCACTTGTTTCCACGGGGAGTGCCGGTTAACTGCTCTGTGCTTCAGGATTCGCAGCTGCACTCACTGTCTCCACCTTAATCTCGATGGATGAAGTTGCTCTCTGTCAAAGCGCCCCGTCACATCTCAGCTACAGACGCAAGTCCCCAGATCTAAACTCCTGAGCAAGCATGCAGGTTAGCTGGCGGCAGCAGAATCACGGACTTTGAGCAGGAATGGACAGAACAGAGGGTCCGCAGACAAAAACCATCATCAAAGGGGAGCTTTTTGTGTTATGCAAAAGGATCGTGTACCCATGCCTCGATCCAGCTGCAAGCCTGTTGCAGAACCAAGGTTTTAGCCGCAAGTTCATCAGGCTTCGCCTGTCCCCTTTCACACGCCTGTACTGCACCTAGCACAGTGCTGTCAACATGCAAACTGTGACTAATAGCTGCAGAAACAGCAGCACAAAGCAAGTGGTCAATGGCTTACGGGAGCTCCCCCCCTCCAGAAGTGCAGTGATCCAGCAAGACATCGTAGTTAGCATTCCCGTCGTTTGAACCACCTGATAGCTCATTGCATGAAACATTGTCCGAGGCTTTGGCAGGAAGTTGTGCTTAACGGCAGACTCTCATAGGAGGCACTTGATTATATTAGACAGATAATTATTGATCCAGCTATAGTTTATCCTTGCTGCCTAATTTCAATAAACAGCAGCTTGGGGGAATTAGCAAGGGATTCTGTTCCCCCCTCCCCCTGCTTCTTCAGGATTTGTCAGAAACAAGATGATTTATGTGTATTCCAGTAAGATTCTCGTTTGTTGGCAGGCTGCAGGAATTGTTTGGGGTTGGAAGTGCTAAGCTTTTATATTTAAATGCTTCCATGCGAGTATTCATGGGTCTCACTGCCTTGCATTGTAATATCTGAATAATAACTGTGACTTATGCAAACCAGTTTTCAGCTGCTCACTGTGATCAATTTTTCATTTTAAGCAACTCCCTGCCATCTCAGGGAAAAAAAAAATTCTGATAGGCAAGAAGAGTGCGATCCAAGGAAGGTAGTAATACTCTTCCCTTTTTAAATAATGCACAACTCATTTCTGGAGCACTCTCAAATGTGTTGCTTTCTATTAAGCGTGTATAATATTCTCAAGATGTTCCCTCCTCCTTTCAGGTGAGGCCTTTGGAATACCAAAGCATGCGAATGTGGGCCTGCCCGGTAGGGCATGAGCCAAGGCCTGGCTGGGTGAACATCCACGAAGCCCAGGCAGAACTGAAATAGCTCTGTGCTTGGCCCAGGGCAACTGGGAGAATTATACCACGATGGTGTGTACTGCTATAGTGGCTACTCCATCCCATTCAAGAGATACTTCTGTTTTTACTGGTGACTAAGCATCTCCAGAACTGGTAGTGCCTGAAAATCACTGCACAAACATAAGCGTATCACAGCAGGCTCTTCTAAAAGCTACTGAAATACTGGACCATGCCTCTTCCAGGTAACTGGTTTGGCCTAAAGAGCAATAATTGCTGTTGAACTGGGAAAGATTTAGGAAAACTATTCTCTCCCTGAGAGTATTCAAATAGATCAAGTCTATTAATAGGGAAAGGCTCACTCCTGCTAGCAGAAGTGGTGCTTAACTGGATAACTTAACTTGATAAATGTGAACATCCTAGACAATTTCACGTGAACAGGAGCTTGTGGCCGTTCTCTCAGGTTGGACTTCACCAGTGTGCAATGGATGTCTCTGAATTTCACTCACATGATGATAAATAACTTCAGTTCCTTTAGGGAATAGTTCAGGGTATTTTCTCTTTTCTAATGAAAACCTCCCATTTGGGAGGTGAAAGAAAATTCTCAACATTAATAGTTAGATCTCTGTATCAATGCCAGTAAAACAAACTTAAAAAAATCTGGGTTTTGTTTTTTTCCTACTTCCTGCTTCATCTGTGAGCCCAAGTTGCTGGAAGATTGCTAAGGATTTAGTTCTCTCTTACTAGTACAATTTGGAAACTTGCTGTATAATAAACACTTCATTAAGCATCAAACTGATGCATTATGACAAGATTTACAGATGAGTGCTTGGAAATACTCCGCTTGCTTCCAGGCCAGGACTTCCCAGTGGGAATTAGATTGCTGCGTGCGGTTTTCTAAGGCCAGTTAGATTAATGCTCTGGTATTTTATCTTACGCCCAAGAGTCACAGTAGCCAAAAATCTTTCCTTAGCTGCCAGATATAAAGGTCACATAGAAAATGACTTTCATGCGCATCCATGAAATATCCCTGAATCAGCAATATCCGTGTACTGCCAGCCTGAGACAGGAGCCCTCTGGAGTTAGCAGGGGCCAGGACTTCCTGCAGGCTTCAGCAAGGAGTCCTTTTGCCAAGCAAAATACAAGACAGGCAGATTCTACACACCACATAGAATATTTTATATTGTCATTTGATTAGTCACTTTACTTCCAGGAAAGGTTTCGGGACAATCCTTTTATTGCATTAATCTTTAAAAAACTGAAAACTAAAAAAAAAAAGAAACCTCTTCCCATCTGAATCCCTCAAGGGCCCTACTCCTGTCTGAATCATATCCCTTACTGTTAATTATAAAAATTACTTTAAATAATGATGAGAGGATCCGCTGTAGCAGGGAATCCCACAGCAAGCCATAAAACTGGAACTTCTGATTCCTGCTGTGGGTCTGAAACCCACTTCATAGGTCCTGAGGGCTGGCACGGCCTATGCCCAGTCGCTTTGACCTCCTGCAAAAGGACTAAAGCCCTTTCCCAAATGCTCTTGCACTGGCTGAGCTAGAGTACAACCTTCTGACAGGCACCTGGCTTTGTTTTAAAGACTTCAGTGGTGAATGTCACCACAGCCCTTGGGAAGTGAACCCAGCAGTGAAATAGCCACAGGAGAAAAACCTGAGCCTTTATTTACTCTTGGTCTCATCAGTGAAAGCACAAATTCCTAAATTCATGGGGGTTATGGGAAATAGTGAGCTTTTCTACCACCACTTTCAAACTCAAGCTGCTGTTTACTGCTGTCATGAAGTATGCATTTACTTCTGCTAGAATTTCATTAGGAAATTCATAATTATCCAGTATCCATTATGCCAGAAAATGGCTTGATCATCAGCTGGTGTCAGGGGATCGAGCTCTGCTGAAATAACGTGTCTGAGGATTTGATCACTACTAGCAGAGCACTGCTTGAGAAAATATAACAGGTTAGGTCAAGTGTTACTAGAACGAGATGGTTTTCACAAACAAAATATTGAGGCCTTTTTAGAAAAGATCCTGTTTTATTTTTCACTCTCTTCCAGCATAAGAGTCTAGGATCTCTTTTACTGAATATTTAGTGAACAGCATCTGCAGCGTCTTAATTACAGTAGCTGTTCTCATCTTAATCTCTTGCTTCAGAATAAGGTTAAGTGTAATCTGTCCTAGATTCTTATACAGATGGTTCGTTTCTTAAATACTTGAGAAGAGTTTAGTCGATCTTTAATTCCTTAATCTGGGAACCAAGACCGACCAACCAACCTGATTCTGAGTGATATTTTACCAGATTTTACAAGAAAAACGCCCTGTTGGTTTCTTTTCTCTATTTTTTTCCTCATAAAAAGTTTTCAGAGGTGAGAAGCTCCATATATGATTCTCCCTATATTCAGCTGTTCCTTCCATCTATAGCCAGATTGCTGGCATCACCAAAAAACTACAAATCCTGATTGGACGTAGATTTCCTTTCTGTAAGAAATCTGCTCTTAGCAGTTATGATTCTGGCAAGGAACAAACTAAGACACACAACTGTGGGTTTGAATTAGGTTCATATTGAAACACAAAGGGATTACAGTTGCAGAAACTGCTGATGTAAAATTTTAAAACAAAAACATGGGAAAAATTGCTTTGTTTCAGATTTTTTTTGTTGTTGTATATCTGAGTCTTAAACCAAACCTCTTGACCTTTGTTCAGTTATTAACGAAAAGGGGAAGATTTTTCAGTTAGAATAAGGGAATAAAAACCACACGAGTTTTGACTACATTTTTTCCTGTCTGGTTCAATTTGCCTTAATGAGCTGAGTTTGTCTCTTTTATTCATACTACTATAGCAAGGGAACCCCAGCTGATATCAGAGCATAGTTATGCTAGCTGCTGATGTGATGTCAGGCCCCAAAAGCAGCCAAGGAAGTTGGTTCAAGCCTCTGTTTTCAAAGGAGAAATCACAGTCCCAAAGTCCTGTGGCACAGTCAGCCCAGGGCCTCCTATCTCTTGGGTCTCAGCCCACGGTCTAGAGCACACAGGCAGTCTTTCCAGAGGAAGTAACTGTGTGTTCACTTCTTTAAGCTAATAATCACTTCCCTATTTTAATTCCCTCACTCTTGGCTTGTGCTTATGATTTCAAGCTTTGCATTCAGTAAGACCCTAAAGGAAGCTCAAGAAATGAGCTCCCCAGTACAGTCATTTCTCTTGGTAAATTCTTCCAGAAGAAGCTCCATTTTATGCTGCCCTTTGGCAGGCCTCCAGCGAAGGCATTTTGACATCCTTTCTAGCAATTCTGGTAGCTCCATACAAGAATAATTGAGAAGTTTTACTTCCCGTGACATAAAAACTGTATTTGTTTTGTTGGCATTTATAAAAATAACTATGATGATGCTCCAAACACTGCTGTATGTTAAAAGCAGCTGGCTCTGGAGGGCTCTTAAGATAGTCCCATTAAATGTGATGGTCACAGGTTTCCACTGTATACCAAAGTAGCACATGGCAAAGACACACTGGCTGCAAGCATGGTCAGGTTTCCTAGCCATCAGCAAGAGGACGAGAGGGTCCCTGTCAGTACCATGTTTCCTCTCTCCTAGGACAATTCTTGAGCTTCCCTTTCCCCAAAGTGTTGGTCTGAAGCCTCGTACAAGAATCTGAGCAGATAGGAATTCCAGAGTGCTGTGATCGAAGAGAAATGAAATGAATCTACTTAAATGGGAGCTCAAAGGCAGCACGTTAAACTGGGAAGAAACTGATGTGTAAAGGGGGTTAAATTTCCTCTTGTCTTCAGTATCCTAATCTCAAGTGCTTGTAAAGCTGAACTCAGCCTGGCCTTTCTGTTTCTTGTGCACTTGCATGTTTCCAAGCAGCTTTCCTCTTCCAACATTCGCCCAATTTCCCTCCCACCAGCCTAGAGGTTATTGCACAGACTTTTCAGGCAAAATACGTGACATGGAGATGACCATGAGCTGCTCTGATTCAGCTGAAGTCATTTCCTGAAGAAAGCCTAGAAGGACCCAAGTGAAGGAGCCCAAACCCTGACCCATGTTCCACCCAACGCAGTCTGGCGCGCACCAAGAGCCACCACGGTTGTCGCGGGAGCTGCCCGCACCCTCCGTCCCCTGCGCCGAGGGTTCCCCTTGCGGGACAGGCCACAGCACACTGGAAAAGCCTCCCCACAGGCTCTACATCTCTGCAGGAGCACTCGTATGACAGGTCTCCCGTCCTGACTTTTTGCTTCTGGATGCTGCTGTAATGCAGCTAATGGCAGTGAAAGCAGCATACAGGGGAACGGGTGGCCCGGGACATATGAAAGGTGCTGTCACTTCATCTGGCGCTTTCGAACACGTGCACAGCCCGTCAAACACGTCTCACCCAACAACCCCGCTCACGATTCCCCCGCTTTGAGAAAGATTATTTATGCGCTCTATTTAAACGAGAGCTCAGGTACAAAAAATATTTTACAAGATTGGGGCTATCACTCAGAGCGCTGCGATTCAGTCGGGGGTGTAAATGCCTGTCAGCACGCAGTGACAAATTCGGGGGGGGGTTTTGCTGATTGACTCATGCATGGCTGTTGTATGCCTGCAGCAGCCCCGCGAACCCTCAAAGCCGCAGGTATTAATACATCGGTCTTTGAGTTAGCAGTAATCTTTATTTATCCCCCCTTGATAAATCAGCGGCTGCTCGGGCCCAAGCCTCCTCGGGGCCCGCCAGGACCCCTCCTGCGCTGCGCGGCCCCTTCCCCCCACACGCCCTCGCCTTCCCCAACTTCCTAATGTGCCTCTTGGCAAGCAGCAATTTTTCTCCGCGATTATAAATTTCAGCTGTTGCCCTGATACAGCAGATGTTGGTCTTCGAGCTCTCCTCGATTGGTCCCCGGTGACTGAAGCCGATCGATTTTTCCGCCTCGGACCGCGCGGACGGATTAACACAGTGATAAATGGCTAAGGATTGATTTGCACTTAATTGACAATTTGGTGAACCTGTTTTAAAACCCCGAGGTTTGGCCCCGGGAGCGAGCGGTCAGGGTAATATATAGCGCGATCGATGAGGCCTGGCCGGGCCGGGCCCGGCCCCGCCGCCCGCGGCCGAGCAGCGCCGCCGCGGCCCGACAGGCGGCAGCAGAGCCTGCGGCAACGGCCGCCGCGCGGCGGGGCGGGGCGGGAGGGGGCGCGCGCCGGCGGCGGCCGTTAGAACCGTTAGAGCCGTTGGGCGCATTTGAACGCGCGCTGTGAGGGCCTGCGCCAGCCGCCGCGTGCTGCCCCCGCTGAGGGCAGCTTTGGCTGCCTTTCCCCATTTTATTCTGCATGAATTCCAGCGTCTGCCCCCTTTTACTGCCCTCTGAATAAATCGCTATCCCCGAAGGGCTCGTCCCCTGCTCCCTGGCACCAGCCGTGGCAAGGTTGGGAGTCCCCAAGGCCCACGGCATCACTACTGTCATTTAAGCACATCCCCTTCGCCTTTTCTTGATGTTTTCCATGAGGGTCTCAAAGCCATGCTTTGATCCTGGTGCACACAGGCACGCAGAGCGGCTGCCTCAAGGGCGAGCAGGGATTTAACAGAGAGGGGATCAGCAGCGTTGCCCAAAACCACTTCTTAAAGTGATTTAGTGGGAGGTGGAGCTGAGGGTCACTGCGATCCAGAGGGGCTCGAGCCCAGCCCCATAGCCCCTGCCAAAAAAGCCTGCCTTGGGGCAAGGAGCCTGCACTCACCCCACTGTTGCACCTCACCGGCCACCCTGGCAGCCAGAGGCATGGCGATGCCCAGCATGGCGACAGTGGCAACCATGCCACGCTCCCCCCACGCTGGGGCCTGGAGCGGAGAGGGAGAGCTCCCCAGAAAGCCCTAGGCCTAGATCCCCACGCACAACCCCTGCCTGTCCCATCCAGTCCCAAGCTGTATCTCCTGCTCTTTGCCCCCTGTGCTGTTCTCCAAGCCCCACTGCCCATGCTCCCTTGGTTCCTGGCAGATACTCCCACCCGACCAGACCCAGCAGTGGCGGTTCCCTTGCCCGGCTGCTCAGGGAGTGGTTCCAAACTCATTACTGCTGGCTTACTGTCAGCCTTGTGTTTATCTGAAAGGTAACACAAACTGCCCTCGGGATCAGTCACCTGTGACTGTGAGGCTTTATGGACAAAGCAGTGAATTGGACTGCTGGCAACAGTGAAAGTAAAGGCCATGGAGGAAGTTAATTAACAAAAACTATAACCTCTATTTGCTTTTTCTTTTCTCTTTTGTTCTTTCCTCCTGTTGTGCCAAATCCCAGAGCTTTTACCCGAGTAATACCTCCACTACACAATCTGCATTAAGAGATGATAAAGGCCCTGTGCAATTCATGACGGCGGAGCAACAATATCCTCCAGGATTTATCTATTATTTATCAGCGAGTATTTTTAGAATTGACAAGTGAAGCAACATGCACTATGAAGTCAACCTGTTGAACAACTCCATTCAGAGTCGCATCTTGTGTGCCTGAATTTTCTAAAGGGCTATGTAGCTGTACACACAGCTATAACCCCACAGAGAGCATGACCTAGTCACCCTCTAAATATAAAGGATACTCAAATTTCAATTTTTCAAATAACTTTTCTGTTGATCGGTTCCAACTAACTTGAGCTTTAGCTCCAACAACATCCCTCAGAGCCACCTCTGGACTTCAGTCTTTAGGTTACAGCCATAGTTGCTAAACCTGATAAGATAAATCATGAACAAAGCTAAATCCTTCATCTCAAAGAATCACTTTAGGCATCATACCTCCACTTCGCGCTCACCCCAATGAAGTGGGCACAAACTCTGCAACAAGTTCAGGCTTCTGAAGCAAATGCGGGATACCAGACCTGAAGAGCCAATAGTTTGCTGCAGCACAGCGTTCCCATAACCATGCTGCGCACACACGCAGTGCCCCTCTTCCTGGCATTGCAGGACTCCTCCAAGTAATCGAATCTCTGAAACTAATTACGGGGCCCGCGGCCTGCGTTCCCCTCGCAATGGGCTCTGACACCACCACACTGGCCTTCTCCTCGAGCAATTGGACTTTGCAGAGCACACAGAAATGAGGCAGTGGTGAGACTCTGATTGAGGGCAGCGAGTTTAAATTACATCTGCCTGCTGCATGCCTAACTTGCAAGCCCAGGCTGCTCACCAACTGCAGGGTCTCTCTTCAGGACAGAACTGTTTTCCCTACTGCTTTCTCTCTTTCTGCATGTCCTGGCTTTGAAACTCCCCAGAGTACTAGCCGTTGGCCACTTTTTGCATTTTTTCCAATGGGGTAAAACAGCATTTATCTTGCACAAAAATTGCAGGGTGAGGAGGGATGTAGGTTTCACATGTTTTTTGTGTGTTTTCTTTAAAGGCCCATTTCCTTTTCAAAGTTAGCCAGAACAGCCTCTCTTCTAGCAACATTCAAGCTAGCAATACAAGAGTGCTGGTGGGCCATAGCAGCAGGGGGAAAACAACGCTCCAGGCTGATGCAAAAGGTAAGATGTGTCAGATTCTGAGCAGAGGCAAAACAAGTTATTCCTGAGAATTCATCACTGCATCAGTTTACCCACAAGGTCAGGATGATACGTGCTGGCATAGTGTGTCAGCAACTGTGTATTAATAAAGCTCTTCTCTGTCTAAAATGGGTCTTGACTGAAATACAAAGCAATAAACTTTGAATTTGAGAACTGCAGGACTTCTCTCCAGCTCTGCTTTGACCAAGGATGCCCAGAGGTACTAAAAAATTAGTCCCACCTTTCCTACAAGGCACCTGCCTGAGTTATTACACTGGTTATTTATTATATGTATTCTATACACTGGTATTTTACATTGGTTATACAACAGAATGGAAATACAGAGGCTATTTATTGCATGGGAGAAAGAAAAGTTCTAACATCACCTGTATCTTTGTGGCATCTCTGTATTGATTACATCAAAGGGAAAATAGACAGCAGATTACAAGCCAAGCTGGAATTCACTGTCAATACATTTAATTGGAGCTGAAGAGACAAGCTTACTGGTTAATTAAGGACCATATCAAAAGAAGGCTAAAATTACTTGGAAAGAAAAACCTAAACTTTCTGGTCCCAGAATGACCTCTGCTCCTGCCACAAGCTTTCTTTTTGTTTAGGAGCAGCCAAACTTCTTTATGTTCTTTGGCTGGAGAAGAAAGAATACAAGCGATAGCACAAGCAAGCAAAATAGCTCTGTATCCATTTAGGGTGTAAGCACATTGTTATAACTCCTTAGCATGAAGAGGGTTTAAATAATCATATGTGCACTAATTTTATTTCCCTATGCAAGAATCACTGAGTTATGTAAAAAGAAGTAGTTCATGTATCATGCTGCTGATACCACTAGAATAAAATAGCATCTTCTGGCAGTTTCAGCATGGTAAAAGTTGGTAAGTGCTGTGCATTAGGGTTTTAATTATTGGATGCACACAAATCATTTATTAGACATTGATTTGTTTTTTAAGAATGTTCTGGTAGTGTGAAAATAGCTGGTAATTAACCTATGATTAGATAGATTTACCTCCCTTAGCAAAGCTGTGGAATCTCTGAAGACTTACATTTATCAAACTTCTCACTGCTAATCCTAAAAACAAAGCAAAGGCTCATATGGTCTTGCTGGAGACACAGAAATGTTCATTTGGAAATAACCATGAAAAAAATGTCAGAATTTGCACTATCTGGAAGAACCGAGAGTAAAAAACTCAGATGCACAAGATTTAGGATTGTGCCCGCGATTTTATTAGATTCCTAAGCTGTCTCCAAAGGAGTAGATAGCTAATTGGATATTAGGTGTTCATTAGCTGTTCAGAAAAGCAGTATTGGAACAGAACGGCTGTATCCTAAGAAGAGTGGGAACTGGTTAGCTTGATAGGGCTTAGTGTAATATATCACACCAAGTCCTAAATTCTGCTGTGGTCCCAAGTCCGGCAACTGCCAATATCCAGTACTTCTGGGGAAAACGAAATTTATCACATATCTGTGTGAGCTCAGGGAGAGGAGAAAAGACACTGTAAGCATAGCGCAGTATCTCTATCCAAAAAGGATGAGATTTCCCTATGGTAAAGTTTGTTGTTCTCGGAGAGAGGGCATTTTGTTGTCCTGGACTGGAATATCTGAGGGGGATTTGGGCAGAGCGATGCTAGTGCCTGCTGCGAGTTCACTTGCTGAACTTGGAGGTGTGAGGTGGCAGCCTCTAAGTCTGCGCATTCAAATCATCCTGGAAGAATGATCATTTCCATTTCCATAGCAGCTTTTAGCTGAGGACTTCAAATCACCTACAGCCACAGGTGGATTAAACTTCCACCTGGCAGGTACAGAAATATTATCTATCATTCCAGAAAATGGAGGTTTTGAGGCAGTGCACAGCTACGAAAGGGAACTTGGGCTTCCCAGCTCCTGTCCTCTGCCTCATTCCCCAGATTGCCCTTTGGCTGCATAGGTACAAAATTAGGCACCTGGGATAAAATCCTAGGCCCACTGAAAACAAGAGCCAGACATCTGCTGACTCCTGCGGGGTCAGGGTTTCACCTTGTAGCTCAAAGGCTTGAAAACTTACCATCTGATAAATTATTATACTTACTGTGCTTTTACAATGGAGCTCTTAATAAAGAGACTTTCCTCTAAAAACAAACAAGAATGAACGGAAATGAACTGCATAGTAATCAGGCAAGTCAGTGCAGCAAATGAGACTGGCTGGCTTGAATTTCTCGTTCGGACGCTATTCAATGCCACTGTTATTGCTGAGCACGATGGTGCAGCCAAGTCTGGAAATGGAGGGATTTGAAAAACAACAGGGAGAAATTCCATATGCCCTACCTGCCTGTGTGAAGCGTTACAAGAGGCCCGGGGATAATTATTACAGGGCTGTACCGATTGCAATCGGCATCCACACCAAGTGACAAAGGGTTAAACCCAAGTTATTTTGAACAATAGATTTCACTTTATTTTCCCGTGTTTCCTATTTTACAGACTTACATTCTGAGGCTTTACTACTTAATCCCCACTGTAGTAATAAAATTTTTTAATCCTGTGTTTAAAATATGAGATTTACTTGTCAAAATCTGGATATACAGCAGGAATTATAATCGCTGTTCAGCAAAAGCAATTCGCCTCAAGTTCAGGCCAGTGTTTAGAAGAGGTTGTCAGGTGCTTTATGTTAGAGCCTGAGATACACAAAGGTGCCTTCCCTTGGCACTGGGGATACAATGAGAACATTTCATAGGTACCAGCTGAGATTTCCCTTTTTTCTCTCCCCCCCCTTTTTTTAATCCACCCATTCTTTCTGTGGTGTTAACAGCAACACTGGTTCCCTCAGATGGCACCTGTCAGGCAATTGCTACCTAGCAATTAATGAGAAAAGTCTTCAACGGGAACTGAAATAAAGTGGCTTTGCTGTGTTGCTGTCTCAGTCACAATTGAGCACTGTTTAGCTAAGGCCCTTTGCACAAGACCTTAGCTGAGATGTTTTAGGCAGTGGTGCAAAGCTCATCTCCAGCATGCCCTACGAGAGACCAGGAGAACCCTGCAAGTCTCGCAGGATCGCTCACCCGCACTGAACACGCTGGGCAGGCACCGGACAGCCAGACCTCCTAGGTGTGGGCACTGCTTCAGTGGGTCAGGGCTAAACTTTAATTCAGAAAAAGTACACCTGCTGATAAGGAACAGATGTTGGACCTATCTAATAGAGATTAGCACCCAGTTGAGAGTACTGCCTTTCTGGGAGGGTGAATTTCAGGCTGGAGGATAGGCTTGTCCTGGCCACTTGAATATTAAACTTGAAATACATTCCTCACTTGGACAGAATTTATTTTCTTTGCCCAATATTTATTCAGAGCCAATTTGGACAGGTGCCATCCACACCTCCCAGCATTATAGTTATATGACAGAAAAATTAAACTCCTTTGTGTTTTAGTGTGGTAGAATTAACACGGATATCCACAACCGGTTTAGTGAATTCTGAAACAACAGTAAGTTCTCATATGTATATCCAGTGTATGGATATTTGCATCTTTTTCATTTTTTTCCCTCCAACAAATGCATCTCTGGGAAAAAAGTTAAGTGCCAATTTATCAGCTGATATCTGATTTTCTTATGCTTGGTTGGTTTTAAGAACTTTAAGCTGGGAATATTGTATTTGTCACAATGTCACCTTTCACAAAGTTGATTTTATTCCAGTTGGGGCAGGGGGAGTCCAAGCAGGTGTGGGGGTTTTTGTTTGTTTGTTTAACTGTAGTGCAAATCCTGGTGCTTTATTATGCTGCACTTTGGCAATTGCACTGTTTCCTCCACATTTTGCGGTTCATCTCACCTTATTAGTTCAAAAATTTGGTGCTTAAAAAGAAAAGGAACATACTACTGTGAGCTAACCAGCCTTTGTGGCAGGGGAGACTAAGCATGTCATTCTAGGGTTAGTCTTTGCAGAATAGCTGGTTGTTTCAACATTGCTTTGAGATTATTTCTAAATGAGCTACTATTTCAACAAAACAGCCCTTTGTCTTGTTTGTTGGCAAGAATTTTTAATTTCTGACTAAAAAACAAGATTTAAATCTAGATGAGGAAGAAAAACCTAGGAATAGCGATTATTTTCTTCTTAATGGAAGACTATAAGTAACTATCAACTAAATCATCCCTCATGCTAGACATGACAGACTTAAGCACTTTAAAATGATTTGTTTTTAAATGATATTATGATTTCATGGTTGAAACCATACTACTTTGTGCTTCACCAGTCCCTGCATATCTACCCATTGCTTACCCAGAGGAGATGCCATTAAGTAGTGATTGTGGACACTTATTACTAGCAATGGAGATAAAATTACACATTTTTGATGGTATAATGCCCACGTGTCTCTACCATGCCAGGTCACACACACTACCGCAAGACTGGCTTTACCCCAGAGACAGCGCTGCCCTGCCTTGCCCTCTCCCCCGAGAGCTGTTGGGTGGCATCTTTCTGGTCAGGCACTGGGGGCATGGCTGCTGGCTGTGTCCCAGCCACGTCACACCTCCATCCAGCCCTGGCTTTCTCCCTGCTGGTTAAACCACTGCTCCATCCAGGTGGACAAGCTCCAAGAAAGCGCATCAAACATCTTTAAAATGTAAACAGCCTTCAGTTTAAAACGTTCCTCTCCTGACTTGAAAGCTGATGTCACAGCTCTGGTAGCTTGATGAAATGAAGATATTCTCCCTGCCTCATTGGACCTAGCACAAATTCCCTTCCGAGCACGTCCAGCTGCATCTTTCCAAGTACTGTGACCTAAACTACAACAAATGTAGCCAACCTTTCCATCAAGAAAGGCTTAATTTATTGTGAGCAAAGAATAACAAATCATAGGTTTCAGATTTATGGCCCCCAGGATCTGCGTTGACCGTACAGGCAAAGCAGCCTTTCCAGCACTCTATTCATTTCTTTAATAAAGTTGAAAATGTAAAATATGTATGCATGCATGCAGAGCCACCCCATCTGAATTTTATGTAAAGTGTGCAATAAGTTTATGGATGGTAGTAACATATGACTCCTTGTAATTTCATTATGTAAAAAGACACAGTTGGGATCCCCTAGACCCCAATTTAAACATTTATGAATTATTTAATTGAATGCATCCAAAACTGGGATTGGAGAGCAATGTTTTCCAAGAGGCAGAATTGATGGGGAAAGGGTTTTATAGTTTTGTGAGGCTGTAAGAATCACTCTTCATTGGTCAATTAGGAGAGAGAATTTGACAGGGAGTGAGAAGAAACAAAGGAAAGCAAAAGCCTGTCAGGATGGGGAGAAAGCAAATTTTAGTGCAAACATTAGACCCCGGAACAAACCCACCCTGAACTTCAGATGCACCCGTCACCCTGATGGAATCAGGAAAACCGGTTCTTGCTTTCACTACACTCCCTCCTTAGCAAAGCGCTGAAGTCTCAAGGCAGGTGCCACAGGGAGGCTGTGTCACCACTAGTAAAAAAAGAATGCACCAGAGAGCTGAAAGCCAAAGGAGAATCTGTTGGTGAAGTACAAAGCCTCATCCGGAAGGCTTTGCTTAAATACCACACAGCAATGAACACAGCATAAATACCACAGAGGTGGGGAGAGAGGACTGCGAAGCAGCATCCTTGCTTAGCTGTAGCCATAAAGTCTCTTCGTCCTTTGGCTCACCCTCTGGATCCCTCTCCTTGAACCCACACAGGTGGATGAGACAGATAGGTAGTTTGGAAAGTCAGTGTGCAAGTTCTTCCACAGCCCTTTCCTGAGGAAGTTTAAGGACCAGACACAGCCAGGTAACTCCTCTCAGCCTGCTCCCTATTTATGGGAACTCCTGCGACTGATAACATTACCCAGTAGCCACAGACAGACCCCTGTAGCTCTAATCTGTAATTTCAGAACACCTCATGGTTACTACATTAGCTGTATGTTTATGCCATGTATAAGCCTCTGCTATATCTTGTCTGACTAAAGACACAAACATTTTCTTTGCCCTGTTTTTTTCCTCCCCAAAGATCCTGTGTTTAGTTTCATTAAACACCTATCCCGTGTTTCTCTGTAAAATACTTTGGTCACAGCAGTAGTATAACCAAGCAAGGAATAGGACCGAGTGTATTTTGGTTTTATGATGGTATGCGTGGGACATTTTACACCCTAAGTAAACTAACTTATTTGGGCAATACCTTTTGGTCAATAGAAATGCCATTATTTAGACTATCACAATCAATAAATTGGATTTTGCTTTTGCAAGTGAAAGGGCTGTTATTTTTCATACAGTTTGTCAATAGGCTCTAGGTTATGAGATATATGAAAGATATTCTACACAGACTAGAGAGTTATGAGCTCTCAGGCAGATGAATTATTTAAGTTCTTTTCACTTCTATAAAAAATAAATACAGGGATGGCCAAAACGGATGCCATAAATTGTGTTTTTGATGTGGGATTTCCATCTTTTCTTGTCTGTTCCAAAGAGCCTATGCTCTTTGTACTGCAGATCCTTTCACCATTTGCATCCATGCAGGGAAAGACTGATACATACAGGAATAATGTCCCTTGAACTGGACTTGCAGGTGAAGACTTAATACAGATGAGAATGGAGAGGCAAGAGAAGCCTGCTGGTCTGTCTGGAAGCTGGAAGGAAGAGCGTAGCCTTCCTAAGCTAAAGTCTTTTCTTGCCCAGTAAGGTTGGCACCCAAACCATCACAGGATGCTACTCTACAGACAAATAAAGTGACATCTCCCAACAAAGCGCTCTGGCAGCCACGCTCCAAAACCTCTCACTGGATGATCAGGGCATTACTGCTTCCCAGGACCCTTTGGGCCCCTCTGCCAGGGACGTGGCTCTTGTAGCACAAGGAAAATGCCCTGGATCTCGTACAACGCGCTGACACCAACCTGCTCTCACCCTGGCCTAAGCCAATGCATCAGCCCACAGACTGCAGCAGCCGAAGATGTTTCATTCCCTCCCCCTTGCTCTTCCTGCAAAGACTCAGAGCTACAGTCCCCAGTGTATCACAGGCATGGAAAAGGCAAAAGGGCAGAATCTACTTTCCATTTTTTCTTGACAGCTCCCCCTGTCATCCCAACAACTCTGCTACAGTCTGAAGATTACCTGTCCTCATGAGCTATTGTAAAGAAAGCTCAGCAAAAGAAACTGTAATTCATTGCAAATAGAAATGAATTATTTGAGGATACAATAAAACCTGTATAATCTGGACAGAAAGCTCTTATGCTCCCCTGGCTTGAAATCTGTCTTCCAGGCTGCCCCTTCTCTTCGGCTTCAGTAATTCTCCACAGTCCTCACAGTTTCAGCACTTTTCTGCCCTACCACTCCACTCTGACATGAGCCATTATTTAATCTTAATGTGCTCCATATACCTCATCAACATGTTCAATGTATTTTTTCCTTTACAAGTGTGCTCAGAAGGGCCAGGTCAGAAAATGGGACCTCTTTGCTGCCAGATGCTGTAGGGGTGTTTGAGCAGAAGGGTAGTTCTCTGGTCCAATCTTATGTATTAAGATATTGCTTCCTCTTCCCCACCAGCATGCGGTTGAAGCGCTCTACGACAGCCTGCTCTGTCCTTGCCGTTTCCTTACCCAATCCACTCTAGTTAATACCTTTTTCATAAGGAGTTTTAAATTATAAGCCTAAATGAGGCCAATAAATTATACTTCATAAAATTCTGTGCACATCATTTTCTCACAGAAAAGGCTCCAAAGAAATATTTTCCATGCCACCACCTATGTTCCCATCCCTTTGCAATATAACATTTATTCTAATATTAAAATGGCAGCTGCTCTATAAATTGTGAATCATTAGCACTCTTCATTGATTTTTCCCTTGCAGACTGCAACCCTGGGCAGAGACTGTGTGTGAATATCAGTCTATTGGATTGAGATTCATATCCTATTTGAGGGTCAAAGACCGAGACCTCATGAGCTTGAACTTCTATCAGCCTAAAGCTGATCAATACTTGGAGATATATTTGATCCTGGCTGCTAGCACAGATTAAGTGGCCATAAATACAATCAAAAACGTGAGGCTGCTGGGATAAGCGGCTGGGGAACAGGAGTGCAAGAGCACACACCAGCCCCAGCCAGCTTTCTGGGAGCAGGGACGAGCCTGCAGGCCTCCTTGGCCAGTCCTGGTCCCCCCGCTTTTGGGAAGGGGGCTAGAGGCTCCGCTTAGCAGCGCTGACAGAGGAACCAAAGAGGATTTGTTGCTCCAGGGATGGCAGAGACCCTTTGCAATGCCCCACAATTTTCCATGATGGGTAGCCGGACTTGAGCACAGGACTCCGTTGAGTTCCTGTGGGATCAGTGCCCGTGGAGCAAGGACTGCTCCCAGCACGCAGGGAGCCCGGCTGTGCAACAGCCACTGGGCTGGATGGGCACACCACAAGGATTAATTGGAAAATATCAAATGGATAAAATAAGGTTTTTTTGTGTGCCTTCCCTCTCACCCTCCTCCTCCATCTCTCCAAGTGAAACTTTAAATATATGATTAAAATGACCTATTAAAGAGGAGAGACTCGTTCCATTTGAATTTATTAATGCTGATTCTGTACTGGCTGAGGAAGAAAAAATCCATAATCATAAGCCTTATTAAAGAACAATATCCTTCGAGGGCTTTTTGTTTTCCCCTTTAGATAATGTGAGGCCTTGAAAAATAGACATAAGAATAGAAAGAAAGAGACATTGTGTTGCACTGCTACAGGGACCACAGCACTCAGGGAAATTACCTTCCTATTTTTAGGCATGTTTACAACATGCCTCTTTGCAGTATTACATTTGATCCTAAACTCTAATTTAAATGATTCTTTCAGATGCCTGGTAGATCCAGAATAGAAATAATTAGAAATGTGGCATGAAGTCAATGGGACGCTTTTTAAGATCAAGAGACTAATTCTCTGCATAACACGCTTGTAAGAGGAGATGCAGGATGTAACATGTCAGGTGAGCAGGAAAGGGCATAAGCCACCCCTTGCCACGCGTGCAGAGGGACCCACCACGCTTGGGCTTGGGCATCTACAGCACGCAGCCTCCTAAACCAGAGTCTCTCCAGCTGATATGAGACCAGCAGCCACTGTCTGGTTACAGCCAAAGGCTCCCGGTGTTTATATTTACATGGCTTCACGTCCTTGTGATGCCCTTGTGCAAAGAGACTTCATTATCATAAGGAATATATGTTTTTATTCCACTACATAAGTACTACTTATTATAGTCTCATATATTTTCTGACACAACCAAGGGGTCTTTATTGTTGTACATCAAGGTCACTGACAAGTAATATATTCAATCTATTAAGTTATTAGGGAGATAAATAATTTGGATGCAAGCTGAACTCTGAACTTTTACCTTTTCCCCTGACAGACGGGTAGTTTCTTGGCGTTCATACTAATCTCGCCTGTGCTTGAATAGTAATTCCATTAGGGTTTTGACTGCAGCTGTACATATGCAATGACCTCAAATACAATTTCTTTATGGAGATGGGCAATAGGAATATTAAAATTTTAAGCCAAAGAGGATGTAATTTAACTTTACATTATTTATTGTAGACACAAATCCTTTATAATATTAAAGGATAAAGAATTAATAAAAGAAAGATCCCATAAACAATCCATAAAGTCAAATGTAGCTCTTGATTTAATGCAATTGCTTTTTAGTGTCTTCTGGTTACAGACTTGCACCTAATTAAAAAAAAAAATCTAGTCAAGAATCAAGAGCATCTTGGCTGACTGGGGGTCCCTGGGTGTTTTTGAAAGTAGCTTTTCAACCTCTGTTCCTGCTCCTACCCTGAGGTGTGCACTTCCATTTGTGACTCATCTTAATCCTGAGGTTACTACACTCAATTAGTGCCTGAAAAGGAGCAGGAGCACCAGCAGGACACCTTGGAGTAGACCCTTACCTTGCTGTGCCCCAGGACAGATCTTCAGTATTTGGGGGCTGCACTCCCTCCTCCCCAATACATTGCCAAATAATTTTCATTCCTGATTAACTTAGCAGCAGAAACTGCACCTTTTAAATTTTAATACATGAATGTCATATGCTGAATTGTGGAAAAGGAAGTGTTTGGAGCATCATCCCCAGGGGCTGTAGCAAGGAAGCCCCAAGCTGGTGGAAAGGCAGGAGCTGGGGACACAGCTGCAACATGGTGGGGGTTGTTGTGCCCTGGCTCCATCCCTTCCGTTCTCCCATATACCTTGGTCCAGCACCAGGAGCCCTCCCAGGCCCTGGGCAGGCTCTGAACACCGATTGCACTCTGCGGTTTAAAAACCGGGATCAGTTCCCTTTTTAGTCTCTTGAAAGGTACAAGTGATCTCCTAGCCCTAATGTTTTTTGCTGGGCCGATGTCAGATTGCATGAGACTGATCCTGGTATTGAGAATATTAACTATGCCAAAATCGCATCATATATTTCTCGACAAGCAATAAGTGTTAAAATTCTTTTTCGTGTCAATTCTCTTTCAAATTTAGACTTGTCAAGAGAATGTTTTCAGCAAGGTTTACATTGGTAGTCTAGATAATTAACTGAACTTTGAGCAGCTTTTCCTAATGAGAAGAACAAAATGAAAGTGGGGGGAAAAAGCAATAAGACTTTCCTACCACAGCTATTAATTTTCTTATCGCAAATACCTTTATCACAAATATTCAAGTATCTCCTTATTTTAACTAGTTGAATACTTGAGAGAAAAGGATTTTGAATAATAAAAACCACCTCATTACATTTTAAGTTCTCAGATTCCCTCAGTAACCACACCTTTTGCTAGGAATCCCAAATGTTATATTGCAAAACTGAGGAAACAAAGTTGTAACTCCATGTTTTTAAACAAGCAGGCTTGCCACTCCTTACATTCATACAGCAGTTTTAATCCTCATCCCTTGCTTTTTGGAGAAAGCTTTTCTGGAGAAAGTGAAGTTCACCTCCCTGGAAGGTGCAAAACAACCCAACATACAAACAGCAGGATTACAGTTACCAGATTTTCTTCAGGCCCCAGAAAGACAGTTCTAGTTACTTGCTTGGCTTTCTAACACTATCAGCACTAACTAACCTGTTTTATTTTTCTCCCCCAAGAACTAGCTGTGCTGATCCTGCCTCTAATTGCCAAAGGGGGATGTTTTATTCTTCCTGAATACAGAAGTCAAACCCATCTGGGGTGTAATGCTACTGCAGTCAGAGTTCAAGCACTTCTTTTCACATTCTCCATTCTTGCCTCTGTCTTCCTCCTCCTCATTTATCATGCCCTGCCTACACCCTCTCACTGCTCCCAAATGCCGTCTTCCGACCAGGAAACCCCTTGGGCCCGGGGAGCCCAGGCATGCAACAGCCTCCCAGGCACCCAGCTCCCGCATGCTCACACAGCAGCCTCCCTGGGCCCCAGGGAAATGGGAGCCTCAGCCACAGACAGCATTTGTGAATATTTTTAGGCTATTATAGCCTAATAAATGAACTTGATTCAAACTTGGTTTTCCCAGTTTTCCATTTTTTAGCGGTACCTGTTGGGCATTTGGGCTGTTCCAGCTCTGCTGCAAGCACTAGCTTTTGTATTGCAATAAGTGGTGAGCAAAATTCACTTAACATTACATTACTACTTTTAAATCAAATCTCCCACATGTACTATTAATTTAGATTTAATCAGAACTATTGCATTTGAAATAATTACCCATTGATTATAAAGGACATATTTATTGGGGGTGAATCATACCTAGTATATTACATGGCTGTTAATCCTTCTCCGGCATGCCTTAAATAATTAATTGGTGGTTATTGAACATGCAAAAGGAGTCATTAAGTATAAAGAGTTAGGCTGCAGAGAAGTTCTGCTGGGCATTGTTTGGAAGGGCCTTGCAGGCCCCCTCTCAAGAGCAGCCACGTGAAGTTAGGCAGAGCAGAGAGCTTTGGGACTCTCATAGCAGCCTGTTACCCAGGTCTGCTGTTCAATAAAGCCACATCACAGCACCTAAGCAATGGAAAAAATTATGGAAAGGTGCTTTCTAGTCATTCCCTCAGGCCTTCATGCACCCAGAGCAACAAAATGGGGAAAACAGATTCTGAAACATTTTTAGCTCGTGCTGGTCGCGCTGGACATGGCCATGCCACCACAGGGCAGCACCTCCTTGCCTTACCCCTCTCCTCAGCAGCGCTCGGGGACCTGCCCTTACACATCGTTGCAGCCCACCCCACAGTGAGGCAGAAAGCACTGGCTCAGGACACCCCTTTGGGCTGAAGGTGTGCAGCTGGAGCGCACATACCCTCGACTACCTGTTCGTAAGTGCGACCTGGTTAAGCCTTTTCAACTCCCCTGCGCTCAGCAGTGCCTGCAGCCCCAGTTACCACCTGCACAGCGAGTGGGTCCGTCAGGTGGGCATGAGCCCTACGTAACACCCCTGAACCCCGTGGAATAGCTGTCTGGATGCACCTGATGGTCTTTAGCCCTTTCAGAGAAGCAGTCCTGCCCCAGGAATCCTCCTCCTCGGGCTGGGGTGGGCTGGGTGGTTCCTGCAGCATGCCGGGGAGCACAAGCCCTCATCTTGCTGAGGGGAGAAGGACACAGGAGGGTTTAGCTTTGCTGTTGCAAATCAAAAGAGTGACATGGATTTGTGGCCTATCATCTTTGACAGCCTCCTTTAAACTGCTTATTTTGAAACAGGATGAACAGAGGATTAATAACCTTGCACAGCACAGAGAGCCAGTTCCTCCCAGGGCAAAGGCAGCAAGGACGGCTCCACAGTGCCTCCCCCGGCTGGTCCCCAAGGGCCTTCGTCCCCTCCTCCTGCCCCAAGCCCCAGCACCCTGCACACCCCTGGGCTCCAGCCCCATCTCTCAGCAACCTGCCTGCTGCCACCAGCTTCGCAGGGGACACAGCACAGCTCCCAGGGAATGTCACCCACGCGCCGAGTGCCAGCAACGACGGTCCTTCCCCCTCACCTTCCTGCACCCCCAGCTCCCGCCCCACGCAGGGGCTGGCAGAACAGCACTATTCCTCAGTATCTGCGTGTGTCCGAGGAGAGCTGTATTCCCAGAAGAAAAGCTGGCCCCAGAAGCTATATCTCCAAAAGTGACCTGTGTCCACCTTGGACCATGCAAAAATAATCTGTAGGCTCAGAATACGTCCCCCCGTTTCAACTACAGGACTAAAACAGCACTGAAAACTGACTTTCCTCTGCACTGCCTGATTTAGGTGGGAAATGCTTGTGGGGATAAGCAAACACTTTCTGAAGCAGCAAAATGAAACCATTTCAAGGTCACATCCCACTTCTATACTGCAGGATGGAGTTTTTGCTCTCCCCACCACCCGTTATTCAAACTGGCTTACAAGTGTTATTTCAGAACACATCTGCAAGTTAAAGCCAATGATAAATACACTATTGCAACCACTGAACACACGTATTTGCTAGCGAGTAGCTACATGGAACAGCATCAGGGGGTGGGGGGTTATTTCACTCAAGGCCCTGTTTGCTCAGTTGTTTTGGAGCAGATATTCTACCCGGGGCTGCCGGACAGCCCCAGAGAGCCGGCGGGGTGGAAGGGTGAGTAAGGAAGAGCAAGAAGGTCCCTTTCACGCTTCTCCTGCAAGACCTCGGTGACTTGGAAATGCCACATTTTCCGCAAAGCAGCAGCACATTTAATAAATCACATCTGTACGCTGCTTTATTCAAAGGCACTGACAGTTTAGGATTGACGACACCCAGGGCAACCTAGTGTCAAGCACTCCTAATGAAAACTATCCCATTTTGCTCCAGTAGTAGCAGCTGCCAACAGACATAATCTACCGGCATATGGAGAAGGCCATGTTAATCCCTGCAAGGTCATTAACAAGAGGGTGAAAATTGCATGCAAAGCACCAGCTGGGGCATCCCCAGCTCCCTCTCACTCCATGGAGCAGGGGCAGCAGGGGTGAGAAATGCGAGTGTCTCTCAGCAGGCCAAGCCCTTCTATTAAGAGCAGCAGAGCTATTTTTGCCCTTTCCCAAACCAAGGCTCAGCACTGCTGAAATTCTCCTGGTGCGGAACAGCAGTCCGCAAGTGCCACCAGCTTTCCCGGTCAGGAGTGACCCTAGGGGAGATTAGGTTTAAATCTATATTGCTGCAGGACAGCTGGATTGGACGGGTCAAACAAAAAGGTTTTTCCCCACCTTGTTACCTGGACCATGATCTGCTGCAGGGAACAAACGTGTCTCCCCCCCACCCCAATCAGGTGTGAGGGGCATCTTTAAACCTTTTTTTCAAGCATCTTTAAGTCACACTGACAAGCCCAAACCTTGATTTTAACACACAGCATTTATTTCCAAGGTCCTGCTGGCCCACTCTCCCCAGAGCAGGGACCTCATCTGCTGTGTCCAAGCAGTATTTTGCACCTGTATTGATGCTTGACAGGTAATAGGTTAAAAAAACCATGTCCTAGCTGGCTGGGACACCAGAAAGACATCCGAACTACGGCTTTGTGCTGCTGCCTTGCCCCCAGGCACCAGCCATGCTGGCAAATACAGGCTTTCTGCTACATCACCAAGTTTGCAGAGCACAGAGGTCTGAATGCCTCACTGCAGCAAGGGACAGCACTGAACAGGGCTAACAGGAGTTAACTAAGTTAACTGCTTAACTTAGCTAAGGAGCAACTAAGTGTCCAACCAATCTTCCCTTAAAAGAAAAAAAGAACAATTCACTAAGACCTGAAAATCATGCGACCCCACCACAAAGTTCAACTTCATCCTATTAACAAAAGAAACTTTCCTTTGCACAATTCTCCACTCCCATGACTTCACCCCAAAAGCGCAGCAGCAGAACTCTGCCCAAAATGGGTTTCTGTGAATAAGCCCCTGTCCCCGCAGGCTCACCTCAGATCTATGTAAATCAACGTCCACACGTGCACGTCATTACGCACACATCGGCTCCAATTCTCTAATCCCAAATTCACTCCCAAAGAATATTCTACTCTTCTTTGTTTGGGAACTCAGGATATTTTTTGTCTTTTCATTAAATCATGCAAACATTTTTATAAGCAATAAATAAAAAGGTCTATTAAAACCCCCCAGCAACAACTACCTAAAACAAATCTTTTCCAATTTAAACCCCAGCCTCTATAACGATCAATCCCATAAACCCCGTGATTGTTAACATTACTTTGGGTAATGTTTAAAAACATTAATTTCAAAAAATGTAATAGGAAAAAAGCTCTTTAAATCGGCAAAAAGATAAATGATCTCCAGCAGCATGACCTTTTTCCATACCACAATGACATTGAATCATTTTAAAGTTATTTACATTTTCATTCTTCCCTGGAAAAATGTTGACAAGGCTTTCACAGGCCGTAATGGATACTCAGCAACATCTATGGAAAATGTAACTGCATCAAGAGCCTTTTCTCAATTCCTCTTCACTGCTGCACACAAAGCAGCTTTAATTAATGGAGGAGGGGTGACTTCATAACAAGCGCTCTCATTAGCACAACTGGCAGGTCTGTGGGAAGTGACACAGCTCCCCAAAACAGAGCTAATGGAACCAGGGGTTTTATTTTACCACCAGCATCTTTCCATCTTGAGCATGTGTGTCTGACTTCACTTTTCAAAGCTGAATTTGACCTCAAGGCTTGTAATTGCCATCAGGCTGCAGGTTCATCTCCGACAGCTGAAAAATACCTGAAATAACTCCTGGCTCTGCTTTCCAATCTGTAACTCAAATATCTGCCCACCGGCAGCGGTCGTGGGCACAACCTCGCGCGTGCGCGTGGCACACACCGGCCAGCATGCATCACGTGCATGTTACGCTGCACTCGTACGCATGCACGGTGCTATAGCTATGTAGTGGTGCAGCTGTCGGTAGAGAAATCTTTCCGAAGAGACACCTGCACGCGGGCGTGACGTGGCACACGTAGCACCCACACGCACGCAGCCCGAAGCGGGACGCTGACCCCGGCCCTGCCCCAAGAGGTGCCGGTGCAGAGACCTGTCACTCGACAAAGCTGCTCCCTGGGGCCGGCTTTAGCTCCGACACCTTCCCTCACCCAAACTCGGGGCAGGACCAGGGGTGGCTTTAAAAGTAAAGAAGGTTCAGAGGCTTTTCCCTTCCTACATCCTCGGCTGAGGATCTGCTGAGCTGGGAAGAGCAAGAAGTAAAACATCTCCCACCCTGGCAGCAGGTGTTGGCTCCCGAGCAGCTCCTGTCCCTGCAGGGGCAGCAAGCGGGGGGCACTCGAGCTGGACTTGGTGCTGGCCCAAGAACCTTCACATTCTCCACAAGCCTCCAGCTGCCGATCCCACCCCTGGGTGCCCCAACCCCTCCTCTTCCTCCCCTCTCACCCCCGGCCTGTTGGACACTGCAGGGAAAGCACAACTGTGCCGACGCTCCGTGCGCTGCAACATGATCTCCTCTTGGCTTCGTAGAATATTAATGACACATAACATGCCGAGCCACAAAAGCGGTCGCATTCCAGCTGTGCTCTGCCGGAGGGAGAAACAGGCGCTCGCCTCAACTCCGGGGCCACATTTGGGCCCGAAAACCCCATGGGCACATGAGGGTGCAGGTGCTGCCTTGCACCCGCAGCCCCGGGCTCTCCTACCGCCCCGCCGCTGCCTCTGGGGACACCGCGGGTGATGGCACCCTCCAAAGCCACGCAGACAGCTCCTGCAAACACAGTTTGTTGTAGGGCTGCTCAGGAGCCCACTGCATTGTGCCGAACTGCTAGACGTGCACATTGGACACCCCCACCCTTTATATTGAACAGGGAAAAGAGATATCCCATCTGAGCAAAGTGTCCAATTAGTGGTCCTCTAAGTTAATGAGATGCTTCCACAAACACAGGGGAAATTTTTTCTGAAAATTATTTTTCCTGTTGGCAAATCTAGTGAGAAAAAAAGAAAATAAATCTGTATTTTCGTGCATCTGGGCAACGGCTTCGTCTCCAGAATGAATCGGTGCGATTACGCTGGCCGCGGCATGGCTAATATCAGCAGTCCTCATTCGCATCCAGCACATTAATCCAAGCGCAAATGAATGAGCCCATTCCTCTAGTCCAGAAAAACGCTTGGGGGACCAATTCTTTATTTCCAAGAGTATGATTAGTACAAATTAAAACCAGAATAAGTTTTAATTTTGCCATATTAGGCAGCTTCATCAGAACACCCTTATCCCCCCGAGCCAAGTCCCAATGCGGGCATAACAAGGGGATGTTTCAACTAGAATGATTAGGATAGTCCAGGAAAATTAATTTTGGAGTCCATGGCAGCCTCCTGCCAGAGAGAGGCCATAATGAGGCGGGTATGCTCAGAAAATGAAAACGAAAAGGCTGTGCTAAGTGCTTCTGGGGGAAAGAACAGAGACAGAGCCTGGCACCGCTCCTTCTGCAGCGGTCTCATAAAAGCCCCATTTAATATGGAGCCAATTCAAAGTGATAAACTCAGCCACTGGAGCCCAGTTCCCAAAAGCAGAGGTTTGCTGCCCAAACCTTGCCCTGTTTAGCTCAAGGCTCCCCTTGACTCTCAATCAGGTCTGGTCAGAGCCGTCCAAGGCATTTGCTGCCGAAAGCAGAGCCTGAGGGGCTACACGCCAACCCGCACGAGCAGGGCGCTGGGTATTTAACTGGGCTTGCAACACGCAGCACAGCCCAACGAAACAGCAGAGTTGCAACCAAGAGCTTTTCAGAGCCTCCTGCCACCTTTGGTCCTTTCAGTGCATGTGACCTCACTTTGCTCAGTCAGCCTCGGATTAGTCGCAGCACAAGTCACCCGGGCTGTAGCTGGGCTGCAGGAGCTTCGTCCCACCTTGAGAAAGTGGTGGCTCTGGTGCTGCGAGAGACCGGATTTTGCCCTTCCTTGACAAGAAGCGGATGGCTCTGCCCATCCCCTTCTGCACACGTGGACACAGCTGTGGCTCATGTGGCCACCCAGGTTCTGCAGGGGCTCCCACCTCTGGCCAGCACCGAGACCCGGGAGACCCGGCCAGGCTGCCCCTCGCCACGGCTGCCCCAGGAGCCCGGTGAGCAGGACGGCAGCTGTCTAGTCTCCAAAACTTCTCCTGCCTTTTAAAACATGATTTACTGCTGACAGAACAAATAAGTCCTAGTACAACTTGCACCATGCAGAAGTGACCACGGCTCAGCATCACATGGCTTCACAGACAGGAGCCAGCAAACAACCTGCAGCCTCTCAAACCCCAGCTGTGCTAAAGCATCCCACAGTACCAAGCTGAAATCACCTGGTTTTCATGAAAAAACTCACAGGTTGGGACCCAGCCTCCTTAGCAATAAGAAGAAACATGCCCAGTTTAACCCACAGCCTGCACAGAAACCAGGAGAGATCCTGCAGCACCCCAAGCACAATGGCCTGGGCAGGAAACCAGCTCCTACCCTACAAATTCATAACAACTGTCCCGAAAGCAGAGGCACACACACACAACCCACCTCAGCATGCAGACGAGGTGCCAGGACGCGGTCGCTGGGCTCAAGCGGGGCAGGACGGCTGCGTTGGCGTGCAGACCAGGGAAGGGGGTGGCAAACGCTGCCAGGCTGCAGGAGCACCAGCAAGAGGGAAACAGGGCTGGAAGCAGCCGGGGCCATTTATTAGCTCGCCTGGGCCTCGCCTGCAGCCCCAGGTGGGGCTTGTTGAGGCCGACCCTCCTGGCAGGCAGCTTTGGGGAAAACTGTTTTCGAGTGGGAATAAAGCTCCCAGCCCGCATCCTTTGCGGCTCTCCGGGGGAGCCTGCGCGGGAGCCAGCCTGCGCCCAGGCAGCCCCCCGGCCCCGGGGCCCCGTTTCGCCCGGCTGCTTTGTGCTGCTGTTAAACAGCCCCTGATTTACACCGGCGTGAGAGGGGGGAGGCTGGTGCTGCCCCACGCCTGCCCTTAATAAGTATTCTCCTGATGTGCGATTTCCACAGACCGAGAACAACATCCTCCCTCGGAAAAACAGAAGTGAGTGCTGAATTAATTTAGATTTCCCGCTGCCTTGTTAGGCCAGCTGGATATGGCACGCTTCATCTTCTCTGCAAACAGCGCCGGGGTCCCGCTGGGACACTCGGCACTTTATAAACCTGTCAAGCCCTTAAAGCCAGTCACGACGAGGCTTCGCGACAAAACGCGCTGAGCTCTGCGGCCACGCGCGCGCGAGGCAGCCCTGGAGAGGAGGATCAGCCTCGGTGTTGTTGCAAGCGAGAGGATGTTGTTCTGTGCTACAATTTCATTTAGGAGCAAGAAAAAAACATGCACTGCATGATTTATTTTAAAGCATCCAAGCTGCTGCAAACCGCAAAGCTTTGAGAGCATATTTATATACATGGGAAACAGAAGATTGTCTCCAAAGTCATTTGCATTCATCCCCCTCCTTCCCTCAGGCAGTTAAGTATCTTTTAAAGGACTTATCCTGGAGAAGGGCTGAGTGCCTGCAACTTTCTGTGGAAATCAGGGACTTCTAGACGCGCCTGATCAAGCCGGTTTTAATTTGCAAAACATACTGTTCTGCCCAGTTCCCCCCTTCTCCCAACACCTCCAGCGTTGATTTATTTTCCCTACTCTTCCAACAAGCTTCAGAAGATTTTTTTTTTTTTTTTTTGCAGGAGCAGCGTTGATTCAGCATCTCCTGGACCTGCCTCGGTCCGGGCGCTGCCGGCGCTGGGGGTCTCCCAGCCGGGGGGGGGGACAGCGGGTGCCACATGGCCGGTGCTGCCCCTCGGAGCCAGCAGCTGACGGAGGCTCAGCCCGTTGGGTCCCCGCGGGAGTATAACACAACCGCAGCAGGTCCCGGCTATTCTCTGCAGCCCGGCGTGTTGTTGCTTCATTAAACGCCAAATTGTTACATTAATTCTAACTGCCCTGTAGAGATGTAGCTGTCAGGAATGATTTACTCGCCTCCAGCTGACTCGCCGGCTCCTCACAGCCTCCCGCGTGGCCGGGCGGCAGCAAGTGGCTCCCACCTCTCCGCGGATACGGAGCAGCTCTGCGAGCGCAGGGGAAAAATAACCAGCGAGCTAGCGAAACAAATCGCGGTGGGGCGTTTTTAGCTGTTTACGCTTCAGATGGCCCAAACTGCCCGTCAAAAGGCAGCATCGCTGCGGGAACGTCTGGCGAGCCGTGGCTGCGCCAAGTCGCGGTGCTGCCCGCAGGCAACGCTGCCGCCAGCGCGGGAGGGCCAGCGACGGAGCTCAGTGCGGGGAAACACCTCCGGTTCGTGGTGACCGAGGAGCCGGTTGTGACCTCTCCTGCGGGTGCAAAGCAGGAACCCCAGTGCTTTGCGCGCGGCAGGTTGGCCAGGCCATCAGCTGGGGGGGGAAAAGGGGGCCTGGGTGTTCCCCTCCTTCGGACGAGCCTCCCGCGGGAGCACCGTCGTCTCCAAACCCCAAACAGCAGCGCGGGCGCGCCGAGGAGCCTCTCCCCCCCGGCACCAGCAGCCCCGCGCCGGCTATGCCAGGCCTCTGCTGCCCGTTTAGTAGCTGCTGCCTGAACCTGCCTTCAAAATGCAGAGAGGACAAACCATCGTGAGAGTCAACGTGCCATTTCTGCTCATGAACCCAGAACGGACCATTTAAACCTCGTCCCCCGCGAGAGGAGCGTGGTTCGAGCTCTCTCCGCAATGCACACACTTTGCTGACACTGCGCTCACACAAGTGCGTACCCACACGTGTCCCGCGAGAGAAATAACGTGCAGAAACTGATTTTGTCCTAACACGAACAAGTTCATTTAAATCCAGAAACCTTGCATTTTTGGCTGTTAAATTGTTTTTCATCCCAGATGCAAGGTGCCGAGCACAAAAGCAGTGCTTTCCGCGACCTAAATCAACGCCTTCCTCGGGCTGTGTTCCCCGGTGCCAACGAGGTGCAACGCACACACACGTCTGGCCAGGGTAAAACGCCTGCCTGCCGAGATGTGACATAGAGATGGCAGAAAGGAAAAGGCAAATTAAGCACCTTTGCTTTTCTCCAGCATATTTTTGCGAGCTTGGTTTTCTTGTCAGGGCTTAACAACGTCATTTGCTGCTTGTACGTGTTATTTCGGCACATGAAGCGTGCCGCTCTCCGGCCTTTCCCTGGACCTCGGCAGCTGCCGGGGAAGCAGGGCAGGCTGCGGCGGGGGCGATAACGCCCGGGCTCTGCGACCGCCTTGCCGGCCACGGGGCGAGCGGGGTCCCCCGGCGCTTGTCCCCAAAGAGGATGCCGGGGACGCCCCGTTCACCGCATCGTGCTCTGTCCAAGCAGTCCCGGGCTCTGCCCACACCGACGTGGTTCCCCCGGGTCTAGCAGCCCTGGGAAGGCAGCGAGAGCCGCGCCGGGCCCTGCCGGCACCTCGCTCCCGCGGCCTGGCTGCTCGGCCTGGGCTCGCGGGCGTCAGGTTACGGCCGGCCCGGCAGCCTCTGCCGGCTGCGGGGAAGAGGAGGGCGAGCGACACCCGGAGAGGCTGCAAAGCCACCCGCAAACCGCGCAGCGCAGCCCCCTCTTCCCCACGCTGTTTGGGTTCACGAGCTGTCACTCAGCTGTGCACTCTTAGTTTTATTTGCTTCTTTCAATTTGATTTTCTTTTTAGCAGGAAAAAAGCATTTTTATTAATGGAATCGCCGAGCCTGGGTGCTGGAGGGACAGGCTGAAATGCAATCCCCTGCGTTTTATGTCAGGGCACTCGGGGAGCCCTCCACCCTCCGAACCATCGCCCGCGCTGGGAGCTTTCAGCCTGCTTTGCCTTTCAGAGCAAAACACAAAGGAGAGGGAAGAAATTTGCATTTTTGCTTTCTTAAAGTCAGTAATCCACCGGGACTTCCCAGAGTGAGTGGAACAACAGTGACAGTTATTGTCTGTAAGGGAACCTAAGCAAAAAAAAAAAAAAAAAAAAAAAGCTGTAAAATACTTATTCGGTAACTACAATTTCTAGACTGATTTTATAGAAACATCATTATCCTAAAGTAAGCTGCATTTCTTTATTTCTGCATTTATTTCCTTCTTTTTCAATCAGTCTCTTCCAGGAAAATATTACGTATGCTTGAACTGCCAACATGTTTTGATGCAAAGCAATCAGCCAGGTTTGGTGCAAGTGTTCCTAGATCACAGAGCAGGAGAACAGAAAACAGAGTTCCTCTCGCTTTCTGTTTGGGGGATCTCGCGTGATCTCCTTTTTAAAGTCCCACAATTGCCGAATTACTGCCTAAGTTTCGATAAGAAACGCCCTCGCGCTGTGCCTCAGGGCTCGCAGCAACAGTTGTCTCTTTATTACTCAGCTCTGGAGCAGGAAGAAATTGCAGCTTGTCCAGAGCTGAGCGAGGCAAATCCCCGCTGCGGCTGCAGGAGACAGAATTTCACCAGCTGAGGAGTCACCCCGGAGCAGGGGCACGGGGGGGGGTTCGCATGCGTCGCCCCCGGGCCCGAGCTGGCACGGTGTTTCGACACCGAAAGCCCTGCGATTTCGTGCAGGAGGGTTTCTCTCTGCCCTGCTGTGGCTGTTTGCCTGGGTCTGCTGAGAAGAGAGTGAGTTTCTTGATTAGTGAATATTGCAGCACTAATTCTGCTGCATGTATGCCCCCGTTTTGCATGTATGCACCCATTTGGCTCTGGGGGTTTTACCCCTCTATCCCAGGAACGGCCATGCATAGAGAGCTACGTGTGCTGGAAGTAGTTTTCTGAGGCCTGCAGCCGTGATGGGCATCTCGAGAGCTCGTGGGTGCCGCTGCGCTGCTCACGGCTCGGCCCGGGCACTTTTCCATCAGTTCACTGCGAGCAGCAACGCAGCATTGTTCCTTCCTTGTGAACAAGACACGTGTAACGAGAAGGGGGGAAGCCGTGAGGATGCTTATGCACCACTGGTGTTTAACAAGTAATTCGAAAAGCAAAATCCTCTTGCAAATGTTACCAGTACCTGCTGGCTTCTGGAGCTGTCGCTGTCCCACCCTCGCCGAGCCAAGGCCGGTTTCGGCGAGGGCGCAGGGAGCGATGAAGGGGCACGTAGCAGCGGTTGCACGTCCTCCCGCAGCCGTAACGCAGCCACGGGCGTTACACCAGCGACAAACTGCTGCAGCAGCGGCGACATGTCACGTAGAAAAGGTAAGAAACAAAAGCCTGGGTTTTGCAGGCATCACCGCCCGACATCTCGTGCCGCCCGGGGCAACAGGCATCGCGCCGGGGCACTGGGACCCCCCGGGGAAAGCACCGCGTTTCCCACAGGATCCCTGCCGGTGCCCGGGGACGCCGGGCTCGCGCAGCTGCCTCCCTATCCGAGGCTGCTGCGTGCCAAAATTCAGACACTTTGGAGATGTTCAGCATGCTCAGGGCCCTGATGCAAATCTTCTCCGGCTTCCCAGGGGAGTTAGAGCCTCGAAACCCATAGGCTTAAAAAAAAAAAACCTCCCATCCAATTCGTAAGCTGGAGACTTTGATAAACAGTGTTTGATTCTGCTCAGCGCAGCGTGACTGCAGGTATTTGTGTATGGAAATCATGTGTGGGTGTGCGCACACCTCTCGCCTGTGCATGTGTGCACACGCTGATGGGATGCACGTGTTGGGTCAAGCTTAAATCCCTGATTTTTTTTCTGATTTCTCTTTGAAATATTCCAATATATGACTTCTGCTGTTTCACGTGCACACCTTTCAGTACAAAACCAGACAGCATCAGAATATGTTATTTTCGATTGCTTTGTCACCACAAATTTCTCCCTTACATATTTCTACCTTTTAAATGAACGCTGAAAAATAATCATGACCCATCCAAAACAGCTCGTCTGCGATCAAAGCTCGTGCACACACTGAGCAACGCTGCCTGGATCGTCCAAGACCGGCAGCCTCCCAAACTGCCAATTTTTGCTTCTACTTATCGAAGCATTTTTACGCCGGTGGGATTGCTCCTGTTTTTAAGGGGCAGCGTGCACCCGACACTGTGTTGAATCATGGTCTCGGGTTTTTAAGGGCTCCTGCTTTTACTTTCAGCTATTGTATTTAGCTATACCGATGCTTTTGGTGTGGATTTAGCAAAAGACTATTTAAACTTTAGCTGACAAATTTATTTGTAGTCGTGAAGTATTTGATCATCAGAGAGAAAGCGAGAATATAAATAAAAGACACTGGACATTCACATAATCTACAGTTAATTCAATAGTTTTTACAGGTAACGATATACACATTGTCTTGCCTTTCCTCACAATCAGCTCGCACTGCGTCTGCGGGAGCACTCAAACGCCTCCAGCAGAGAAGGGGCAGCCGGGAAGCGTGCGCTCGCGAGGACGCGGGCCCGGCCGTGCGAGAAGAGCAGCGCGAAACCAGCCCCAACCACCTGCTGGGAGACCTTCCGAGAAGGTGTTTGGCAACGAGACGTCAGGGTGGCTTTGAGACGCTTTGCGGTGAAACTGTTGTGAAGGAATCAATAAAGGAAAGCAGAAGTTTCACAACCCAGAGCCACTAGTGTTCCTGGGTCAAGAAAAAGCACCCCTTGACCCTGCGAGAAAAGTGTGGTTATTTGGTAATAAATACATCTATTCACGGCTTAATGCTTATATGGAAGAATAAAACTAGCAATCTACAAATTAAAAGATGAGAAGCAGAACTAACATGTCATTTTCACCTTACAAAGGAAAAGAGTTGCTGATAAATGATTGGCATATTAAAGAGATTCCATTTTAGAAAAGTTAATGTAAATTCAAAATAAAACAAAACATACCGCATCGGTGCACTTTTTAAAAAATCTGCTGGAAGAACAGAGAAGTTTTCTACCATGGATTTCTGAAGTGATTCACTATCAACATTTCTCCTATAGAAATATAGACATTGTCACACCTTTTACCGTGGATGAGGACTTTATTTTCTCTTAAAAAGGTTTTGGTGTGGATAAGTGATGAAGCAAGTCCTTGCTTTGAAGAATGCACTGACAACAGAAAGCAAAATACCTTATATCAAATCTGTAAAGCACAAGTCTTGGTGTTGAGTAAAGACACAGTAAGCAGTTTCGTTTGGACGCTCCTTCAGCTAATCGCTGCGACGCGGCTCCCCTCGCACACCGTCCCTTGCTGGCCCCCCGCGGGGTCACCCCCCGAAAGCGCGTCCCTCTCGCCGTGTCATTGCGCTTTCCTTCCCCGCTCAGCAGCCGCCGGCTGTCCAGCCTTTATTTCCAAAGCAGACGATGCTTAACAGCACCAAGTCCTTTCCCTTCGCATTGCACCGTGCCGGAGCCTGTATCAAAACTGAGCGTGGTCGACTTCGTCTAGCCAAGAGGCCGGGCTGGCGGGGAAATCCGGATAGCCGCCGCTGCTGCCGGTGGAGAGGTCGGAGCTGGGGCCGTTCCCGGCCAGCACTCTCATGGACTGCGGCACCCCTTGTCCGCCCTGTCCCATGAGGCCCAAGCCGCTGTCTGGGTAAACCAAGCTGGAGATTAAAGGCTGGTGGCCTGGCAGCGCCTGCAAGGAAGCTGGTGACTGGGGTATGCCGTAGGGGCTGTTGGACCGCAGGTCGTGGTACTGGTCCTGAGCCGGGAGGCCGCTGTGATCCAGAGCAAAGCTCCCGTTGCTCCCAGCCGGTCTGCCCAGAGCCGGGGACGCTTCGCTGAGGTTGCTGTAAATCCCGTTGGAATGGCTCATTTCTGACATAGATGGCTCATCTGCAAGGGAAAGCGACTGGTTTTACTGGGAGAGCAAAGTGCCACGGCCAGCAGCGGTCGGAGGGGAGCTCCTGCGAGCTCTCAGCGTAAACAGGTTAGATGGGTAGGAGCCGAACGGCCACACACTTGCCACTTGTAATTCCTTAGTACTCCTGTTCTTGTTGACGGGTCGTCATAGAAAGCCATGGGATTATTATTTTTTCTGAGTAGGGATCTCTAATTCATTTTGGATTTTAAAAATGTGCATGAAAAGTAGGTATTAAAATATAAGACTGTGATTTAAAAATAATCCTTTAAAGGGGAATGGGGTTTAAATTCTTTCCACCTTTTCCTTCTATTTCTGTTTGGCTTTGAGGTTTATCTTGATTTTTGCCATCATTTTTAGGAGCTACCTGAGTGCTCACTGATGCAAGAAAAACTCTCCTATTGCTCAGAAAACCTATTAAATCTCAGCATATTTGGCTACTCAGGAACAGGCTAATGAAATATATTCAGACAACTTAAAAACACTTTTGAAAAAATGAAAAATATTTTTTAGTTACCAGCGAAAAATTGCTTGCATTCATTATGGGCTTTATGGAGAGTGAGAGCTGTTCTGTTGCCTAGGATACAAACCTGTTTGTGGGATCAAGCTATCAATAATTGTTTAACATTTTTAGTTATTATTTATGGTATATTCATATTTAATGATGCTGATGCGCAGTGTGTATAAACAGACTTGGAAATCAAACAGTTTTTAAGAATACGGGAGAGAAGCTGAAATGCCAAACTGTGTGCATATGTACATGTATGCACTCTATACGTATCTGTGTAAATATGTACACAGTTTGGCATTTCTGCTTCTCTCTTGCATACCTAAAAATGACACAAACACTCTGACAGACACAGACAAGGCTGAACACTGCAGTAACGCAGGCAGAAGTCGTCTGTCCCCGGCGAGCAGCTCTGGCCGCCGTTGGGGCAGTGCAAGACGCGGCCCAGATGCTGCCGGGCTCCGGGCTGCAGGCACCGACCTCCCCGCGCAGGGCCCCATCCTGTGCCCGCAGCAAGGTGGCACCAGGTCTGGAGAGGCCGCATGGGCTGAGGGCTAGCACAGGGACTTTCCTGCGCTGATCAGCAGACATCTCTGCTCCAAAAAACCAGGAGCCCCTTGTTACGGAAACCTAACACAAACCAATCTCCCTTTCACGAGAGGGTACGCTTTCCCACCCAAGTAGGGTATCCTAACTAATAACTGTGCAAATAAAACCATCCCTAAATAGGATGAAAAAATTCTCTACCTACTTTTTGCCATAGAAACATTCAGTTCAGTGACTCTGGACTCTGGGTTTTGTATTTTTATGAGTCCCTTGAAAAGGCTGTATATGAGGTACTCCTTTAAGACCCGCAGCGCGTGCCCAGCTAATTCCTAAGGGACTCTCTCCCCGCTTTCCCTCGGCCGTTTCAGACTCAACCCACTCCTCACTGAGGAAGACGGGAGCTTTCCTCTGCAGTTTCCCAGCGCCAGCTGTCCCTCACGGCCGTAACTCGGTGTCTCCCCCAACAGCCCTGCAGGGACCAGGCGGTCGAGCGCAGCCCGGACCCCTGAAATCCCGCAGCTCTGCACATCTCCTCCCACCCCATTCCTCCCCGGTTGGGCTCTTGTTTTCACTCATTTCGTTATGGCTGGAAATTGTTAAAGTAGCACTAAGGGGGTCTGGACAGAGACCAGGGTGTTTGCATGGAGGGCGAACGCACAGACCACACGCAGCAACGCCCCACCTGGGATCGGGGCTCTGGGGACCGACCTGTGAAGGAGACCTCAGCGTCACTGTCAGGCCCTTCCTCCTGGATGCTGTCCTTGTCAGACTTGGAGGTCCCCCGGGACCGCTTCATGTTCCTGAAGTACTGGCCCCACCGCTGCCTCCCGGCGTCTTTCTTCAACCTCTTCTCCTTGGCCCTCCGGTTCTGGAACCAGACCTGCAAGCAGGGCGCATCGGGGAGCTCCCTCTCTGCGGGGCCGGCTCCTTCCCTCGGGGCTGGCACTTGCCGCTTTACCCTACCCTCCACCTCCCTCCCTCGGGCCCTGGACGGACCCCCGAGGGGAGCCCCGTCTCACCTGCACCACCCGCATGTCCAGCCCGGTCTCAGAGGAGAGCTGCTCCCGGACGTGCCGCGCCGGCTTGGGCGAGTTGTTGTAGGCATTTTTGAGGGTCTCCAGCTGCTTGGCGGTGATGGTGGTGCGGGGTCTCTTCGCTGTGGACTCCGCCTCTGCCAACACAGTGCGAGTTACCGGCGCAGGAGCTGCCTGCGAGACAGTGTCCCCAGGGACGCGGGCACTCCCTTTTCCCTCCCCGACGGCAGATGCTCCGTGCATCCCTCCCACCCTGCTGGACCAGGCTGCTGGATGAGTGGGTTATGGGGGGCAGGGGGGCCCGGGCTGTCTCTCGCCTCCCCTCCAGGTGCCCCTCGCTGGGGGACGGGGCAGGGGTACCTCTCTGCTTGGCCGTCTCGTAGTCCGCCTTGCAGACCAGCCTGCTGTCCTCCATGAGGTAGAACTCGTCGCCGGTGGCCAGCTGCCGCTTGCAGACGATGCAGGCGAAGCAGTGCAGGTGGTACACGAAGTCCTGGGCCCGGCGCACCACCTGGGTCGGGGGGATGCCCTGCTGGCAGGCGGCACACTTCGTCCCGAAGCGCCTGGGCGAGGACAAGCGGCGGCCGCTCAGCGGGCTGCGGGGCCTCCCCGCCGCGGCCGCGGCCCGGAGCTGACCGTGGTGCTGAAGCTGCCCCGCCGCCCCCGGCGCTGTCCGTGGTGCTGAGACCCCGCGGCGCCCGCACCGCAGCGGCGGCCCGGCTGCCCCCGGCCCCGGCCCCGGCCCCGCCGCCCCCGGCCCCGCCGCCCCCGGCTCCTGCCCCGGCCCCGGCCGCGCCGCCCCCGGCCCCACGCACTTGAAGAAGTCCTCCTTGCAGTACACGCCGTCCCCGCGGCTGAAGCACTTCTCGGCCAGCTGCGTCTGGCAGTCGGAGCATTTCAGGCACTTGCTGTGCCAGTGCCGGTCCAGGACCTTGAGGATGAACCTGTCCACGATGTGCTGGTTGCAGCCGGCGCACAGCGGGATCTCTGCGGGGAGGCAGCTCCGCGTCAGCCCGCCGCCTCGACGGCCCCGCTTTCGGCCCCGCTGCCTCCCCCCCGCTGCTCGGTTCCGGCCCGGCCTCCCGCGGTTGCTGCTGCCCGATGGCTGGCCGGGCGGGGAGCCGAGAAACGGCACGAAAAAAATTCGGATTGGCTCAAATTCGTTGCCACTGCGCCCTGCGAGCCGCCTGGCAGCGCCGCTCCCCGCGCCCGGGCGCAGGGATCCCCGTGGCCGCACACTCCGGGGAGAGATGCCCGGGGACACCGGGGAGAACGGGAAGGGACACGATGGCAAGGAAAATAACCTCTGGGCCGAGCCGCCTGCAAAGTCTCATCACAGTTATTCCGGGCTCTTTTTGTTTTTCCCACACTTCCAAATAACGGCGGGGAAGCGCTGGCAGGGTGGGGAAAAAAATGCCAGAAATAATAATTGTACGGAGAATAAAAACCCGGTAGGCTTGCCCCGTCGCCCTGCAGATACCGATAGATATAATACAGATACAGATAGAAATATAAATAGATATAGATATAAAAATAGACAGATATGTAAAAATAAAAATGTGCGAATATGTAGATACAAAAATATACAGCTATATAGACATAGATATAAAAATACCGATATATAGGAATAGATATAGATAGGAAAAGATACAGACAGAGATAAATAAATATAGATATATCGATATAGATATATAGATATAGATAGATGCAGCTATATGGATATCCATATATATAGATATCTATATAAAGACACGCACAGAGATGTACAGCTGCAGACAGGGGTAGAGGTGAAGATGATATCGTTTTAGGTATAATCGTTTCCTCAACAATTAACCACCTTCAAACAGATAGCAGCAGCGGCGGCAGCCGCGGGAGCAGCCGTGACCCTCGGCCCTGAGCGGACGCGGCCCCGCGGGAGCGCTGGTCCCGGCTCGGCTCGGCCCGGCCCGGTTGCCCCGGGCAGAGCCAGGCTGGCGCGGGGCTCCCAGCTGCCGCCCCGGGACCGGCCCCGGCCCGACACGGTCCCGGCACGGAAACACGGCAGAGCGCCGGTAACGCGGCAAAGCCTCGGGATGCGGTAACACGGCAAAACCCCGGGACGCGGTAAAACTCTGGGACGCGGTAACACGGCGCAGCCCCGGCACGGTAACACGGCAAAGCAGCGGGCACGGTAACGCGGCGAAGCCTCAGGACGCGGTAACGCCGCAAAGCCCCGGCACGGTCACACGGCAAAGCCCGGGGACACGGTAAAACTCTGGGACGCGGTAACACGGCGCAGCCCCGGGCACGGCAGCACGGCACGGCCCCGCTCGGTAACGCGGCGAAGCACCGCGCACGGCCCCGCGCTGCGCGGCTCTTACGCTGCATGGCGCCTCGGCGGGCCGCGGCTGCGGCTCTCTCTCAGGCGGGGCCCTGGGGCTGGCGCATGTTCCGCGGGACGCGGGCGCAGCCCCCGCCGCCCCCAGCCCCGCGCCGCCGCCCGCCCCGTCGCTCCCGGGGCCGCGATGGGGGTGCGGAGCCGCGGCGCCGCCGCCCCGCCAGGCCTTCCCCGAGGCGGGCCCCCCCCCGGCACGGCGGCAACCACCCCCCGGCGCTGCCCCCCCAGCAGCGCCGGGGATTTAATTCGCTCAAGCAGGATATTTTTAGCCCCCAGCCCGCGCCCGGTGTCGGCTGAAGCGCCGGGCCGGGCATCACGGCGCGCTGTATTTAATCCCCCCCGCCGGGGACGGGGCACATCCCCTCCCGCCGCCCCTTGGCGACCGGCGCCGGCGGGAGGGCGACGGCTCCGGGGCGCCGGGAAACGAAAGTCGGGCGGGGCCGCGCCCCGACGGGGTCGGCGGCGGGCGGGGGGCCGGGCCGGCCCCCGGGGCTGCGCCGGGGGGGCTCCGGGAGGGGCAGCGCCGGCCGCTCCCGGGAACTCGTTGTGTGCTGCCCATTTCCTCGGGCCGCGGGAAACGGGGATTTGTCCTTTGCGGCATAAAGCGCCCGGGCGGCTCGTACCCCCCCGCGGCCGACACGAACCAACCGCCCCGCCGGGCCCCGGTGCTGCCGCCGCCGAGCCCCGGGGCCCCCTGCCACGGCGAGCCCCGCCGCGCCGTTTGCAGCACCGTCCGTGGCGCCCGCAGCCTCGCCCGGCCCCGACGGATCCCGGCCCCGGGGACGCGGCGGCCCCGCAGGCGCTGGAGAGCGGCTGCGCCCCGGAGCCACGGGGCTATTCACGGGCGCCGGGTCTTGCGGGCAAACGGCCTCTCCACGTCGTTCCTCGCACCGCTAATTCGCTGTTTTGCTCCCCCTGCTCCAGCAAAACTGCCTCCTACTTACGGCATCAAGCGCGCAATTGCCCGCAGCCGCAGCGGGCGCCCGCGGAGAGCCGCCGGGAGCGGCGCGGACACAACCGGGCGCAGAGAGCGGGCAGGAGCCGCGGCCCCGGCCCCGCCGCAAACGGGGCAGCGCGGCTGGGACCGCCACCCCCCCAGCTTCGGCTCCCCTTTTTTTTGTTTTTAAGGCACCTGCCAGGCGCGGGCGAGCGCGGGGCCCGGCGGGCGGCGGCGGAAAGCCGGGCGCTGCCCCGGGACGGCTCTGCCCCCGCTCCGGCACCCGGCGGCCCGGCCCGAGCCGCGACGGCCCCGCGCGGAGGCAGCGAACCGGCGGCCCCGGGGCGCCGAGATGCCCGCGCCGTCCCGGCCCGCCCCGGCAGCGCCGCCGTTTTCTCCGTTTGTTAAACGGGGCGGAAAAATCCGTTTAGCAAAGGAATTAACGGGAGCTGTTCCCCGGGCGGGGGGAGCACGGCCGGAGCCGTCGGGGAGGAACCGGGGCTCGAAACGCCGCGTCTCGTCCTCGCCGCCGTTGCGGGGGGAGCGGCGGGGCGGAGAGCCCGAGCTCCAGCCCGACGGCACGAACGGGGCCGAAACGGGAGCGGGGCCGGAGGCGCCGGGGGATGCGGCAGCGGGCGCGGCACCGGCACCGGCACCGGCCGGGTCTGGCTCCTCTTTCGGGGACGGGGCAGGATAAAGGGAGACGGAGCGTGGGGCGGGCGGCGGGGAGCCGTCGGGCGGGAGCCCTCCACCGCGGCGTCGGGCCGCCCGCCCGCAGCCACCCCCAGCCGCGGCCCGGCGGTGCCCGGGGAGCAGGGCGCGGGCAGGGGCAGCTCCCGCGGGCCGCCCCGCTCCCGTCGGGGCTGGCGGCGCCTCCGCGGGGGGACGCGGCGCCTTGCGCGGCCCCCGCGCTCACCTGGGCTCCGCGGGAAGGGGCAGAGCTCCGCGGCCTTCTCGGAGCCGGCGCGGACCCGCTCCAGCAGCATCGCGGCGCCGTCCGAGGTGCGCGGCGGGCGGCGCGGAGTGGCGGAGCGGCGCGGAGGGGAGCGCGGGGCAGCGCGGCGGGGGCTTGGCCGCCGCCCGGGGCGGAGCGGGGCCCCGCGGGGGGGCGGGCCGGGGGCGGCCCCGCGCCGTCGGGCCGCGCCGCAGCTGGCCGCGCTGCACCGAGGGGCTCGTTAGCATCACAAAGGCGGCGGGGGGCGGCGGGGGGGTCCCCGCACGTCCCGCGGGTGCGGACCGGGCCCGGGCCCGGCCGCCCCGACGCCGCCAATGGGCGCGGGGAACCGCCCCCCCCCCGATAACGAGCAGCCCTCGGGGGGGACAAGGGGCTCCCGGTGACGGGGGGAGGACATGGGCACCGATGTGTGTGTGTGTGCGTGTAGGCATGCGGGTGTGCGTGTGTGTACACGTGTGGGTGTGTGCATGCGTGCGGGTGTGCACACGCCTACGAGCCGTGGGGAGCTCTGTGTGCCCGCGGGTGCGTGTGCATGTGGGCACACGTGTCTGTGTGTGTGTGTGCGTGTGCAAGGGTGTGCGTGCCCAGGCAGAGGCGTGTGTGCGCGTAAGCCTGTACCCTTGCGCGGGTGTGCACGCAGGGGTGTGCAGGTCTGCCTGTGCGCGCAGGTGTGCACGCTTGGGAGGATGCGTCGGTGTTGGAGGCGTGGGTGCCGCACATCTGGGCGCGCAGAGCGTGGGTGCTCACACGGGTGTGCGTGTGTCAGGGCCCGCACCTCCGGACGTGCATGTGCTGCCGGCCCTGGGCAGCCGGAGCTGATAATTGTGGTTGTTACTGTGAGCTCGTTAATCCCCCGAATCCCTTTACCTCCTGCTCGCGGGGGATTACAAATTAATAAAAGCAGCTTAGGGGCGGGAGCCTCCCAACACACATATGTTCCTGCCGGGCGGCAGCGCGGGGACTTTCGCCCGCCTGCCCGTGGGGGCGGCCCCGACGTGGTGGCCGGGGGCAGCGGGCCCAGCCCCGAGCCCCCCGAGCCCCCCGTGCCCAGCACTGAGCGCTGCGGGGGTCAGGGGGCCCAATGGCCCGTCCGGGCCGGCACAGTGGCCGGGGACAGGCCCAGCCTGGGGGACAGGCTGGATCTGCAGGGCTGGAAAGTAATGCGGGGGGGGGGGGGATTTTGGGGTGGGACCAGGATCTGGGGACCCCAAATCACCCGGAGGCACCAGGCTGGAGCAGGGGAGGCTGGGTGCCCTGGCGAGTCCTGCATCAGGACCCCCCCGGGGACACGGTTCCTCGTGGGGCAGGTGATGGTTCGCAGGGGCTCTTTTAAGCTCAGTTCTGTAAGTGGATTTTTTAGTCTGATCCCCTAAGGAAGCAGCTCAGAGCAGCAGCGTGGGGGAAGCGGCTCCCGGGGGTCGCCGGAGCGGAGCGGGGGGATCGGGGCAGTCGCGCAGGCTTTGCGGGACGGGGCGGGCGGCTGATCCCTGCTCAGGGCTGGCTATGGCAGGCACTGGCCCTGCGCAGCCACCCGACACCCCCCGGCCTGGGAACCTGGGGCACCTCCACATCAGCTCTCCTCTGCCCCGATCCGCTCCCCGGCGCCCACCTGCACCTCTCCGAGGCAACCCCCGGCCCCCCTGCTCTGCTGCTGCCGGAGCGCTGGGCCCCCCATCCCCGGTCACCCATCCCCGCGGCTCAGCAGTTCCCGTCCTGCAGCGTCGGTCCTGGCCCGTGGGCTGCCTCACCGCGACTCCGCCACCACGAAAAAATACAAAAAGATTTTTTCCCATTTTCCTCCCTGTCCCCCAGAACAGAATTTCACTTAACAGCCCCTGAGAAGGTCGATAGCGAAAGCCTGAACATGTTCCCTCTGCCAGCTATTTTGTGGACAGACTCAAAGGTCTGTGCTGCGAGGGGCAAATTCCTCCTTTGGAGGAGCATGTGCTCGTTTCCCTGCTCCGGAAGACGCTGTGTTACAGCCATCTTCCCAACCGCTTTCTCAGCTGCTTTATCCAACGCTGCAGCGAGCTCCCTTAACTCGTTTAAAATGAGGCAGCGCGTTGTCAGCCCGTGGGTGGTGAGGACGGGGCACCTTCACCCCCGGGGCTGCCAGGGGAGGTGTCTGCATTTGCCCTTCTGGTAGGTAGGCGACGAGGTCGACACCAGGTTTTCAGGGGGACGTGCCCGAGAGCGGGCACCGTGCTCCTGTCCGGGCCAAAGACAGCAAGGAAACGCACATTTTTCTAAAGCGGGTGGCAGTACCAAACTCCAAGGCACCTTGTCTACCGTTTATTAATTTCTAAAAAATATCCTGATGTGAGCAGTTCTGCAGGTAGATAATCAACCTTTCAGCAGGCCACCTCACCCACCGCATCAGTGGCACTGCATAAGCCCGGAAAAAAATTTAGAAGTGCCTAGTGGAGCTCGACACCATCACGGCCAAAGAGGAGATGTTCAGATTAAAGGAAAAGGAAGAAGATTTTTACGGATATGTATACATATATACATATAAAATACTGAAAAATAATTGGTCAGAAAGTGATTTTTTTTCCATCACTCCTGCAGACATTCAGCAATGTGTCTTTACAGGAATGTTTTATAAAGTTACAGGAAACAGTGAGAGAAATGAAGTTTACATGTTCCTGGTGCTTTAAAAAATTATTTTAAGTTCCTACACAAAATTATCTATATGGTTTGAAATTGACTCGTAATCAGGCTATCCTTGCCATACAGTTTAGCTAAAAAGATCTTGAACACATTAAAAAAAAAAATGAAATGCACCATTTTGCCCAAATGTTTGCAATTTATTTTTAACAAGCACATTAGCTTACAGTTTAGTACAAAACGGTCACTTTTCCTTCCCAGAGAGAGGTATGAGACTGAGTAAAAAACAAAAAAAAAGACATGAAAATGTCAAATTGTGGAATTAAAATAAATAAAACATTTAAATTATTGAACCATTCTATTCACCATTTTTAACACCTCATACGTAATACAGAGACCTAGAAAACACATTCTGAACCTTTTGTTAAAAAGGTAGTTCACATCCAGTTCTGCGCAAGACTAGCAGGACGCATACACTGCTTGAAATTAAAAATTACAGTTCTACAGAATAATTCCATTAGGTTTCTTCAGCACTTGCATCTTTTCTTTCTCTGACCTAGCATATTCCACAGTACTCTTTATTTTCTCTGCAGGTTTAGTATTTCCTCTTTAAAAACATCTGAATAGCAAAGGCGGCTCCATGAATTACAAAGGGCCAGAAATCCTTCTTGAAAAGTGACTCTCAGGAGTTTTTGTACGATCTATAAAAGTTTATAAAAACTTCTGTGATATAATACAATGCACAAATAAAAGTTCTGGGACCAAAGAGATGGAGGTTTGAGGCATTTTTAAACAGGAAATACTTTCTTGTAACTCACCTACCTATAACACACCATGGCAAAGCAGCATCACCCATTCCACAGTGGACTTAATATTAATACATCCTTACAGTCAGAATATGTAAAAGGATATACCTTGTCATTCTAAAGATACAAAATAAGAACAAATAAACCAAGATTTACATAACCAAATTCAAAGACAAGGAAACTCCTCTGAATGAGGTCACTACTAGCAATTAAAGTGAAAGCCTTGTGCCAATCAGCTGAAAACACTGAGTTATAGCACCAACACAGATAATCGACATTCTACTTTCACACTTTTAACACTCTCATGAAACAAATAAACAAAAAAAAACCCACTGGAAGTCTGAATACCTGTTCATTTTGCCACATTTCGAACAGGGTCAAGGCAACATGAAGTTAACAGTATGTAGCAGAAGAGTCACATATTCCCAAACACATCAGCTGCTGTTTTAATGTCAAAATAATTCCCACAAACCTGCAGCACCTTTTGTTTTAATATGCAGATGAAAATAAGTTGAATGGCAGTTAAACTCACGTCTAACTATTCAGTAAAGTTCAAAACAACAGCAGTAATTACATATTTTCATATCCAATGCAATGTTACCGCTAACAGGAAATTCAGTCCTACATAAGCTGGCCAAATTTTCCAGATTCAATACCTATGTTGCCCTGTTTATTTATTTATTTTAGGGACATTAAACTTTGATTTTTGGCTGATATCAAACCCCATTCCCCCCAGTTAGGTCACTTAAAAGTTGCCCAATTTTCAAACCTAAATTTGAAATATCTGGGCTTAACTGACTTACTGTCTCTTACCTCACTTACCCATGGGATCTCTCTGTGGATTCTCGTACAAGACACAGGGGCACTGAGGAGCCAGTCCAGGCTACCTACCAGTGCTGTTTCACTCTTTCTATAGTGCCTTACAAGTAGTTTTAATATTCAAGCCCAGATCCTATAAAGACAACTACAGGGATTCTGATAAATTCCTAAACAGAATGATGGCTCGTTGTGTCATGCCTCCTAAACAACAAGGGTCATTAGAAAACACACACTGACTTGATGTCACGACAACAACATCGAGCACGTGTAGAGTTTTCACGTTAGGCCCTAAGCACAAGCCGACTTCCCGTGTGGAAGAGGCAGGCAGCAGTAGGAAGGTGCTGGCCTCTAGCTTTAAGGTAGAAGGTGGAGTAAACTTTCTCACACTGCAGCAAGGGCCATTGAGTCCATACAATAAACCGTATTTCTGGTTCTCTTAAGTTGTCTTTAATGTGCTTCTTTACCTATGTCATATTATTAGCATATATTGTCACACAAATGGAGTTTTTCTCTGATGCATGTTTATAACAACTATATGTGAATTTGTAATTTATTTTGATACTTAAAGAAACAAGAGACAGTAACTGTTGGCTCAATTTTGTTATTCCAGTTGGAAATGACACAAAACTGAAGATTTTTGACTCAAGTTTCTCAGTGAACAAAATCTAATTATGAAAAAACATCCTTGTTGAGTTTTAGTGCTAAATTGTAGCCCATTCCTATCGCAGAGCTTCCAACTTTTCGTACGAGGGCTGATGATGGAAATGAGAGGACACACTAACAATATAATGAAGAATGATACACTACAAGAATGAATTGGCCAGGGAATATTTACTCCTTCTCGCATAACAGAAGAGCTAGGGGACATTCAATTAAATTAAGAGTTACAAATGTAAAATTGAAAGGAAAAGCCTTTTTATATAACATAATTAATCTGTAGAACTCACTGCCACAAAAAAACATTGAGGCCAAAACCTATTAGGATTAACTAAAGATTAGGTAATGGATAACTAGAACATGCTCAATTACAAAGGATAGGATTATAAACTTCACTATCCAGGACGTGAATTATCTCCCACAGCTAGGATCAAAAAGGAACTCCTGTTCTGAATGGTAATTTTATAACCGCTTCCATGTTTTCTTCTGACTGCTGTCAGCCAGGATCCTGCACAGACTGATGGATATGTAAAGGCAACTGCCATATTCCCAATTGCTGCCGCCTCCCAGAATGGAGGAGCTCTTGGACTTCAACTACAGGTAAACCCTTTTTGACCCAAACAGTGGAGCACTCCAGTAGAAGGACAAGGTAATGAGGCTGTTCTTTTGTTTTTGTTTGTTTTTTATTTTATTTAAGTACTGTACAGGAAGCTTTTCAGCTAGCAAGTGATATTCCCCATGAGCTCAGAACTGGCAATACTAATAGGAAGTTCTTACACTGCCTCACCAGAGGAAAAAATGATTTCAGTTTAATGGATTTATATAGTGTTACAAGAAACTTAGTATATCTAGATCTGTAAATTTGTTCTGGTATGCTGATGCCACTGGAGTCTCATTTTTCTTTATTAAAAATTGTGTTTCCTTTTACAGGAGTTCATCAGAATTGGCTTCCCCCTGAATGACACAACAATAATTACTTAACTACTTTTCTGAGTCATAAATTAGCGTATCAAGGTGAGTTATCTAATGCTCTATTAATGCATCCAATAGCAGAGCAGGAAAAACACTGGGTCTGATTCTGTTCTTGCTTACATCTAAATTCCATTAAAATGAATGGTAGTATCAGCAAAATCAGAATCAGGCTGCTTATAGATGCACTAACTGCCCCAGACCTCTCATCCTAGCAGAGGCACATACATGCTTGGCTGGAACACATAAGAGAATGGAAGACTTATTTGAATACTTAATACTTTCTACTTTAAATATGTAATGGGAACAGAGGTTTAGAGCTGATTTAATCAGAATAGAACTCTTGTTTTCCTTTTAAAAAAAAAAAATCAAAACTCTTGCTTCTCCAAATGGGAAAGCCAAGATAGCAGTATAACTGTTCAGTAATCTTGTAGGTAAAATCAGCTCTGGATAAATAATAATAAAAAAAGACTCCAAGTACACAAAACAATATCCAATTTCTTTCCAAAACCAGGCACAGCTAATTGCATAATGCAATGTTTACTTTGCAAATGAGTAAAGGATGTAGGTGGTAAGTCATGGAAAATCTTAACCGGAAAATGCAATGCTTCCTTCAGTAGACATTTTACGGCAGCACTATGTGTCTGTGACAGTCAAAGATTAGGGTTCTTACAGCAAGCTGTATATTGAGCTGGAACATTTGTGAAATGAACTGGGAAGAAAGGGTTTTGAAACAAGGAATACTGTATATAAAATCCCTGATCATAAATATTAAAGCTGCATCTGGAACTGAACAGCCACTTACAATGAAAACTTTGTTTCTGATTTAAAGTTCTATACAGATGAACGATAATACTTCACTTTCCAACGTTTGGATCTCATTCTGAAAAAAAAATACATTATCATTAAAAATAAGGATGATGCTACATAAAGTACGACACACAGACTCATGTCTATGTTTGAAAATCCAATCCCTAAGAAAGACACAGACTGCTTGGTCTCTCTATGATCAGCTGATTCAACTCCACTTTTACCTCTATCTTTGACAGCTGCATGATTTGCTATTAGCTTATCTAACACCTTAGATTCTGAATCTAGTACATTTTCTTGGTCCAGGATCTTATCTTCTCTGTTTCCACTTGGCTTCTTCGGTAGGCTTTTGTCTTTTATCTCCCTTGTATCTCCATGTTCAACTTCACTGGAGTCAGTCTGGCCTTCGGTGTATTTATATAAAATATTTTCATTGTTATAGTGATACTTCATGAACTGTAGAACTTGCTCTTCATTCCAGCTGTGTAATCCTTTAATTTCTTCATGACATGCAGGACAAAGGTCTGGAGTTGGCCACTGAACTTTGGGAAATTTTGGATCTTCACTCAAATCACCTAATTGGGGAGGGGGAAACAAAAAACAAAACAGGAAAAGTGAATGAACTAAGAAAGCTGGACCATCAGTCACTTCTCTGGAGACTACAGAGAGCATTTTCTACTTAAAAATAGTAAGCTTGCCAAAAAAAAAAAAAAGCACCCAGCATAACAGTATGTTTATAGTAATCTAAAGACGATCATGAACAAATTTGAAAGTTTCTAAGTTTCCTTATGGAAGCATCAATTATGTTCTGAAGTATTGCTTCCTCTTTCAAAATACAAACACTAGATCATAATCATTTTCCTTTTCTCTAAGGAAAAGCTGTAGCATTCAAACTCTGATTCTGTGACAGCATACCACAACTGCTACGCTTTTACAAGGGATTAAAAACACCACTATCGGGGCTTTCAGGGTTAATTTGAGTTATGGTTCAAAACAAACTGCTCTTTTGCACTCAGTACTCTTTAATCCCGAAGCCTGGTTTGTAACAAGCCATTTCAAGGCAAAAGACTTGCAGATAAATTCATGTTTCTATACTGTGAACTATTCCAGCCTTACCTTGCTTTTTTCCTAACTTGTTTTATTACTACAGCAAACTATTTTCAGTACTTTACCATTATCATATTTAAGGTGGATTTGTCAGTTTGCATTTTAGCATTTGAATGTATAAAGCTGTCTTGAGCTAGATTCAATTTTAACATTTCAATCGCTCATAGCCATGGCCACCTTTCTGACTTAATAGCAAAAAGCTGTCCACTAGCATTATACTGTGCTCTAAAAATAATACTGTAAAGCTTGGATGGTGATCACTCGAACAGAAATCTCTACCTCTTTAAAAATTTTATTGATTTGATTTTTATTAGTACATTAACCTTTAGAAGATTTCTCAAATACATACAGATCGGTACCAGAAGTGAGCAATGCATTTTTAGTATCCTCTAGCTTTTAAAAGGCAAAGAAAGTTCCCTGGATATTTACAAGGAAGACTCAAAGTTTGCCTTTGAGACCTCTTGTGTTTACAAAGCAAAGCAAAACAAAGCACAAAAACCTGCACTCGGTAATTGATTTGTTTTCAGTAGAGAAAGTAGAAACAAAATATCTTACGGTAAGATTACAAACAGAAAACTTAAGTGTACTCTCTATTTTCCTGCCAAAAAGAATGCAGTAAATTTTGTGTGTTTTAAAGCTATAGTAAAGAATCAAATAGAGTGGAGCCATATACCACAAGCTCATGGCCCACTGCTGAAAGCTGTGCCAAGGTATTTTTGTTGACCGATCAGTCAAACATTATTTTATATTGAAAGCTATATATTACCAGAAACACAGACACAGCTTTTAAAGATTAAAATAAATCACTGTCCCAAAAATAAATTTAGCAAATTTATAATGCATAATTTGACGTTATTATTCATTCCAATATGTTTATACTTCTTACTAAATTGGTATTTTAGCCAGCTGTTGCATCACTTAAATCAATATCCATGTGAGTTTTCCAATAACTTAATGTTCTAAATAAGTATATTGCTCCTCCACTTAGCAACTTCAAGTCAACAAGACGACTTTTTTTCTGCGTTCAGACTGGCAATAGTAACAAACGTTAGGGGATGCTTTCATTTAATACCTCATCATTTACTTTTTTCCTCCTTGGAGAAAAGAGACAAACCGTTTATATTCACAACAATATTTAATGCTTCATAAATCTTGGGAATTCAGCTTAATCACAATATAAGCACAATATAGCATATTTAAATTGTAACTAATGCTACATTACACAGATCCATAACAGCAGACAGGGATTAAGTGCAAAGAGAAACCAATTTTCTTTAGTGCTTTAGTTATTTGATATCCCCATAACAAAATGGATTAACTACAACCTAGTATTTTAACTGTATTTTCAGCCTTACCAAACACATAGCAATCTAGAGGAGAAATAAAGTTTCTTTGAACAGTCATTTTATTTAATCGGTTGTTGATCTGCTAATAGTTTAGGCTCTTTTCTCCTGAGAAAGTCTCCTGTTCAATTATCGTCATTTTCTACACAACATTGCTCCAGAACCAAATCAAGACAGGTTGTAACATCTGTTTAAACTGTTTTAGAAGGAAATTTAATTATTTTTATCCACCAGTAAGTAGCTGACCTGTATTGCTCCTTTTTGAAAAGGCTTTGATTTGTACTCTGGAAAGATCATCTCATCAAGCCGCAGGTGAAATCTCAAGTGAAACGGTATCTTTGAGAACTATGAAGCTTTTTCATTATTTATCATGAGAGATGAACTACGTTACTGGAGAATGGTTATGTCTCTAGTGTAAACTTCTCACTCGTTCATGCAAGAGTTATCTTGTTAGTATTTAAAGCTATAGCTGATTGGGATGCTCTAAGTTTTGCTCTATATGCAAATATTCTTAAGGATGTTAGCCTTGTATACCAATGTAAATGTGGAATTAGTCTTCTGAAGTCAGCATTTAATAGAGAAAAGGCAGGCTGGAACAATAATAGTTGCTGTTTTAAACTCGTGTTACAGAATTTGCATAGTTATTTGTTCAAATACAAGTTATATAGAATGCCATAGTCTTGTCTTTCAGACACAGCTAGCTTTGCTGGGCTTTCCATAGCAAGATCTTCCATACCTGCAAGTCTATTATTCACCACGTTGTGTTTCTCCCAGAGCCAGAGAACAGCCTTGTCTAAGGTCTTAACAGAATCCATGGATTCTTTAGCCATTTCTTCAAAATGCTGAGCGCAAGCCTTGCATCCAAAAAAGTGGTGAATGTATCTCCGCATGATCTGAAGTACTATTTGTGGATTGTCTTCGAGACCTGAAAAGGCAGACGGTAGATACATTTAGCACCATCTAGACAAACATAGCTTTAATGTACGCAATTTAATGTACCTAAAAGTCAATCATAGGAAAAGGAAAGCAAATGCTACTACCTTCTCATTCCATCCAAAGTTATATCTGCACTTTAAATACAGGAAACTAGCTACTTTCATAATTTAAAGATATCCATAGCACATGCGCTGTCGTACAGAACTTATACTTCAGTAAGTCACAGAGAGATTAAAGGGATTAAAAGCTTCACACATTTCTTAGAAGAAATACTCCCCCCCCCCAACAAAATACATTTATAATACTGTCATTAAGTAGTTCAGGTAAGGTATTTATTTATTCATTGCCAAATTTTGTTGCTAATGTAGAGGTTAAAATGACCTCAAAGAGTGCATTTCAAAACATACCATTTTGAAAGATTGCCTGGAAAATCAGACACAATTACAAGGGAATTATTTCAAACATACTGAGGTTAAAAAACATTAAGAGAATGATAGTGCTATTAAAATTGCTGCATATATATTTTACTACCTAAGAAAAATATCTATTTATACCAGTATGTTACTAACATATTTAGTCCATACAGTTGATGAGTTATTCAGGCTAACTTTGAACACAAGTGTAACAGTCAAAGGTTTAGTCTTCTTTATTGTTAAACTTCTCCCTTTAAAGAATACTTTTTACAAAGGGAGGGGGGAAAACAAACTCAACTAAATGAAAACCAGACCATAAAACATTTCTCAGAAGAACATTACGGGAGTACATTTTGACATTCTTAAAACATGCAAAGCCCATGCTATATTCTACACCATTCTTTCAGAAATGGAGATTTTCTCTAATATCTTGCCCAATAATTAAATAGATGTATTTGTTATGTATTCACCATTACATTTATGCTCAGGCATTAAATTACGGTGATCTTGCTACTGAAAAACAAGGGTCAAAAACCCTCTGATAACTATTTCAAAAGGTATCTGTGATATCTGTCTGTCCCTCCATAACTTCAAGATATTATAGAATACCAGAATCTCATTACAGTTATTAATAGCACAGTTTTTGGGGGGAGGGGGCACTGAATGCATGCACATAATGGTTACTTAGCAGTATTTGAACTTTTAAATATAACTCATGATTTCCTCCTAAAATAAATCCAAACACATGATTCGTTCCAAAACATTCACACCCTCATAATGAAGATAATGAAAAAGAATCATTATTTCAGTCAGAAGTAGGCTAAGGTCTTTACAGACTGAGGACTTTACCCCCTGCCTTTATTGCTACTGCAGGTAGTCCCTACTTCTGTAAGTGGCTGGAAAACTTGATATTATTCATTAAAATCCTAATGGCTTCTTTGCTGTCTCAGAGATTTTCTGATTCATACCTAATTGATCTAGTAAATTGCGCTAAAATGTATTTACAAATGTACTATATTTTACCACAAACACACACTTGTCAAACAAAACACATTTTATGATGCAGTGTCCTAGATTGATCAAATTACCAACTGCTGCAGCTGAACACCTCTACACGAGAGTAATTTGCAATGCAGGAGGTTTTGTAGGTTCGGTGGTAATGGGTTACAGTGCTTAGCTGCCTATCCTATTCTAGCAGCGAATAACAAACAGTTCAGCAGCACATATTCCCTCCCTACGTACATTGTTTCTTGAAGAAAAATAATTCCCCCAAAAACTATTCAAAGCTATCGGAGTATTTAGCTGCTACATACATGAGAAATGTGTGAGGACTGTCATAAAACACCTTCATTTAGAACAGCAGCACTCTAGTCTTCAACATGGGGAAAAATGTCTTTAAAAACAAAAATCATAAAAAGCAAACAATCTCTACTCAGACATTCAATATCTGTGATTGAATATGCATGTATAAATAAAAAAAGCTATGAGATTAAAGCAGATTAAATAACAGTATTAAAAGAAAGGCTGAAAAATAATTTTGGAAAGTTGAAATGAATTTCAGGCAAAACAGTTTTACCAAGCATACTAAAATACGTATGCAAAAAAAGAAAAACTACCCACAACAAAGGTAACTACTAGCAAACAACCTCTTTATGGAGGAATAGAGATTCATACACCAATTTTATTATATCTGTTCTTCCTGTGTAATTCTACAATCTTGAAAACTGAGGCAAAGTTCATTTTGTGGGGAGGTCTTTCAATTTTAGCCATAGATTAAGAAGAATTCAGACACATCTTTTCTAAAAACAAAACAACCCCCCCCCCCCCCAAAAAAAAAAAAAACATCACGAGCTTGTTCTATTCACACAAATAGATCCTATTACCTGAAGACACTGTTCATATAACTAAGCATGCTTAGGACTACAGTGATTTTATAGACCCTCTGATGTGAACAGTTCTGTTTGGAGGTCCTTTGGATTCCCTTACCCTGATCCCATCGCAGGTTCAGATTACACAGTTCAACATTAAAACATGTCAAATATAAACCAATAAAAACATTACATCAAGAAAGCCCTAGCAGGTTCACACTGGCTGTCAGACTCCACAAGTAGAGCAAACTATCAAGAAAAATATATCTGCTTTAAAAAAGAAAACAAACAATTGCAAAATGGCTCATTTTGTTTGTTTTTCTTTTATCAGTCCAGAGATGAATCTTCTATTAACATCTGCCATGTATCATCATGTAATCCTCCTTTTCTCTTTCCTCCCAAACTACTGCAATTCAGGGTAACCCTAATCTTTAAAGTGGACAAGAAGCATAAAACCCTACCTGTGGTGGGAAGGATTAGGGAGTACATCATGCTTTTTAGTAGATGGGATTTAAACAAGCAATAAGGAGAGGAAAACCTCCCAAGACATAATCCGACAGTCTCAGACTGACCCAATTCTTTTGCCATAAGAAGTGATCATCACATATCTGTCCCGATTTAAATTGATGGTTAAGTGTGCCAAAGAGTTTTCAGATTCTACAATGTATTTTTAACTTTGAGCTGACTAGAGCTCACACTTGAAACATGGGACAATTTAATATGCAGCTTTGTACAGTTAAGTATTAAGAACATTTAATTTAATCAGAACACTTGTAGCAATTGGGACAAACCAGTAAAGAAAAATACCAGGAAATTTAACTTATGCAGGATTCTGGTGAAAAGCTAATATATCACCCAGTACAAAAACCAAAATTCACCAGGCAGAGCATGGTACTGAAAGAATTCAGCCTACCTTCCCACAGATAAGGGGGAGGGGGGGAAACCCCAAAACAAATCAACTACAGAATGATTAGCTACTCAAAAATCCCAATTTTGCAGGAGATTCAATTTTAAGACTGAGAGATTTTAATTGTATTTACAAGTAATGCTGGGAAAATATATATAGCCAAAATTTGAAATAAACACTCAAAATATATATATATATATATTTTCCTTACAAACAGTAGCTGAAAAATTGTGAATTTTTGATCCATAAACATTTCACCCGGCACTCTTACATTTCTTGCAAAAAAATTTTAAATGCCTTAAATTAAGAAAAAAAACCCAACAAATGAAAACTAAATAGAACTGTAATCAAACAAAGCACTGTCTGAAAAGAATAAAATCATATGGAAACCAGTATTTTAGCATTAGCAATTCTACTTCCATTTTGCTTGGAAGAAAGAGCATATATCCAGCATTTTTCTTACATACAAATCGGCACCAGAATATTAACATTGTTTCAAAAGATGCTGCAAGTCTAAAAAATAAGCAGCTTCACAGAACATCTGCAAGGAAGTTAGAATATCACTTATAACACATCAATAGTCGCTATGAAAATTTAAGTAAAAAAAGAAAAGAATCAGTCATAACATTCAGTATCTACGAAATTAAATTAAAGAAAGATTGGCTAACGGTTGTTATGCTTTTATAGCTACTAGGCCATATTGTTAAATCTCATTCTTTTCCAATTAAATTAACAGCACAACCTTGGATAACCTGGAACAACCTTCAGCCCTCTCTGGAAAAAATAAGTTCAGACCTTCTGTTTGAAATTCCCTCCTTTTTCTGCTTTATTGTTCACATACCTTATTTACCACTTGTCTATGCAAGGACGAAGGGACACGACTTCTGCCGATGCCTGCGAGCTGCAAGCCTTGCTGCAAGAAAGCTATGCTCTGACCCCTGCTGGCACAGAACTGAAAGCCGAGCCTCGAAAGCCACTGTCCTCCACGAACATACAAAGATTTGCTCTAATGCTTTAGTTTTTCTATCACACAGCAAAAGCGCTACATGCATTTCTCTCCTCCAAGTGTTTTGCGTAGCTGCTGCTTACCTGTATGCATCAATGCCTTTGGCTGCAGTGCAGCTTGAACAGTTAAGGTATGAAACAGCTTCCAAAGGGAACACGTATAACCTCTCAGCTCCGGTCTGCTGCCCTGACATCCGACCCACTGAATTCGCTTAGTGAGAAATATCCCAGAAATCTGAAAAGAATATGTATTTAAGATCTATGCAGCTCTGGGACCTAAATTAACTTAAACAATTTTGGAAATAATACTTAGCTACTGAACATAACAAACATTAAATAGCTTCAAAGTTCTTGAAACATGCTTTGCATTTTTGCAGTTCTTTTCACATATTTATCTGTAAACTACTTTATCGTTGAACATACAAGCTCTTATACATGTTGGAAACAGCAAAGAACTTGAGACAAGCAAATTCGCATAACCAAACACATGCAAGTAATCCTGTACAATGTCAAAGTGACAGGCTGAAACAGAACATTTTCTACCTGAGAAAAGATCTGTGATTAAATAAGCTTACAAAAAAACCCACTTCTTGCTAATAAACTCATGTTTAAGGCAAAGATGTTCAAAACTTGGAACAACCCTGAAGTAAAATCTCTGAGATATTCTGATGAACTGTTGTTAAATTCATCCTTCTTGCAAACATATTACATGACATGTAACACAGTCATTGATGCTAAACCTACCAAGATGCAGATCATGAATGTCTGATTAGTCTGACGGAATACATGCAATAGCTTAACTTGTAACTTTTTTTAGGCCCAGTATAAAAAAAAAAAAAATTCTCACATACACATACATATTCATATATGCATATAACATTATTGTAGACTCAGGCCAAGTTATAATTTCACTAGGCACAATAGAAATACCTTATTACTCAGTAAGAGTGACCTGACTTATAGTAGTAATGTATTAACAGGATAACGTGTAAAATTGATCACTATTTCTTCTAAATACAAAACCACTATTTATTCAACATATCGAAAAATCTAGTGTAAGATTTCAGATTTAGTGAACTTATCTCTCTGCTTCCTAAAACACACAAGTTTCCAGAATTCAGATAGCAGTCTCAGTTCATGGGAATAAAGATTCATATTAATTTCTGTACAGTGACGGGCCTATCATATTGCTTTGCATTACCAAACTGAGATGGGATTCCTAGTAAGGTCTACATTGTGGCAGGAAATTAGAGTGTTTTCTAAAAATGCTTCAGGAATAATGCCCACTTCAGTGGGTAAATACCTCCTCTTTTAAACTCTGACCTTAATAGAATCCTGGTGATAAAATAATTGGTGCATTCAAAGCCTTGAAAACCAATCAGAAAGAAAACAAAACATGCATCTTGAGCATCCCAACGTATGACTAGCATATGGAATGAACACACACTGGAGAGCCTCTCGTTCAGCTCAGTTAAAGAGAACAGTGTCAGTGATAATATACATCATACATGTGTTCATGCCTGTTTTGGAAAGGTATGGAGAGCAAAAGCAACTCAAAAATTTCTGCTGAGAATCTTAAATCATTTGAAGGTGACACAAGGAACATCTATATGTTAGTGATTGCTTGTTCATTATAAAACTGAGACAGGATTGCATATTTCAATGCTCTCATTTCAATTCCTTCCTAAGAATTTTTTTTCCTAGTAATGATTTCACTTCATTTTAACCTTCTTATAACTCCATTATGACTGAGGGACTATCAGTAAGTGATGTCTTAGATTTATATAGAATCTTATCCTTTACTAATGCTGTATTTTATGCTGGAAACTAGTAACAGCTTACCCGCATTTTGTTGTTGACCAGATCTAGGATAGCATCATAAGGGATTTTGTCTAATGGAAGGCTCACCAGCCACTCTTGCAAGGTCTCTAACAACTTTACCACAGGCTGACGGCCAGGAAAAAGCTGGGGGGGTGGGGGGGGTGGGAAAAAAAATTACCAACATTTTAAAGCTCAAATCTCATTAGCACCAAGACAGTTCTATATTCTATATTATATCTAAACATATTTTTTCTCATTTTTAAAAGCTTCATTTAAACTTAACAGACTTTGTTACATGCAAATTAATCATTTGTTCTGTTTCTCAATAAAAAGCTATTTGTTTATGAAATTTAACAAGTTGCATGCACGTAAAGTTAACCGGTAAAACGCAGCTATTCAATAGCACGCAGAAATGCTACAAAACAACTTTTGACAGGTTATGTGGAATTTTGCATTGAGGTAATTCAGATCAGTATATAGCTCAAGAAGGAATTTTGGCAGGGACCTCTAGGGAACTTTTAAATGGTCAGCATGTTAGTTTCACATCTATTCTCTCTAACAGTACTGATATCAAAGTATCATACACTTCAAATAGTATCTAGCCCTTTGGATCAAAAATTCAGATGGAAATGAAGACATACCAGATTACAAATTGAGATTGCCAAATCATCTTTCAACAGCGACTTTATCTAAATGACTGGAATGCTTCTACACACATTTATGATCCTAATTTTTCAAATTACTAAACAAAACAACTAACTTCACTATCCAATAGTAAAATGGAAGCCTATTAAAAACATTACATATGGATTATTAATATCTCAACTTTTATGGGCATAAGAACGAATGAATTAGAGGCATATGTCCTTTCTCACTCTTAGAAGATTAATCTCAAAAATTAGTTCTTATATATCTTTTGTTCAGATTTTTGTAAATACAGATGATGCTGGTTTTCTAGAAGGGTATTTTCTTTTTCACATATGTAACAGTGATTTCCAAATACTTGCAAGTTAAAGAACTCAAGGTCTGGCAGAAAAGTATGAGGAACTGTAAAACACATCTGTAATGTCATTATTTTACACTAGAAATGGTACTTTGCATTACTGATGTTTCTAATTATTACAGAATTCATTAGAGTATGCATAGCATCTTCTAAGTACCCTTCCAGAGGGAGCAGTATTTCAACAGATGAGGAAACAGTCCCTGTATCTGCTACATTAAATACATACAGTAATTTATGACAGAAGATGCTATACTTCTGCTAGTTCATTCTGTATAGTAGTTGTCCAACTATTCATAACTTCTCTCACTGGCTCAAAGGCCATTTACTTGATACTGTGCCAGTCTCATGGGCAAGAACTCCCTTTTGCTAACTGTCTGTACAGGATCTAACAGGAGGGATCTTGTGCATTGTTTGGGTTCAAAGACAAAGCTTTTACATAGTCAATAATAAAAGAGTACACCTCTGAACTACTGACTGTATATTATAATTATGTTAACTCCTGTAGGATCCCCAAAATGTTGTGCATAACCATCTGAAAGACAACAGTTGCAGAGCATCTCAGGTAGATATCAGTCTCATGGAGGATTCAAAAGAATGGGCTCCTGCACTAAGAGCCAAAAGACCTAGTTCTGCAACAAATAAAATCCCTGAGTAGGAGACTGGAGACTGGATTGGTGTGACACATTAATTAACATCACCATAAATGCTGTTAAAAAAGAGGATAGTATACAAAGTCCTGAAGTCCAGATTCACAAAGCTGTTTTTATTAATTGATTGCTAAATATTTAGTTAAAAAAAAAAAAGAGGGTGAGGTAGAGAGTTAAGCTTTTAAAACCAAAGCTTATAGCCTGCAAAGGATGCATATAGTTATGGTACCAACATTGCACACTTTGGCATACTGACAGTCTCAAATCTAAAAGATCCTAATGGAAACACATGAGAATTATGAATGAGAACTAGAAGTGTTACACAACAAGAAAATGCAAATAAAGGACAGCCTTCCCCATTTACCCAATCACAGTCTGGAGATGAGAATGCAACTAAAAGAGAGCATTCCCCATTTATGCACTAATAGCCAGGAAAGTAAATTACATCAGCTGGCCAGGAGCCATCAGGAAGAACAGAGGATGTTTTAGGGATAATATGATGGAAAGATTAGCACTACACTTTCTTAAAGAAATGAGGCCAGCTGGAGATTTCTGACCTCTATGGCCGTAGGGGGGCAAGAAACTGTCTGATTTTCAGATAAATCCAGATACTTGCAAATATTTCATACAACCCTTATTATTCCCTTAAATAGCTATTGATTTGCCTTGTTTAAAATAAAATGTTTATTATTCAGTAAGGAGACATTGGTTATTTCAGCTGACATTACAAAGTTAAATTATTTTAATTTTTTCAAGTCATATCATGTTACATTACTTACATTGCCCCTTCATTCAGTGTAATACAAGCATCTTTATTTTTGAAATACTGTACCTCAATTATATTCAAAATTTAGACTCAAGTTAGCAATATCTTTAAATGTTCAATTGTTTTATGAACATTATATTTGTCAAATAAATATGATAATATGCATATGCACTAAAAAAATCTAAACATCAGGAATGAAAAACAAGGTTCCTCTCCCCCCACTCAAACACAGTGGCTACTCATCATGAAAATCTGATAAATGGGCTAAATTTTTAGTGTTTGTTCTATATGCTGCAGACCAGAGTCTTTATTTAATTTTGAGCCTTCTAAGATGACATCAGTCCTACAAGTATTTCAGAATTGCATACAATAGCTCAAAAATAACATTTAAAGAAACCCACAAAAGTTTCGTATCTTAAGCTAGTGAAGAAACAGGTATTTAAACATATTTTGAAAGACATTTTGAGAGGTGTACATCACATAAGAAATTCTATGTTAGAGTCACTTTACTCTCACAAATAATCAAAGACTAGAAGTGTATACCTTGGCAGAGACAGTAACAAAATCCTTGAAGGTCTTTAGCTCTGCTCCCTCAAGTGTCTTGTGCGTAGCAAGCTCTACCCGGAGCAGGTAATGCAATCCTGATTCAAGGTCAGCCATGTACAGCTTAGATCTGAAACACACATATATAATGTTATAAAGTGGCAGGTTTCTTTTGCTCATTTTCTCACCAGTCATGAAGGTAAAATTGATATATAGTAGGTGTCATTAAAACCTCAACATTTGCCACTCCACAGTGATTGCAGTATATCCTACACCAGGTATGGGAAGATACAGCAGTAACTACAGCTGTTTGCTATGGTGAATGTCAAGCTCAATGAGTTTCACTGCACTCCACTTTTAACAGAGTAGTTTTACATCATTTTATGTAGCCATTAGACAAATGAAGTATAACCATACACATGAAGTTTTTCTGTGTTTGAGTAAACTTCTTGCCTCCTAGCCAACTTTACCATGTAATGGAATTATAACCTGACATTGAGGCAAGGAAATAGCTGGTGTAAAGAAATTACAGCTTCTCTTCAGAATCCAAACAAATCACAAATTATACCCTATGAAAAAGGGAGCCTTTTGTTTAACAAAAGTAGATTACAAACAGAGCGGGAACGTAAACAAGACTGAAAAAAGTCGGTTAAAAAGGACTGAATATAGAAATCCGCTCTAAAATGTAGTAGCTTTACTGTAGGTTATTTGCATACAAGTTTAACAGTCAAATTAAATCATATCAATCTTGAGACATAACTAAGCACCTCATGACAAGTACAAGTAAAACATCTAAAGCAAATCAAAAGATTTTAACAGTTCTTCACATTTGGAACTATCACAGCAACAAAAAAGACATTCACAACACAAAGCACTTTACAAAATACAAATGCATTAAGGTAAACACCCTCTCTTTCAACACTTTCAGAATATAACCTTAAGTCAGCATGATGCAGGGAAACATAGCAGTACAAGTAGAAGTTCATATAATTAATAGAGCTAAACACTTTATATAAGAGTTCAAAAGCACTATCACTTCTAAAAGCAAGCAGAATTAAAAAGAAACAACTAGTCAAAAAACCTTCTGTCCCCACCCTGAAATAACAAGCATTAAAATAAATAAATTTATATAAATAAAATGCAGAATAATCTACATTCTTAACAACTCAAACTACAGGCTTATTCTGACATTCACCTCCTTATTCAATAAGATACTCACTTATATTAAAAACAGTAAAATTCTGTTGAATTCAAGTTTCTTAAAGAGATATCCATATGCATGCATGAGATTCGCAAAAAAACCCTATCTGGAAGACACTTAGACTGGAGATCCATATCAACAAGATTTTGTTCTGCTGGAAAGCAGCTCAATTTAACTAGGTTGTTCTGATGATGGTCTACATAAAATATTTTATTATTGCTTTTTAAAGAAAATGACACTAATAGCCTCCATGAAATGAAAATAAGTATGAAATGAAAGCACTCAGTCCTACATCTTTTCCATCTAAAGACACTGAGGGATTACCTCTCTGCAAAGCCCTTGTATCCTTCTCTCCAACACAGAAAGAGGGTAAAGATAAACCTTACTGGATCTGGTATGACAAATGTCTTTTCTGGTGACTTGAGGGTTTTCTACTACATTAGCATTTTCCAAGCACTTTCTAGTGGACGCTGCCTCACTACCATACACACACAGAATTCTTGCTGTCTGTAGAAATGAGTCACAGTTCATTGCTATTTTACTATTTACTTTTTTCTAGAACACTGATTTCTTTGCTGAAGTTTTCCAATAATTTAAGTCAGTGATCTATATATTTCAGGTACTGGTTGATGAGTCCTTGGTATTTTTACATCAATTAAGTAGTTAAAAATACTTTCTAAAAATCTTTCCTTCCATAGCAGTGCAGGTATTTGCTGCCAAAACCCAAATACTAAAATCCCCCAGTCATGCCACCTCTGAAACATTCAGAACACCAGTCACAGTTGCAAGAAGGTTACCTTCAGTTAGTAGAAGCTGCGTCCTTGCTTCTTCCTTGCAATTGAATTAATTCACCAGTGTTACCCAAACACACTGAGAAATGGATATGTTGAAGCAACAGCTGAAAGCAACGCTTTCTGCTTGATGCCATCATTTCTCCAATAAACAAGCATTAATCTGAAAATCAAGGGTATCACTTACTTATCAAACTCCTTCCACACCTTGATTTCTGTGTTCTCTTCTTTGTTTTCCTTTATAGGCAGCTGAAGTGGCAAAAGAAGTTTTTTTCTTACACCTGGCAGTGACTTTAAATACGAAGAAAAGAAAGACCGTAGAGGCTTCAAACTGCACACAAAGCAACAAAGAAAAGATTATTTCAAGATTATCTCAAACTAAGTGAATAGTCAAGGTAAATTAGTATATTTTTGAAATAAAATCTTTGCTTTGTTTTCTGTTTTACAATTCTGGTAAAAGGTGTTATATTTTGATACGAAGTGAAATGAAACACTGTTCAGTTTAGGAACAGTAATAATAAAAAATAATTTGGATTAGTGGCTTGATATTCCATTCAAAATAAGAAAAAAATGTCACATTCACAAAAATTCAGATGATGTCAGTTCACCCTACACAGGCAATGTTCACATGGAACAAATATTTTGACTTGGGAGCAAGTTTGTTTGTTTCTTTCTTTTTTTAAGAGCTTTGATAATTCATTAGCTTTCTCACTTTTATTCTGAAGTATTTTCTTTTCAGAACTATCACAGTAATGGGTAAAAGCTACAAACTGGCAATAGTGGTAAACAAAAGTAATATTAGGTCTCTTATTAAAAAAAGATAAGAATATTAAATGGTTCATTAAAAACTACCAGCACATTGCTAACAGCGTATCACAACTCTGAATATCAACATTGGCCTTGAGCTTCTTTTTCAATTTAAAAAACCTTCAAAATTGCCTATTTCACAAAAGAATTTTGTCAGAAGTATCAACTTGTTCTTGTAGACAAACATCACACGGGTTATAATTAACTGCCCATGCCATTTTGGCTGGCCTTTCCTCCCATATGGTGAAATCTAACTTCTGCAGGCTTACTTCATATTGGTGTATTATAAGCACCCACGAAGAGTAAACTGTGTAACAAGGCCATTAAATACGATTATCATATATATAGCCAATGGGAGAAAGGTCTAAATAGTGCTCAAGATGGACAATTTCCAAAGACAAAGAAAGGGAACAGAAAACTTCAAACAGTACAATGTATCAATTACATGCTAAGATAAAATGTCATTATATAAACATAAACAAAAAGGTTATAAAATAGCCTCCTTTCATACAGAGTAAGTTACGGCAACTGCTATAGCTTAAGTGAACCCCCTAAAGTAGCACACATCTCTCAGAGACAGATAACTACTTACATGTTAATTAACCCATGGGATCCATTTGGATGCAACAGATAGCATGAAGGGACAGAGGTAATACCGAGTTTCTCTAGAAAAGGCTTATCAAAATTCAATGCTCTCTTTACCACAATGTTCTCATACTGAATCAAGTCTAAGATAACCTGGGTAATGAAAAGATAACATGAATTATACATTGCACAAGGAATATCCAATCTCGTAGAACAAGACAAGCAAATAGGTGAAGTGCATCATCCTTTAAGAGTATCATTAAACTGTTCACCAAGGAAGTGCATTTACTAGCATTCTCTGGACACTAACAATTTCTGTTGAAGAAGATTTACCCCTCTCTGGAAATGATTTATTCCCGCCTTCTATCTTTTTCTTGTTCTGCCCTGATCTTTTCCCTTTGAAATCTAAAATCTGAAGAAAACATGAGAATGAATGAATGATAAAATGTCCTCAAACTTTAAAACAGCCCAGACGACACTTCACAGGAACCAAAAGGTGTATGTTTCATGTTATATATATATAATGTGTTTAAAGGTAAATTTCAGGTAGCAAAGAAACATTTATTTGGTCTCACTGCTTAAGGCATTCTGATGTCAAAGTCCATAACTTAGAAACAATCAAGGGCTTACATAATTTAAGGCTTTGCCTGACAAGCCCTGTCAAATCATGCTGTGTAATCAGTGGAGTCACAGTACCTAGCTGTTCATCCAGCTCTTTCTGTCTACCAACCCCACAGCAGAGACTGCACATTGGAATATAGTGCCCATACCTCAAAAGTTCCAGTCCATAGTCCAGCATCTTAGCTCAAACCAATCTTCCTCAGCTGTTTAAACCTGATGCTGGGCTTTTGCACTGGAGCAGCTGGAGTGGGCACACATTCTTTGCAAGGTGTAAACTCCAGCAAAGGGTGTAGGAGGCAGAAGAGGGTGGTAACATGAAGATGCCTCCAAGATTTGCCAGGATTCAACTATCAAAGTTCTTTGCCAACTACAAAGTTGCACCTATGAATACGATGACTCAGTTAAAGCAGCGAAGATTTGTTCAAACCCCTCCCCAAACAAAAAACCCCCCAAGAAATCACACTGAACTCATTCCTTCCCTTCCTAAATCCTTGAAGATCCCACTGCTAAAGGCAAAGCTCTTTTGCTGCTCTAATAACTGCACTCCTCAGATCCATACATTAGTTTACGCTCTTCCATCACCATTTCAAATGCTCCATTCTTACCTACGAAACCTTCCAGGTTTCAGACTCTTCTTATGTTTCTGCTTGTCCTTCTTTTACTTTTACCCCTCTTCTATATTTTTTACTGTTCCTAGTTTCAAAGTTTCCACCGCGCTTCTCCCTTTTGGGTGAGTATTATCTTTGCTATGCTTTCCCTCACTTTCAAACTTGTATTTTAAAAGCCTCTTCTCTCTTCCCATCAATGCTAAACACATGGCCTTTCTTTCTTCAGCTGTTAAGACTTACATTAAGTTTGTCCATATTGCCTTACATATACTGTAAACTTGAAAACGTGATGTTCTTTTCTATTTCACTAAGATGTCCTATAAAGCTAAAATACTACATAATATTACCAAGTATTTCTCTGCCTGAAAGCAGATTCCATTTTCTGTTATTCAGATGACTCTGAGCTTTCCCTATAGCAGAGGGTAATAAAATTAAAGTGAGTGTGATAAAATGCTGAAGAATTTTATGTTCATCACCCTTCTTCTTTTCAGTAAGGCCCACGTGTATCAACACAGCAGTTTCCAGAAACAAATGTCTGGAAGCAGTCTGCTTCTCAAAATGATTTCCAGTTTTGGCAGCACACTCTCCTCCACTTACACAACTGGGCCATCTCAGCATCAAATCTAATTAGAAACATTTCACAGACACTTGATGTTTCTACACAGATTATGCCTAGATAATTATGCAATTTATTTTCTTTACTTATCCTAAATTTTGGCAGCAAGAGAAAAGTAACAGTTGCCTAAGCTAACAGCAGGCTCATTAAGTGCAGATATGATGCCAAATTTAATATTTTACCGGGGGGCGAGGGGGAGGAGGGACAAGTCAAAAAACCCCCCAAACTTTCACTTCCTCAGTGCCTCAGATCTGTGAAAACATTTATTCTCTAAATCAGGATGACAGCATAAAATTTCTTAAGACCTGTATGCAAAGAAAAGGAACCGGATATTTTAGATTACTATAAAGAGCTGAAATCACAAAAGCTGCCCAGAAGAACAAATATTATGAATGGTTCTCTAGCAGTAATAAAAGAGTAAGTCATGTATAATCTGACAATATTTTTCTTGTGATTTTCCAGGTCTTGAGACTCAAAAGAATTGCGGTAACAATGAAACTGATGAACTATTTTTCCAATAATGTATGAAAGGAAGAAGTTAACATGACATCGTGCTCAGTTTTAAGCAAGTTTTTTTGTGTGACTGAATGCAACTTTAAAGCCTTATGTCATTACTTCACTTCCTGATATCTCAAACGTGCATAATCTTTTTATCGCCTCTTTAATCTGGTCCTATAATCACAAATATTCTTGCTGGGCTAAATAATATGAAACCCAGCTGTATTATTGGTAACATTCATTTATAATAATTTTTTCATTCATAAGTCATACATTACCTCTCGTCCAACATAGGAGTTATTACTTTCAAACACGATGGCAGTATAATGAGGGCTACTCTTGTCAAAAAGAGAAGTAATATCACTGGACCTTTTAAGAAAAGAAAAGCCACTTAGCACAGGAGAATGTAATAATCTCATTGTTATTGATGCAATTTCCTTTAATCATCTTGTAGCAGAAGTAATAATCGTATAAAACCGTACTTAAACAAGTCTTTTTATATTTTATTTAATTAGCATAACCAGTTGTGTTTTAAACAAGGAACTTACGAAACTGGATCCAAGGGTGGGCAAGCAGGTGGTCTCAACTCTTGAGAATGGTTCTGTAAGAAGTCAATCATCATCTGGCGAACTGTTTGCAGCTCACGATCGGCTCCTGCTGAATACAGGTTACAAAAAGAAGAAAACAAAACAAAACCAAAAACAATCCCCCCCCAAACCACCCATAACACTATTCAGAAAAGAGGGAAAAAAGACTCGCAGGCAGATTTTCTCACATTTGCATGCTTTTGTAGGTTAGGTTTTTGTTTTCAATTTTGGTTTAAAAAAGCAGGCAATACTATTTGGCTTAAGAACAGGGAATAAGAATTTAATTGTAGTATTCCATTTTAATGTGAAGGCAAGATGGTATTTAACAGCTGCCATCCTACCTAAAAATTAAAAACACCTCAAGACTTCTCCAGACCTAACCATCTGCCTACCTTGCTGATTTTCTCTTCAAACAATGCTTCATTCTAAGTCTGTATTTAATTTTGCAATACTTGTATTGGGAGACTTCAGCAGCTTTTTTGACATAAAGATATTTATCATGCATTAAAAATTGCACAGGTGTACCATTCTTAGCAAATCGGCCAGGCGAGGATACTAAGCCACATAACAATAAAAGCAAATAACTGAAGTGTGAGGATATTTTAAGTTATTTCTTTTAAAGGAAATAAAATGTAGACGCTCTCACAAATGCCAAAAGTAACAGGTACAATTACAGTCTAATTCTACATGAAGGGCTAATGGTGCAGGTGGTCTCTCTTCTGACCTCTGGCCTGTTAAATGTTAATCCATCGGAAAAGACAACATTACTTTTGTCCACAGACAAACCACTTGAAGTCGTGATCCTGTCAGACACAGGGGATAAGCCTGTTTTCAGTTAGTCAACATCTGAATAGGGCTTTCCCAGCGAGATTCAGGATGCCTGGAAAGCAGCTGATGGATCAAAAAAGCATCAGAGTCAGGACCCAGCAAATGGAATATCATGCTGGTGAGATGTGTTTTGTTTAAAGGAGTTACAAAAAATGATCCAACCATTTGTGAAAATTAAGAGCTACACTTCTGAACATGAGGAGTGAACAACGCCTGTGCTTTACCTGCCTAAAAATCTGCCTGACATTTCATTTTCATACAGTACTTGTAATGTCACATCCTAAAGAGCTATTCAGTGTCCATTCTAACTCTAGATGTCTAAATTAATTGACTGGTAGAGGGATTTTGCTTATTGTATGACATATTCCTCAGTGATGGGATAAATGCTTTGGAGATTTCTTAGAGTAGGATATTCTTACCTTTATAATTTTCTCCAGTTGTAAACTGCTTTGTAAATGCTTTGAAGTACTATGCAGGAGGAAAAAAAAAAAAGTATTCCTTTGAAAACAAGTCACCGCATGAGACGAAAGCTCAGTTTAGAGGCAAAAACAGCTTTCAAGAGCTTTTACTTGTTACCGCTCTAATTACACAACATCTCTATCTAGCTATCTGTACAGAAGACAGCTTTCTTTTAGCCTATGTGTTCAAAGACCTGCTTCACAACCAGCATGTATGAGGATCGCTCATATATACCCCTAGAAATGCTAATCCAACAATCAAACGAATTTTTAGAGGGAAAAAACCTCCTATCATTATATAAGTTCCTTATAGATTTTTTTTCTAAAAATACTTCAGAGGCATTTTGAACAAAAAAATGTAGTACTCAACACTGTATACTGATTTATGACTGCAAGCATTAACCTGAACTAATGATTACCAGATTAGTACTACTAACTGTGGATATGCTCAGAACACTATTCACATATTTCTCAACTCCCTCCAGTGGTTAAAACATGGCATATAATGGAGCTTGACTGCCCTCTGCTATAAAAAATAAAATAGAAAACACTCAATGTCTAATAAAGAATACATTACAATTTACCCCCACAGCTTTAAAGAGGGGGAGGGGAACCCCAAAACCCACCATTGCTTTCTCTGTCTGGGTAGGACTCCATAACTTCTACAGTAAAACTTCTACTGTTTCCTTTCCTATTATAACAAACAAAATCTACTGACATCCATCCATCTATCAGTTTCTTTTAACTCTTATGGATAATAATTATACAGATCAGAAAAGACAGAGAAGTTAAAAATTGCACTTAGACCTGAAAATGAAAAATTCTAGATTCTTTTGGCAAACACTAGATCGCTTTCAAAGTCAGTTTGAGTGAATTTTGAAATTAATGAGAAAAACAGTGAAGAATTAATCCAGGCTAAGTTTTTAAATGGAACACGTTAATGAAATTGGGCGATTTCATGATGTAGTTTCAATCTACTATATTTACTTTCATATATCACAACTAAAAACATTATTAAAATCATGAACATTTGCATCTAAGATGGTTATTTATACAAATTATTATCTAACAAATATGTTACAACTGGTTGTTATGTACATGTAACAATATACTGCTTTCTAGAAGGATATCTTCTGTCAATAAAAAGTTTTCAGACTCAGATCCGAGGGCTGCATTACTGTTCCAGATGACTGCATCAGCTATTCCACTCAGCAAAAAGAACCTGAAATCATCTTTTATCAACCCTGCAGTCTTCTCTACAAAATCAAAGAAAAAAACCAGCTGAAGAACAATAGTTGCATGTAACGCTCTGAGTGAACATATTTGTTCTGGTTCTAATTAGTATAAAGCACCTATCATTTACATAATGCAATATATCATGCCACTTACCCTAAAAGTTGGATAATAGTGAATACCATATTCTTTACATGTCTCGTAGTTCTCTTCTTCCCCACAATCCAGCACACCAATTCTGATCGCAGATTCCCAATCTAAAAAGAAAGATATCTTTCCATTTTCAGCATAAGTGATCATGGATCTTAGCCGACAGATTAGATCAGTTCCCATGGAAATCAATAACAGAACTCCCATAGATTCCAATGGTATTTTTTTTTAAAAAAAGCGCATTGGTTTGATCCTCATTTGCTATCCATTTCTATCCTCAGCAGCAATATGATCTACTCATTTTTAACATAACTAAAACCCCTCCACTTTTCTTAGTTGCATCAATATTTTCAATAAATCTAAATGAAAAAAAAGAATCCCAACACACAATGCAACATTTTCAGGACTTAAGACATTTTACAGAATCCAAGCAGGTGAAATAGGGGCCAATCCAACACTTGCAAGATACAGTATCATTCTCTAGCTTCCTGCATCTGCCAAGCTTATTCAGCTAAATTCACTCTGCACGCTTATTTTACAAGATGAATCCAACAGTTATCCATCCATATGGCTGTCAATTACATAACTATAAATTTCATGCATCTTGTATCAGAGTTGATTTTAACACAGTCTTGCTTTCGATGAGCTTGCAATTTTCTCAGAAGCCTGAAGAATCACAGTCCCCAACGAGGCACTCCAAGGCTCACATGCTGTCCCTTGAAAGTTGTCTTATTTTTTTGTACAGTTCAAGAATACATGAGATGTATTTAAAGATATCTGAGTTTTAACTGAAGGGCTACATATTTTACTTGGGACATCACTGAACGTTTCTTTTTTAAATGTTTCACAGCAAGAGCCACAGAGTTTAAGTATTTCTGCTTTTGAAATTTAGCTTGACCTTTATTTGTCTTTGAAGAAGGATGGAGCAGCTGACTGAGAATTTCAGTTGTACTGAACATGCCAACAGCTGAACAGGCACCAGTAGTAACTACAAGCATTCTAGCAGATGGGCATGTATTCACATGAACACAAAAGATACAACAGTCTATTTTATCAAATAAAATGCAAAATAAAAAAAGTTTGGCTTCTCGATATTTATCTCATTCAACTTACACCACTCCTCCTCCTTTTTCCACCTGTCTTGATCCTCCTCCACATAATGAATAGAAGCACTATAAATATAATGCAAATAGCCAACCCTACAACAATGCAAACCCATCGCTAGCTAATACTTGGGTTAAAGAGCACCAGCTGGGATGTGCGTTGCTTAGCATCCCCTTCTGCTTAAAAAGGAGCTTTTCACTTCTAAAGGATGTGACAGTCCTCCTTCTGCAGTGCACAGCCTAGACTGTATACATTTATAGTGGCACTGTAGCCTATTTTTTTTAAAATGCTGCTGACCATTCTATTTTAAAACAGCATTAGTATTTCTGAAATACCTTGTAACACAGCCTAGATTTTAGTGATTGCAGGCTGAAAAATGGGGCAAAAAAAAAATCTATATGGAGCTTGTTACCCTGCCTTACAACACAGTAAAACAATCAGCATACCATTCTTCACATGAAAAATTTTGTCAAATTTGAGCAAATAGTTTAAACATACTGGAGGTTCATAACATATGTAAACTAAGGATAAAGTTACTGAGAGAAGTTATGCTAGAGACTCAAAATAATTTCCATTAACTCACAAACTGCATGAAAGAGGTAGACCAGTGATATTATTTTAACCAACACTACTTCTGCTTATGCTAAAGAAGTTCCAACAAATCACACAAACATATTGGAAAAACTGGAAATGCAGCAAGTTGGTCAAATCTACCATTTAAAAATGCTACAGAATACCAACATACCAGGCACAATGCATATCTACAAAGACATTTTTCCTTGCATAAACCTGGTATATTCCCTCCAACAGGTATATGCAATGTGATGTATTATTTTCCATTATGAAGCTTCAGCAAAGGAAGTAAGAGATGTATCACAAGGAATCTCTGAGTGCTACTTGAGTTACATAGGCAACACATACCCCACTTCCTGATTAGTGACAAGGCTTCTGTAATTTCCCATCAAAAGCATTTAAAGAACAATTTCTAGAGGAAAATCATTATTGTCAGATTCAGAACAGTTATTTGTGTATATAATTCACGGATTATTTTGTATGGGATTTCCAAGGGTTTGTTACTTCTGCACAGAAAATTATTACATACAGCTCTAAACCACAAGCATTTTGGTGGATATACTCAACCACGTTTTAAAACAGCAAAAGTACAATTAACTAGAACAGCAGCCTTGTACACTATTATAACAGAACTAAATGTGTAATTAGGAATACATTAGCAATGCCTCTAAGCTTGAAGTCTGTTCTGAGACGAGTATCGAACTGAAAATGTAAATTACACAAAAGAAAACACTGTTCCTATTTCTCAGAAGCATTTCTCTCTGCTACATGGTTTGCAATGATATTATTGCAAGATTTAACAAATGAGAAATGGAATAAAAGTGAACTGTATTAACACAAGCCTTCTATTTGTACAAAGGACTTGCATCAATGTAACTGAATTCCTAGATCACTGTAGTTAAATTTGCAAATTTGGTATCGTTTTCTAATACAGATGAGCCGGCATACTCAAAGTTACTTGAAATATCTTACCACATAAGTAAAATATTTTTGAAAAATAAATGTTGAGACAGTCTGAATAAGTAGCTGAAATGTTTTTCTGATAAAGCTACCAACAAAAAGTGTGACTATTCTCAGTTTCCTACTAAAATCCATTTGTCCCGATTTTAAAATGGAAACATTTTGTGGACAAATGAAACCAGTTCAAGGCCAAGTGCATAATATCATTCACAGTTAGCTTGACCGCAGATGAAAGCTTACTACCCTCAGGATTGGACTCGTTCTAACTGCAGATGAACAAGAATAAAAAAATACGTATTTGAAGTCATTGTAAGTTATGAAAAATATTGTCTACAAAGGTATTATGCTGCTGTAGAAACATGTCCCTTTCTTATTTGAAAAAGCTTCTGTTGAGTTCAGGCTTTTCATGTTCTTCACTGCCATATTCTTGTTCTTAACTTGTCTTCAAAATAAAACAAAAAGAGGGAAGCTAAAATGTAATAGTGTTTTGGCCACAAGCATATCAAATCAGAAAGTGAAAAAGTTACACAAGCTTATGCAAAGAAACCAGAAATAAAGCTTCTGTTACGACAAACAAAAAGCATAAAAGTAATGAGTGTTTGAAATGCTTGGAAACCACTATGGTTCTGTGTTTACAGGTTTTGGAGTTTTTGCTCAGTCAGCATTCTTCAGTATGTGACAAACACACCAGGTCCTGTTTTCAATGAGGCCTGGATTTTGCCTCCATTTCCACATATCTAAAAATAAATATACCTGAAACTGCACCTGCATTTTTTAAGTGTTAAGCGAGGTTGATACTTTTTCACATGCAAGGATGTCTGAGACTTCACTCTGTCAGACAACCTGAAAAATCTTTCTTGAGTTAAATGATAGATCAAGAGTCGTTTAGAAAGCATTTCACACCACCCTATTAACCATAACATTTCCTATACAAGTTCAATCTCAAGTCTTCTCCGCACCATAGCTACTCAATTTAACTGACACCAGGAGGGCCGGTTTGTTCCCTTACACTAGATCTACAAATACAGTAAAACACTTCAGCATCTGAAAAAAGAACTGAGCAGAGTTAGACATAGCAACAAAAGTCTCCCTCAGTATAAACTGAGAGTATATATTTTTTAAGCAACTTTTTGCCAAATCTGAAAATCTGACTACCACTTAGCTTTGATGTTTCTCTTGTTTCCTGCCAGTACTTTCCCCCCTTCTATCTAGAGGTCACTTTGAGCATTCATGCGACATTGCAAGATGTAAACCAAGCACACATATGGCCTCTCCAGTGCCACAGACTTTATTATGCTTGGTTTAGCCTTTAAAATAGGTTAGTCTCTTTACAAAACATTCAAAGGACAAAATAACATTGCCTCAAAGAGTTTACAGTCTAAACATACCCCCTGGGCCTTAGTGCATCCACTCGCACTCTGCAACGCATACGGAGACCTTCGCATGCAATTCTGCGGCTGAGCACTGCATGCGTTTGTGGGGTAGCGATATTTTATTCCTGGATTCGTCTGAAACCTTCGGCTTGGAGCCCTGCCGCTATCCTCCATGCCGTGCTTCCGCCCGTGTACTACTCTGACAAAGTGGCGAGGGCTTGCCCATCACAGGGGAGGGAAAAAGAGGGGTGACCCACACATGACGAAGCACTGTCGTGACCCACATGTGATGAGGCTCCACTGCATGTGACAAGGCCGTGCTGTGACCTGTGTGACGAGGCACTGCCACGCATGACCCACACGACGAGGTGCCGCCACATGTGACAAGGCCATGCCACGACTTGTGTGACGAGGCACTGCAACACGTGACCCATGTGTGACAAGGCCATGCCGCAACCCAGGCACCACCCCTGTGCAACGAGGCTCTGCTACATGTGATGAGGCAATGCCGTGACCCACGGGCGACAAGGCACCACGTGTGACCCATGCGTGACAAGGCACTGCCACATGTGATGAGGCCAAGCCACGACCTGCACATGAGGCACCGCAACACGTGACCCATATGTGACAAGGCATCGCCGTGCCCCACACACGACGGGGTGGTGCCAGGCGTGACAGGGCCGTGCTGTGCCCCACAACAGGGCACCACCGTGCCCCACACACGACAAGGGGCCGCCACGCGTGATGGGGCCATGCCATACTCCCCAACGAGGCACCGCTGTGCCCCAGACGTGATGGGGTGCTGGCACATGTGACAGGGCCATGCTGTGCCCCACAACAGGGCACCACCATGCCCCACACGTGACGGGGCGCTGCCATGTGTGACAGGGCCGTGCCCCCCAACGAGGCACCGCTGTGCCCCACACATGACGAGGTGCCGCCATGCGTGACAGGGCCGTGCCGTGCCCCCCAGCGAGGCACCGCCGTGCCCCACACACAATGAGGGGCTGCCACGCGTGACAGGGCCATGCCATGACCCCTAACAAGGCACCGCAGTGCCCCACACACAATGGGGTACCGCCATGCGTGACGAGGCCGTGCTGTGCCCCCCGACGAGGCGCCACCGTGCCCCACACACGACGAGGCGCCGCCGCGCCGGGCCCACGCTGCACCGCCCCGCCCGGGGCCCGGTGCCAGCAGCGCCGCGGGGGCGAACGGCCTCGCCGCGGGGGCGCCCCGGGCGGAAGGGCCGCGAGCGGGGCCGGGGGCCGGCGGCGCCCCCGCACCGGGCCCGGGGTGGGGGGGCCGCACACACGCACTCACCTTTGACGTCCCCGGCCAGGGCCCGCCAGGTGGGGGCGAAGGCGACGCAGTGGCCGCACGACGAGCTGTAGAACTGCACCACCCAGGCGGCCGAGGAGTTGAGGAGCGCCCGGCGCACCGTGCCCGCCGCCAGCACGCGCAGCGGGTCCTCCCCGGCGCGGTACAGCCGCGCCGCCGCCGCCGCCGCCGCCAGCAGCAGCAGCGCCAGCGGCCCGCCGCCGCCCGCCGCCATGTTGGGACGCCGCGGCGCGCGGCGCGGGGAGGGGCGGGGCAGCGCGCCCTAGCAACGCGGCGCCCTAGCAACGCGCCCGCCCTGGAGACGCGGCCTAGCGCGGCGCGGGCCCCGCCGACGCCATCCCCGGATTAGCACATGCGCTCGTTTACCGTTGTCCCCTCAAATCTCCCCTCAGGTTGTTTCGACCGCTGTCATGTCCCCGGGCTGCCTTCAGCAGCCTCCTCCAAGGGCGGCAGCGATCTGAGGCCGTTCCCTCCTTCCCCCACCTGCCACGAGCGCATCAGCAGAGCCGGGCGCAGAGGTCGCAGCTTTTCACCACTGTGTTTACATCCGTTTCGCTCTTATTAGGCCACTCAAAATTAGTGAGGTTGTTAGGAAAATTGAAGAGAACATCAAACAGAGATATTCTGGTCGTTAGGCTTTAACACGCGGGCAATCTCTGCCAGAAACGCAAGTCTCAGCGCCATGGAGCTTTTTATTGAGCAGAGACGGAAACAGGGCGGCCTGTGGCGGCAGAGCCGGGTCACCTGCCCGCGCGCAGCTCCACGGGGCACAGACTGCTCTTCAAAACTAACGATAAGATAAAAGCCCCACACATCTGGTGCTGCGAGTTTTGAAAGGGGATGTAAAAAACGCTGTGCTTTCATGTTCAGATCGGTTTTGAGCTAGGAATGAGTTTAACGCCTTTCACGGCTGTAGCAAGTGTATGAAAGTCTCCTTTCGTCTGTAGATACGGGCTTAAATGCTTCCTTACATTAGTAGAGGCAGAGCAAAAACAGCATAGAGACCGTCCCCCGAGGGAGGATTGAAAGGAGTTCACGAACGCCGAGATAACAGGAGACTGAAGGGCCCGAAAAGCTAATTCTTGCTCCTGTCACCCACAAACGCTCCTTTTAATCCTCCAAGAAAAAATAGGAAACAAATGGATCCAGATTCTGACTTCAGTTACGGCAGTGTGAATTCAGAGATTCGAATCCAGTCTATGCTCATTTACTCTGGCTTTGCTCTGAAACGCATGTCCAGTCGCACGCTGGGTGAGACTCGCGCACAGTAAAAATAAAGAGCTAAACCTCTCATCTGAGAACTGAACACCAGCTTCTGCCCCTTGACTTGCTCTTTTCCTGATACTCCCTTCTTTCCTGACCACTAATGTCTAAAGTGCTTCAGTCTTACACGTCTTTTACATCCGTACTCACAGCTATAATTTCCATGGCTCCTTGTATTACATCCAAGTTTAATTTTTTTCTATTTTTCCTGCATGCTATAAGCAAAAAAAGGAGATGGTTACCACAGCGGAGTCCAAATGCATCAAAGCATTGAAAATCTTATGGCAGCTGCTAATTCGAAATTTAAAATCTGCAGTGCCTAAGATATTTTAGAGTGTATTTTATTCAGAAGAAGAATTGTTAAATGTGTGAGGATGAAAGAGATGGATTACAGGAAAATTAAATGTAGGGTTTAACTGAGAAATAATCATTTTCTATGAAAGATAATGACTCCTCTTGAGGCTAGTATCAAGATTTATTGACCCAGGAGGTTAATATTGATCAAAACCAAGGCAAACAAAATATTAGACCTTGAAGTAGAGTAATCTTGATATTGAAGTCTTGCCACTGACTGAACAGGTCAATATATCTGCGTGCCAGAATCTAAGGTTTTGAACACATAATGGTGGTGGATATTAAACATGTCTGACACGTTCTGTGTACACACTTTTTATTCTCATCATCAGTAGTTACTTTATAGCTATGTCCTTCTGTACAGAGCCATCTTGCAAAGATTCAGGCTTCACTCACAAACCTGATTGCAAATATAATGGTTATTTTTCTCAAGTGTAACATACAGTGTAACATAAGGCACCACTCTGAAAAAAGGCAAGTCCTTCATCTACTCATTCACACACAGGAATGATTTTTTTAATAGCTCTCACTCTGAACACACAAGAAGGATCCTGATGATGCTGGTATGAAACTATACTGACAGTGAACTGTGAAAAACTGTAATGCTTCAATATAGAGATTTGTCTCTGTATCCAACAATTTGTCTCTAATTCCGGGACAAAAAAAAATACTGAATTAAGTTCTACCAAAAGGAGACAACAAGAAAACATTTATCTTGGAACAAATAACTTATCTGGACTAATTAATCAATGAGGATAAAGGTGGTGGTGGGGAGGCAATTCTCGCCCGAGAAGGAAGAGTTCGTCTAATGCTGCATCTCAGAAATATCATCATCTGCAGGGCCCACACGTAGGAATTCACCACTAAGGACATGAAAATAGTGTACAGGATAAGATTTAATCTTCTTAAGGGAGAATTTGTCTTTTGATTTCTATTCATACAGTAACTAACACAATGGGGCTTTTAGGAGTTACTGCAAAACAGTGAGAATTCATTAACTAATTCATTAATTAATTCAGTAATTCATTATTTAATTCAGTAATAATTCATTCATTAGTAGAAGTGTATACAATATAGTCTGAAATCAATGAGAATTTCAGTAAAAATAAATAAAAAATGAAAGATGCATTTTTTGTTTATTCAGAAAACAAACAATTCCATATGAAAACAGTTATTTCAGCCCTCAATATTTAAAAATAGAAACCTAAAATCCTTTTACATTCTGCTTTTTTTTGCCAAAACCAGACTGTATATATTGTGATTTTAAATATAAATTTATATTTAGTTTAAATGTAATTACCCTGCTTTTATGTTGATTTGAAAGATGCCTTGAATGAACAGGATTTGAATAAACTCAACCTCCTTAAATGTAATTATTCAGTAATATACAGTTTCTGAATACCAGCAAGATAAATAAATATTTGCATAATATTAGAACATTAACAAATAAAAATTTATCATTAGTCTTCTCTTTATGTGAAATGGGTGGGAGCACAGAGGCACACAGTGAAAAATTAGCATGATCAGAGAACATTCATATTTCCTTGCTAAAATCTTGATTTCTCCAATTTTCCAATATAAAATAAAGTAGAATTATTGATTTGCTCATTTTTCCAATAAAAATACATCCCCAGCAACCTTATGTTTAGATGTTGTAAGAATTCAAGGACTCATGTGAATTGCATGTTAAAGAACTTCATTGTTTTCATAAATATATATACACATTTAGTATTCAGAAATTCAGAAACCAGAGTTACTGGTAGGAAAGTATCCCATTTAAAGTGCATTATATCAGTATGTGTCTTCTGTTTAGAAGAGAAACTCTGGCTCTGAATCCTGCCGGGGCTGGATCATTCCATATGCCCATCTCTGAAACCATCTCCAGGCTAATTTTAACCAATGCAAGAAATGGAGAGGTTTAATAAAGCCAACAGGGGGTCCTAAGGAAGTTGTTGGTGCAGAAAATAGGCTAAACATGAGGGTAATACATTCTATCTGCATAAAGCCTCCTTTCATTGTAAACATGGGCATATAGCTTAGCCCAAGGCCACGCTGGTATTGGGAATACAGTTCAAAATTAAAATTCTTAATTGTGCAATCTTTGCTTTAAAAATCACAGAAATTAAAATTCCACCATTAGGGCCTTTTAGTGAATACTTCTAATCACAGGCTCGTGTCAGATAGATCTTATTAAGAACTCTGATTGTGTCAAGGATCAAGCTATCAAATATGTCTTCAGTTATTCTCATCTTCACAGTTAATTCATCATCATCGTAGTAAGTCCACTGAGATTCTTCTTTGCGGAGCTCCTGAATCTAAGATATAATGTGGATATGAATGTTTACTTCAAGAACAAGAGTGTGATCAGTTCTGCAAGGTACAAGAAGCTGTAGCCCAATAAATCTAAGAAATTTTTAGCTACCTTCATCTTCTGATAAAGTCCACTTAAACTACTCACAAGAACTGACAGTAGTGGATTATTATTGCAAACGTACTGAAAAGGAAGGCAATAATTTGAAGTTCTGAAGTTATTTTAAGTAAATGTGGTTCTCAGCATGAGAATTGTTAGTTTAAACTTAAACTTTTACATAACTTTTATTTGACTTTTACATTAAAAAGTAAACAAAGCTCCACTTGGATGTCTGCTTACCAGAATAAGGTCCACTCTGTCTCTCTTACAGTTTCCATACTTGGACATTTTAAGGAATTTTCTTTTCATTTCTAAGTCGTTCTTTTCCAAGTTCATTATTTTAATAATTTCACCCTGAACAAATGTCTACAAAATAAAAAAGGCTGAAAAGAATTGTTCTCATAGGAAATCTGTCATTGTGAAGGTTGCAAATGAGAGACATAGGTGCCAGTTGAAGATCCAGCTTCAAATCTAGAGATGTCCCAAATTTTAGGGAACTGACCTAGAAGTACCTGGTTAATAGTGATCGACACATTTTAAACGTAAGATTACTAAGTCCTAAGATTTTCAGAGTCTGGAAGATTTAGAAGCCCAATTCCCACTCCCCTACAGAATTCCATGCACTTGGAATATTTAGACTAGCTAATCACCTCAGTCTATATTTATTCAAGCATTTCAGAACAATGCTGTTTTCTTCTCTCATCACCTCAGTTGTACTGCCATAACCCTCCCAATTTTCACGTCCTTGCCATTATGCCACTGCAATCTCTTCTCTCTTCATTGACTGTCATTATTGTGCACTTTACATTTCCAGAATGTACCTTGACCTCATTGACATCTGTTCTTCTGCAAAGATGCCTGGAATAGCAAGATCCCAAATTTTCTTTCAGCCATGGAAATGCATTTGGATTTACAGTTACATGATATTCTGCACATAGCAACTCATGGGTCAAATCAAATATAATCTGTAACAACAAGAAAACACAGTACCAACATAAGCTGAATACCTCAATGATACCCCTTCAAAGGTTTTCTGAGTGCTTGTGAAAGAACTCACACTGGTGACAATAGAGATTTGCAAAATTTCCTAGCATCACCACTGATGTTTCTATAACTGATATCATCATGGCCATTACTTAAAAGAACATGTGAACCAGTGCAGTAGTAGATTTGGGACAGTGATGTGTGAACACTCACTCAGTGTGGATGGTTTATGCAGGAGGCCCTGATGGGACCCCCTTAACCTCCTTGTGCAGACAGAGGTCCCTAAAACTCAGTAATCTCAGGATGCTGAGGAACATGAAGATCTTTCCAAACATTCCACTTAAAGGACACACAATTATGACAGCAAAGAAACAGGGAATGCAGGGGCAGCTGGTGAGGGAGCAGGAGAGGGAGGAAGGAGGGGAAGTGTGTTGCTTAGCAGGTCTCCAGTAGTTCTGCTTGGAGCTGTCTGACTGCTCACCCTGACTCGGTCCCACACCTGAAAGCGGTGTAACCCAACAGAGCAGGACAGCTGAGGCAGAAGACTTGGACTCTTCCGACTGCAGCTTTCTGGCAAGCTTGGCTTTTTCTGAATGGACCCAAAACAGAGACTGGACTAGGTCTCCAGGGTCTTATAACAGGGAAACTCTAGCAAAATGCTTTTACTAGGGCAAGGACACCTATATTTTGTTTAGTAGTAGATTAACAGACACAATGTAATTTGCAACACCTATTTCAGTGTTCCTTTGTTATATTTAGTGTTACTAGTTAGAGTAATGTTAAGTACTAGCTGATATTATTGAGCCTACAAAACACTAGAAAAAGTTAATAACAGTTAATGCTCTAAAAATACCTGATTATACATCCTCTTGCTTTCTGTTTCCAAATTGTTCTCTGAGAAGTCATTACATTCAAAATGCTTTGGCACACTGATTCTCCTGCAACTTGAGTGCATGTTTTCTGGAGTCCATAATTCTTCTACAGCATGTGCAGACAATTTCTTAACGGATGAACTGTAATGTGGTACCACAAGAGGAACCTCTGCAGTTTTCTTCCAAGGAGCTGAGTGCCACTGATCTAATTTGTACAAGTATTGCTTTTGTGTTTGTCTCTCCAGAATACATTGGTCAGAATTAAGCTGATCAAAATCTTCAGAGCTTCCAAAAACACCAGCATCAAGGATTTTTATAAGGAACTTGAGTAGGGAGAAAAAGAAAAGCCAGATGACATAATAGTCCATATTTTACACAATTTTTGCAGGTATTGAAATGCTTAGCAACTGATTTACGGTTACACTTAAACAAAGGAATAAGAATCCTTTACTCATGGGTCTCAAAGAAAGGCCCACTGATGTGTCAGGAAAATGCCTATTTTAACTGTATTTGGCAGAATTCAGTATTAGAATTCCAAATTTGAGTTCCATGATAATTTTTGACATTTTCAAATGTTTTTGTCTGAATTGGAAAAAATCTCCCACCCAAAGAGCAAAACTTTTTTTCTTTTTTCTTTCTTTTTTTTTGCTTTATTTGGTAGTACTTCCTGATGGACTATTTAGGAAGTAAAAGTTGACATCCTGGGAATTCTGTATGTGAGGAGTGGGTCAGATTAAGTGAGCAATCTGTTTCCAAATGTTGACATGATATACTTGTTCATAGTGAAAAACAACAGGACAGCACAAATGGTTGCCTGTGTAGACCCAAATGCAGGTCCAACACCTAATCATACAAAAACTTTCTGACTCTACTTACTGGCAAAGTGGTCGGAGAAGTGTCTGAAGATAAATGAAATATCTTGCCTGCTTTTGCTCCTTGTTTTCTTCTAATCTTCTTATATTCTTTAAGTGCATCGTCTACAAATTTAGTTACAATTCTTTCTGCTACTGTGTGACAACCGTGAATGCTAAGCATATCAAAACCACACAGTAAGACATCAGAAACCTTTGCTGATTGTTTAGATAAGCTATCAGCTGGATTTTCTTTGAAGAGAAACCGTTTCTGATTGTCTTCTTGTTGTGGGCCTTTGCCATAATTTATCACTTCTTCTTCAAAGGCACTTTTATGTTTATGTTGAGCTGTTTCAGAAAATGCAATTAAAGTGTCAAACAGAAGTTTTTTACTGAGTTCACTTGCGATATCATCAATGAGTTTTTTTCTTTTCTGATCCTCTACCGAGCAACAAATATTTTTGCTTGTGTTTCTCTCATCTGTGTTACTGGTCTTATTTTCCACTGGAAGCATATCTGCAAGTATACTTTGTTTTATTTGTGTCAGTTCTGTTTTTTCTTTATCTGATTGCAAGCACATTAGATTATTTTGACAAAGGAATTCATTACCCTTGCACTGACCAGAATTTGGAAACTTTTGCCCTGTTCCAGACAGCAAGGCAATGTGTAACCTAGACTGTTTTTCTTTCACTTCTGAGCCTCCCACATTATTTGTGTCTTCAGCTTTCTGCTCTGTAATTCCTGCTCCCTGCTTATCATCTTCAGTGTATTTGCAGTCTCCTTGGAAGGATTCATCATCATAGAATGAGTCCGAGTCTTCATCCTCAGTGTCATTGGAACCATTGTCATTGGCCTCCAACAGGTGTGAAATTTGATCAGGTCTGACAAAGATGCCACAGTGCTGAGCACACTCAAAATACTTCACGCCTTGGTAAGTTCCAGAGTTATCACCTTCCGCTTTGTCAAGTGCAACACCAGCCCAATAGCCACTATCAAAGCAAGTCCGTCCTTTGAACATTAAAGTCCCAGGTTGTGTCTTTTTTACTAACACTCTGTCTCCAATTTCAAATGATAATAATGGGTCGTGGCTCTCCTCCTCAGCTTTGGGAAGTGTTACGTGTGTTTTGCGTAGTTTCTTCATGGCCCCAGTATTTTTACTGGCTTCACCAGAAGAAACAGGATTTGGCACATGCAGAAACTCCAAACACTGCAAAGACATCTCATATCCTCCTTGCTGGTGTTCTAATAAGTCCTTCTTTGCACTGGAAATATCTTCTTTAACTAAAGATTGTTCTGAGAGATTACCATCCTGAGTTGAAAAAACATCAATTGGCTCTGGATTGAGCAGAGGAAGTTCTTCAGGCACAATGTTATCAGGTAATGGGGGTAATGCATCCGTTTTCAGTGATATATCTTCATCCATACACTGTCTAGTCTCTGAGAATGTCATTTGCTCTGGTGGAGATGGGAAGTCATCCGTACTGAAGCTAGAATCATCATTTTTCATTGCATCTACACCCAAAGGAGGAGGAGGATCTTCACTTGGAAATGACAAATCCTTTTTATTAGAGGATGGCAAGTCAGCACTTCCATAGGACAGCACTTCATCAACAGGAGACAGTATTTCTGACAAGGTATCCTCATCAGCTGAGAGAAGACCCTCATCACTAATAAAAATTGTATCATCTTCACCCTTGGAGGAACAGTTCTCAGCTTGAAACAATTGCTCTTTTGAGGAGGCAGAAGAAAGCAGTCCCCTTCCCATTTCCTTAATGGCTTGCCTTTGAGTTGTTGAGTTATTTTGATTTCCTGTGGCCACCCTTTGCAAAGATTCATATGAACTGATTTCAGTTTCTTTATGGGCTTCCTCAGAAATTCCTGGCATGGATGTGGGCAGAGATACAATTTTACTGAGCTTGCTGGATGAAAGTTTCTCATTCAAAAGCTGTGTATGGTTATTTTCACCTTCTGAAACCGATAAATCTCTGGAGGATACACATGCTACTAATTTATCATTTGTAATACCTCTCTCAGGTGGAAAAGAGACAGTGTTACTAAATTGGTCAGTATCCAAATCTAGACACTTCAAAGAATCTGTCAGCAGAAACCCCATTAACTCTGTGTTTTGATCCACAGATATACTGTTAAGTTCGCCATCCTTTTTCACTCTGCTAGCTGTAGAACTGGAATCCTGCTGTGCACAGATCTTCTTAGTTGGGTAAATATCATCATTGTACGAAGAGCTGGTACCTGCATCTTTATCCTGCTCAGAGATCTCTTGAGAAGAGGTGTCATTTCTACCATAGTTTTCTGAGGCTTCCAAATGTGGTTCATCCATTCCCTTGGCAGGGTTATCAGACTGAAAGACATGTGGTGGCTTTGTTTTGGAGGCATTTCCTTTGTCTGACGGGATGAAATAAAGCAAATGATCACCATGATCCGGAACATCTCCAGGATATTTCTGAGAGTTCTGACAGCATGATGAAATCTCAGGACTGCAGTCAGCTTTGGGCACTTGTTCATCATATTTGTCACCAGGTAACATTTCCATTCCATCATTTACTGCTATTAGTGTCTCTGTTGAAATGTTAGGAAACACATCACCATTATCATAGGCAAACTCTTCTGGGATACCGACATCTGTGTCCTCTCCATTCTTCACTTCTAATTCAGAATCTGAAATGGAGCTTTCTGAGATGTCAATCCAAATTGCAGACACTTTCTGAAATTCTGGGAGTAAAGAGTCTGATTTGGCACTCCCACCTGTCAGAGAGAAGTTGTCTGATTTGGAGGATGACTCTGTGGAAGATAATCCCTTGGAAAATGCTTTTAAATCAAGTTCTTCATCAGAAGTTTCATGAGAAATAGGGTCCAAATGTTTCAACCACTGACTGCCATCCACCTGACTGATCTCATGAGGGACAGGCACTTCCACTTCTTTAACTGGAACATCTAGAAAAAAATCAGCATCGCAGAAAAATCTTTATTTTATTGAAAAGGTTGCTGATAGTTAACTTAGGATTCAGATCCAGTGATCTTCAACTGCAAATTTCATTCAAAGGTCAGTAGCAGTAACTGCACAATCAAGAGAAGGATTATCTTTAGTATCATATTGTACAAAAATTAAGATTTATCAAATAAAGATGAAGAACTCTATAATGTAACAAGCAAGCAACTACAACAGTGCCTTATGTAGTTGATCAGAAGGGTCTGAATCCAGGATCTTCACATGTCAATTATTTGAGCCCACTGAAGAACTTCATTACCGGGTACAAGAAGTAGGCTATTGTTCTCCATGGACAAACTTTGAGGGAGAGCTACTACTCAAACTGTGTATTACATAACCATAGAAGCCCTATTGGGAAAAGGCATTTCTTACCTTGTGACAATGAGATTTCAAAAGGTGATTTTTCATCTATATGTGTGATTTCTGACTTTCTCTTAGAGTCTGTGCTAATCCTGTAAATACAACATTATAATTGGATTAAAACTGAAATTATGAAGTGAATGGTACTCACTGGCATTCCAGTCTGTATTAGGCAGAATGCTGTACTAGAACATTAAATTTCTGTTGGTGTATTTATTCGCTGCATACAAACAAAATTATATGAAATACTATCACTTATTTCTTAGCTGTGACTTCAGACACTCACTTTCTGTCTAGCCCAAAACCTTCAGAAGACAAAAACTTTTTTTTCAAACTGGCTTCAACAGACCTTCAGCTGACTCTGAGGAGTCAGATCTCCCAAGACAAACTAGCAGCCAGTAATGTTTGGTGAGCATGAAAAAATATTATGTCAAACTCTTAAAAGGAGTCTGCACTTTTTAAAATTACGTAAGACAAACAAAAATCCAAGTTAAGGTCCTAATGGCCTATCTCTCCTTTCCACAACAGAACCAACCATAGGCATTGGACCCAACCCCTGCTTTGCTTCTGAAGATTCAAGCAGGCAAGGTCTGACACTTTTATAAGAGGAGCAGAAGGCAGGCCAGAAGGACTTGGCCTTGACAGATACAGTACCTCTGCTCTTCTGATGGCCTTTCTTTTCTTAACTGGGTTTTCACTACTGTGGCTCCATCTGAAATTAGCAGTGATCCTCTTTCACCATCTTCTTCACTATCAGAAGAAAGATGTTTCTTACCTCCTCCAGCCTGCAGGGAGGATGATCAAGAGTCACTGAATATGAAAGAAACTGAAAGAACACCAGTGAATTGCTACTGTATTTCCTCCACACTTAAGAGCAATACTTTAATACAGTACAACAAAACCTCAAGGCAACTTTGGCTTCTCCACCTACAAGCTGAGTACCCAGCATAATATCTCCATGCCTGCTGATACTGATGATTTCTTTTGTTGAATATTTACATGAAAAAAACGAGTTCATATAAAATTATAAGCTTTCCACATGCCTGAAATGGACTGCTGGAGTCCTGCTCTTCTCGAGCTTCATGACTTCTCTGCTCCCTGTGCACTTTCTCCACTGTCAGAGAATCATTCTCTAGGTCTTCCACTATGGGTGATGTGCTGTCACCTGAAATACACAGATTATTCATCACAGAAGGCAAATCCAGGCTTCTCCTTTCTCTAAGTTGCACAAAGTAGCTATGACCAGAAGAATCTAAGGCTTGCTACTAGAATTTATGGCAATGCAATGCACTGACACCCTAGTTTACGAAATTGCACAAGACTTCTGCCAAATATAAAAAGCCAAACACTAATGCTGAAATCTTGGTCCACCGAAGTCAATGGAAAAATTTCTCTGTACCTGAGGGACAGGATTTATTTCAGACGACTTTTTGTCCACATGCTCAAAGTTAGGCTTGAGAATCTAGTTAATATGCAACCTCTACCATACCTCTGTCATTACAATCATTGTTATTAAATCTTAATTACACAATAAAAATCTATAGCCTCCCTCACTCAAGGAGTAAATGCAGACAGGTAGTGCATTAGAAAAATGGCACAAATATGAACTGTTGCCACCATGTATAAATATTTATAATACACAGATTATGCATACTTGGAGCTATATAAATGACATAACTGGCTCATATATAAACTACCAGTTTTATTTTTTATAAGTTGTACTGAGTACAAGAAATATGAACTGAAGATAAAACCTGGAAACAAAAATAACTCCAGCATGTCCTGTCGAAATCTATCTTCAGCTGATCTATGGTCTTTTAAAATGAACACCCTTAAATTATTTTTAAAATGCCTCAAAAGAAAGTAAATTGTTAATGACACAATCAGAATAACTTATGATTTTGTTCTGAGGAAGCAGCATAATCATATCTCATAATAAACCTTTGAGAGATCTCCACCATCTTGCCTAGCAGTGATTTATACATGGGATATAGTGAGCAAGACACTTAGGTAATAAATGAGAAGATTTTCTCTCTTTCTATCTGTATTAAAGTTTGATTGAAGTGGTTGAAACAGATTGGACATAATAGCATTAAATATGATTTACCAGTTTCTTGAAGAGTACTTTCTGCCTCAACCAGGCATAAGTTACACAATGTAGAAAGCATCCCCAAGCCTTTCACTGTAAACTTGCTGTCACATGGATTAATATCTTGATTGTTTTTAAGATCTAGCTTTGGGCTTGAAATAAATGCCTTTTCCTCCAGCACAGATTCCTAGAATGCAAGTATTCAAGAGACAGAGTTAGTGTCGTAAGGGAAAAGGACTTTGCTATTGACAGGCTAGCGCAAAGAATAGTTAAGAGATCAACAGAGATTAACTCTGCACATTCACACTAAGATATATATGTGGACTCCTGCACATATATACCCACTTTATATCTCTGAGGGAGGAAATAGGAAGGGGACTAGTCTCTGCAACCGCTATGGACAAGTATAGTTTACTGCTCCACAGACAGGAGGTTTAGATACTCCTGGTGCAGCACCACACTTGTCCAAGGGAGACGGTTTAAACACGTTGTCACCAGTTAACAACATAGAGAAAATGGAAGGGGCAGGAATGTCGTGGTAAACCAGTCCATGTCAAAATGCAGTCTTCAGCTTTGTGACAGTGCACAAAGTCAACACATTAATTAATTAACTTCTAGCTGGTGTTCATAACTGCCAGAAGAGCCTTGTTTTGGTCTTGTCTTAATATGAATATAACCTGGGGAACATTTCTTTAGGCAGAAATGGAATTCCAGAGATGATTTTCTTACCGGAAGTGCATACTTTCTGCCTTCTCTTGGAACGGGTGTGGATATACCTTCATCTATTCTAGCTGAATTTGCATGTTCCAGATGTAAGAAAACATGATCCTGAGCATTAAGCTCTGAAAGATACAATGTTAAGTTACAATGTTCATAATGCTGCATTTTTATTTATGAGTATGTTGACTATAGCCTTTTGTTTAGCTCAGTCATAAATGCTCAATTAAAAGTATTTATAGTTTGAGTAACTTTTAATTTTGTCCTGCACATTCCCTGTTACCCCAACAGAAGCTTAAAGGACCAATGGCCTTATTTATCCAATCATTAACTAACTTATCCAATTGCATTGTAGCAACTGTAATGCTCGCTTTCAAATACTACTGCAATCTCTCTCTTCAACTACAACAAAACAACTTCCACCTTGGTTACACCTTCTTCTTGCAAGTCTTGAATAGATCCTTGTGCCAAAACCTGGGCTGGAGGTTACCAAGGAAATGACCAGCATCAGAAGTTGTCTATCAGAGGTTAAACAACCTAGCAGTCCTCTCCTGAAAGATCATTTAAACTGCTCTAAAGAACAGCTGAGATTTCAACTTTTGCTGCAAGTCATTCATTTTGACTAAGTGGTCATAAACATGGTTTGTCACAGAAGCCTTCTTTATTGGATACCTGTGTTTTCGTGATCTTTAACCATAAAGAGCGAGCCTGTGTTTTGACCAGTGGCATCACACAGTGTTTTGTCCACTGTTTCGGACACATCAGGAGCTTCTACATCGAGTGACTGCTCCAAAGCTGGGGACTCCTCTGCCTGTTTCTGGTGTTGTACCAAGGGTTTCTTGTTCTCAGTAGAAAGGCTGTAAACAATTAGACAAGAAATTAATGATTTAGAGTTGTTTTCATGTTCACCAATTAATCACGACAAATTTCTGTGAAGTCAATAAAAATAGGAATTAAATGCTTCTGGTAGTCCTTGGTAGTACCTATAGAGTGCTCACATGCACATATGTTTGTAAAACAGCAATTTAGCAAAGTCGGAAACACTCTCTGAATAGTGTATTTATTTCTCCATTCTCCTCCCTCTCACTTAATACTATATTTTATACAGTCAGGTTTCATACCTTTTTATACAAGATAGGAGGAAACCAAAGAAATCACCAGCACTCAAAGAGAAAAACAGGGTCATATTCTGAACCCATATGCCTCCTCCTTCTCAGTCAATGATCCTATATCAAATTCCAATAGATCACAGTAAGTTTTCCATTTTAAACACAACACCACAAATTTGTGGACATTTGGGACATCAAATATTGGTTGTGACAATGCCTTTGAATTTTCTAAACACAGAAGATGAAACTCATCTCCTTACTGCAAAAGTAGAAGGCATCACAGTTTGTACTCATGGACTTTTCCATTAGTGGTACAGGTGCTATGATACACAGTTCAGTAAATAATTCTGTCCAGAAAAAACAATGATCCACATTGCTTTTTTTAATACAGTAACAATTTTTTAAAAATAAATATATTCTTGAATAGATTAAAAATAACAATATCATAGTTTCTAGGATCTAAATCACTATTCATTTTTTTAATGTGAAAAAAACAAGCATATATTGTATTCAACACCACTAATCTTTAAGGAAGTTAAAATAAGAATCTCAATTCAGAGGACATATTCCAATTAGCTAAAAACTTGTTCATTTATAATAATTTATAATTACAAGTTTCTGTATTCCCTATTCCTGGTATTTAGTATTTTTAATCCTGTGATGTATGTATATTTACATCAGCATACAGGAACAGCTTAAAAATAGGCTTCTTCAGAATGGAAAAGAAAAAGCTGTAGTCTTTAGGAACTGGTTTAAATTTGCTGAAATCTACAGCAATAGCCATTCCTTGTCTTCATAAGCAATGCTGCTTCTGTCAACAGGAGTCACTCAGTTACTGCACTGGGTTTTGGATCAGCCTCAGCTTTCACAGGGGAAAGCTGCAAAATTGACAGTGAATTTCATCTGCCATTAAGCTTTTGCTCAGGTACAGCTATTTTCCATTTGGATAATAATTTAAGTATAGTTTTAAGGAATGTCTGCTTTTTTGTAAATTAATAAATATTGCATTATATTGCATTTTGCAGTAATGTAGACCACAGTTCTGGAAGCAGATATTTTATGCAGTCAGCTAATGCAGAGTCCTCTTTACAGGCAGTAAAATGCAGCACTTAAATACCAGTCTGATCCATTAATAGAATCCAAAACCAGCAGCCTTTTCTGCATGTTGGCAATTTGTTTATTATTTCACTTTGCTTTAATTTTCAAAAGTATTTCCCAGCCCTTTCCATCCCCTTATAGCCCTGCTTTTTAACTATTTCCCTGATCAGTATAAAATATTAGCATACCTGCACTGGTGGCTAGATAGCATAATTACCACTCTGTACTCTTACCTAGGAAACAGATCTATGCACAGAAATGCAGCAGCAGAGTTTGGGTGCATTGGGAGTTCCACCAGGCCCTGCCTGCTACAGACTTTCGCTAATATTCACTGTTCTCCTATGAGCAGACTCGTCAGTAGTAAGAAGTGAAAGCGCAGCCAAGAAACCTTTTACAGATTCCTGTGACTTGTAATCAATAACACCATGAATTATAGATCAGTTTCATGCAGAGATTTATTTGAAAGCCTTTCCCTGAGGGGACTTAAGTAAATGCGCAACCCTGACTCACCACTCTGCCAAAGAAGGTCTGGGTAACGCTGAATGAAGGGTCTTTTATTCATATAGATATATATTTGTGTTTAATTGTGCCTATTTTTCTCTAAAGCAAAGTAGATGTTCAAGTCTGTTTTGGAAGACTGGTGTTGGGAGCAGTGTGTATGCTGCCGGGTCCTCACCTGCACTGCTCAGCACCTCCTGCGCGGTGTGAAGTGGGCGAGGGATGTTGGGGACACAGCGTCTAGGGAGACCAGAACAGGAGACTGCTGCTTTCTCGGAACAGACTGAGTCTGAACTCCTGAACTGCTTCTGACTTTGGGCATTTTACATGACCCCTCTATGCTTAAGTGCAAAATAGTTTAAGCATAAGATTAAGCAAACAACCCGTTCTGTGGGGTTAAGTGATACATAGGCTTAGAGCCAGCAGATGACAAATGAGTGAATTTCACCAATTAAATCAATACATCTCTACACATTTCATATGGGTATTTTGAAGTTTAATTAATAGATAGTTGCAAAGTGTTTTCAGTTTGTAGTTAAAAGCCATCATGAAAATGTGAGTTTTCATTAGCAGTTGTATGGCATCATTAAAAAATATCCAGGTTATTAATACTATGTAAATTAACATACCTATGTCCGGCAACATCAATCAAAGCTATATTTTTTCTTAATATTGCAGTGTTAGGGCCCAGTCCCACAGACATATATATACTGCTTAACGTTTTATAGTCTGGATAATCCCGAATGAAATACGTCTTATCTGCTTGCACGAAAGTGCAAATTTTAAAATGAATGCACAGAGCCTGCAAGCGTTGGCTTTCTTCAAGCACAGAGGACTGTGATCCTAAATGCAACTATATAGAACCACTCTAACAAAAGCACAACTGCCTGGGGAACAAATACTGCTCTGCCTTTTACACTCAGGATTAACTAGTTTATTACCCAGTGCAGACCTTGGTTTTCCTTCCCATGTGCAATAAGCTTATAAGGGCAAATTATCGCTTTTCTGTGTATGAAACAGACTTGCCTGAGTTGTAATGAAAAATGCAAATCACAGAACTACATTATATATATATATATATGTATATTTACTCCCTGGATTTCATGATTATGGCTCAGATTCAGTTTGTTCAATTGAAGGAGTTAGTACTTGTGATATAAAAAAACCCTTTGACCACAATGCACCTTCTCCTGTAACCTCAAGGAGTATTTTTGCAGACAGCAGAAGGAGTCCCTGATAAACAGTAGAGCTGGTCTACATACTGACCCAAACAGCTTTCAAGTAAAATTCAGGATTTCAATTAAAACTTTTTTTTTTCCCCCACAGAAAAGGACCTCATCTTTTTAAAGAATGGAAGAATCTGAAACATAGATATTTCAGATATATTGAAATGATGAATATATTCAATCTGAAGAGCTTAGAGAGTAGTATGTAAAGGGTCTCCAACTATGGATTCAGATCTTAATTTACTTGATGCTGTTCACATACCTTGCAACAAGCTGGTCCCTGCCCTGAGGTGCTTACAGTTGTAGACATGCGAAAATAGGTTGGACAGATGGAGGCAATATTGGTCACCATGATAAGCAGTGATGTTGATGCACCAACTGCTTGACCAAACAGGTTTTCAAAACTTACCACTGTAAAACTCCCTCTTGAGAACATTTAAAGCTCACAAAATTATGTAGGCTATAACTGCTTGTATCTTCTCCACTGTATTGCTTTTTATCTTCAGCTATCGCTATGGAAAGGGTTTTACTTACCCCTCATATTTCTTGCTTTGTTTATTCTTCAGCTGGACACAACTCTCTCTGTTCCCTGGCAGACCAGGCCTTTCTGACTGTGCTGTAGATTCTGCTGAGATGGAATACGGCATTGGGCAGGAAATCAGTCTCGTTGTCTTCTGCTTTATTGCTTCTTCAGTTGCTGGGCTCTTTGTAAACTAAAAAGAAAAGGGTACTGCATAAGGTTTTACTGGGGTTCCTTCATTTGTAGTGCCAACTCTGATTTCAGTTATTATCCATTTCAAAAAACCACCGAGACTTCTAGTGACAGTCTCCTTAGGAGTGCAAAAATAACCAGAGAACTCTGATTGACTTTAATAAAAATAATGTTACATGCGAATTGAATGCTTTGAAAATGTCCCACTGTAGAGCCACGTAATAAGTCATGCTAGTCTTCCCTCGTATCCTCGCAGTGAATGGCTTGTATACTGCCCCTTTTCTTATCTTGTTTTTTTGCATGACTGGTATGAACTGAAAAACATTTTCATTATATTCTGCCATTTCACCATCAGATAAATTATTTCCACGATGTTGAGGCAAACCTGCAGAACTATATTTACTAGCTTGCTTGAGACAGGTAACTTTGAATGCGTTAGTGTGTGTGTACGTAGTGTGGGATACTTAGGCAAGAGTATTTTGTCCTCTTTATAAGCAATGATTATTCAAACACTTGCAAATCAAGTTATCCTTTGGTATCTGAAAAAGTCACTTTGAAGGACTGCCTTTGAAGGAATGCTCACATACCCCAAAAGCATTTGCATATACATTTTTCAGTATATCAAACCTACCTTGCAATCCAGGCTGGGCTGAATTTTACCTAGCAGGTTATTTAAATGTATAGGTTTGAACAAAATTATTCCAAGGTAGAATGTGGCCATATTGCACAGCTGACAGTTTCTTTAACATTATTTTTTAATCTGTTACATGATAATCGTTGTCTTAAATTTAATAATACAATGTTTTTCCTCATTATTACAACTAATAGGAGAATAAACCATTCCTCAAACTGTGGCACACTAAGTCTAAACCTAATGTTACATGCAACTGTAAAACAAAAAGCATTTAAACTATTCATGAAGTGACTTAATAACCTCTTGCTTCCCAGTCAAGTTATTCAGCTCTTCCTGGAGCTGTGCTGTTGAACGCTGCATCATTAAGATTTCTCTTTGGTGCTTTAATAAAAGCTTCCTTTCTTGATGGGCTGCCTTGTAGATATTTTGCAGGTGCTGGATTTCTGCCTAGAGTAGAAGAGGAGAGGAACATAAGAGAGAGTTAAAATATAAAAACAGAGAAAAAAGAAACTATATAAAAATGTATATAGTATTTATTAACATAAGGCAACACTACTATTAAAGCATTGGGAAAATTCAATATGCAGTTGTTTTTATTCCTTTTTTGTAAAGGATTGTTGCAGTTTTTCTTTTCACCAATGCTGACCAGGGATTATCTGTGAAAAGTGATGACAGGTAAGGTGATATTTCACTGACTGAGAGAAGGAGTAGCTCTCAGAGGTGAGAACTTTGGAATCAAAGTATCTTCAGGTCATTCAAAACTATATGATGCTTGTGGTACCCTGTTTGCATAGGAATTTCTCAAAGTAAAACAGAGGCCTGTAGTACATAAGGAACAGAACTCAGATCTTCAGATTACTAAGTCTAATTATAAGCCCATCGTTCGTCACAGTATCAGGAAAACTGAGACTATAAAATTAGTTGTCAGATTAATTTAATATATTTCAACATCGGAAGCATAAATCTGCATAAATCAGTGTAAATCTAAATCATATGACCTGTTTTTTATGCCACAGATAGAAAAATCCACAATAACATTGGAGTAGCAGAGAAAAATGTTTTCTCCTGTCTCTAAAATTTACAGACTGCATGCTTTGGCACAAAAATTACCTAACTGAAAGTAGGAAACACAGAACAGAATAATGCATGTGAAATAAAAACACTGACTTTTTTTTCTTTTTTCTTTTTAAAAAACACATGCTGCAGCAGTTCCAGCCATCTCCTAGTGTTGCATCCTCCCACTGTTTAGAAGATGAAAGCCAGCTCCTGTTGCTGCAATATTACCTGCTCCTGTTGCAGCTCAGTTAGAATTTTGCGCTGCTTCTCAGCCAGGGCAGAGGCTCCCTTACCATCTTGCAGGTTTTCCAGACAGCTGAAAACCAGAGAAGGACGGCGATCACAGTTAGAAAGATATTTGGGTGGTATGAATTTAATGCTCTTTAAAACATTGCCGGGGCTAACAGCAAAGCTTCTCCTTTTGAAGGAGTTGTAGTAGAAGCAGCAGGCATGAAAAAGGCCCTGCAGAAGGAGTGAACCTTGCCGCAATGGGCCATCTCGCCTGAACCGCTCCCAAGGCAGCCGGGCTTCCCCGAGCACTCAGTACGCAGCAGCTCCTGCGGAGAGCAAGGGACACTCCTTCCTTTCCTGTATTTTGGAAATCTGCACGCTCAATATAGGGGCTTACGTGGAAGTTTGCATTGCTTTGAGTGTGTAGCTCTTACTGCTGGCTTATTACGAGGCAGGCAGGGACCTATGGAGCGTATGCCGTGGATAACCAGCTTGGGCCCAGAGTGAGGTCCAAGAAGAAGGGTTTTATCAGTCCCGAGCTCTGTCCCCCTGCAGCCTCACCTTGCATATCCCCACCAGTTTTAAGTCAATAAGCCATGTACAGGCCCGAGCACGTGAATAACCCCCCTGCCCAGTACCACGTTGGGTTAATAAAGCGGCCGGAGCAGGTGGGCTCGTCCTGCCCGTCCGCACTTGGCTCCCGTGGAGGAAGGGCTCCAGAGAGGGTCATTTGTCCAGACCAACCCCAGCCGGCGGTGAGACCCGCACAGGGATCGGGAGCCAAGGTGAACCGTCCCCCTGGACCGGGGAAGCGCGGCGGCCGCAACGGCACACCGAGGGAGGCCCAGCCGGGGCCGGACTGTGCTCCGGCAGCAGTAAAGCTGAGCATACGCCGATATTCCTATTTCCCACGGGAGACGGTGGCTGTGTTCACCCTCCCGCCCCGAGAAAGCGCCCCGGCGGCTCACCCACCGTCGGCGGAGGTCCAGCCAGGCCAGGCGCGCGGCGGCTCGCTCCCGCAGCGCCCGGCGCCGCAGCCGCAGCAGGGCGGCCTGGTGGCACCCTCGCAGCTCCTCTCCCCGCAGGCACTGCTCCGCCACGGCCAGGCCGAAGCGGCTGCGGACGGCGCCTCCGTGGCACCCGCCGGCCTCGCCGCCCTGAGGGCAGAGCGGGAAAACCGCGTTGGTGTGTGAAGTGCCGCCGCGCCGCGCTGAGGCGGGAGCCGCCATTACCTGGCTGCCGGCGCCAGCTGCCTCGCCGCCATGTCGGGCCCCGGGCGGTCGCGCGGGCTCCGAGGTGCGAGGGCCGTGCGGCGGCTCGTCGCGCTCTGCAGGCCACAGGAGATGGAGATGTAAAGTCACCATAAGTAAAACGTTTCTCAGTAACAGTAGGGAGAAAAAGCAGGGTGACGCGTCTTGCTCCTGAGCAGCGTAGCTCAGGCAGGAAGAAGATCAGAGCTAACCAGTTTAGCTTTCTAACATGCTGCCCCCCCCCCCCCAAAAAAAAGAAAAAGTGGTATCATCCTTTCAATTATGGGGCTGAATTACAGACTCTAACCTAACTTTCAACCAAAATCGCGGTAAACAGGTAAGGGGAAAAAGGGGCCTGTAAATAGGGTGAATAATTCTCCCTTAACTCCCAAGAAGATTCTGCAGAATGATCAGAAGCGCACAGGGAAACTGCAACGATTAAAATATACCTAATGGCCGTACTATTTACGTCAAAATTTTCTCATTTTTAGGCAATTAACGAAGCTTGTGACCTGTGCTGCACCATTTCTTGGGCCGTGCTGGGAAGCGGGTCGTGGGCTGCCTGGCGCTCACCTCCCCGCAGCTCCGAGCCACGCGGCCGCCTTCCTCCGAGGGGTCGGCCGCCTCCCGCCGCGGGGGGATCCATCGGACGGTGCCCGCTGGCTGCTTGCGGGCCGGGTTGCTTCACCGTACGAGCCTCCCCGTTGCTGAAGGTACAGAGGGAAGGAGACACTCGCTTAGCACAGCCCGAGGGACAACTTCAATCCCTGTTTTTATAGAGAAGTTCTCTCTGGAGGCTGAATCTTCCTCAAACTAGCGTGGTGGCAATATTTATACAATAGTGGAAGTGTGCAAAGTCCCTTTCTGGCAATCGTATCCATAAGAGTTTAAAAGCAATTCTCAGGTCTCTACTCTACGCCACTGTAAATGAACATAAAAACATGCACTTACGATATTCTCATTCATGCCAAGGTATATGACGAAAAAGCAAAATGGGGGAAAGGATACTCTTTTTTTGACAAAAATAATATATGGAGATTCTACCTTTAGACACATGCAAATTTCTCTGCAACATCAGCAAGGTATTTCTGCTATGATTTGTGCATAAATCAGAGCAGAAAAAGATTGCAAAGACAGACACTTTAGAGCAGAGGTCTGAATGAACAAAAGGATTAGGCCACAGTCTTAGAGACATTTTAACTGCCAGGTAAACCATTCCCTAGCGATGCAAAATAAACATCCATTTCAGAAATGATGCACAGTGCCAATGCTCTAGAGCCCTAAGCCATTCGTGCGACCAAACCACAGGCCAAACCATGTAACTGCCCCCGTGTACACTGCCTTCTGTACCTCTCGCCAGCTGTGCTGTTGCCTTCCGATTGAGAGCTTCTCTGCTTTTGCTTTGCATGGTCCCGTCTTGGCACAGAGGAATAATCAGCTCTGGAGCTACTGCACTCCTGCAAAAACAGAGACTGTCCTCCAGAGACACGAGTGATCTATTTGAAAGGCAAAAACTTTTCAGCCTGCTTCCCTCATCCTCTTGGGAAAGCCCCTCATTGTAGATAGTGCTGTTCATATGCCAATAATTCCTAGAACTGAATTAACTAATGAGCTGGATACTATTAGCACTGAAATAACTGTGGGCATATGGAAGTAAGGTAGAATAACAGCTCACAAACTGCTGCTTATTTAGAGCTGCTTTCACAGGAGTCAGGGTACAGCGTGCATCCTAAGGGCTTTAAAAAAACACAGATCACTTCTGTCTGAGCTGTCTAAACATATGGAGAGAATTCACTGAGCCAAAGTATCTCCCAAAGCAAACATTCACACTGATGTAAAGAGAACCTGGAACTGCATGTGAGGTCTGGGCTTGCATTTATGCATCTGGGGCTAAATTCTTACTCTAATAGTCACTGAAATCTATCAATTTCTAGCTGACTTCAGAATCTGAGGCTGGAAGGCAAAAATACCCAAATAAACAGCATACTAAAGTCTCTTTCTTTCTTTGAAAGGAGACTTCTTGATTATGATTAGCATCTCACTAGTAGGCTTTCATGTCTGAACAGAAGTGCCACAGTAATTATCCCCTGAAGACCTAAAAACTCTTTTCTCTGACTTTACAGCAAAAAAAGGCTGTAGAGGGCAAAATCTGCAGTAGAGTGATTTTAGTATAGTGATATACTATATATACATATATATACAGATTCACAGTCCAAATGACTGTGTATAGGACTCTGTCACCTGAGAGATGTGGACACTTCCAAAGAAGTTATCCTGATCTACACTCTCTACTAATTAAAAAACCTTTTGATTAAGAGATTCTGAGTGAGAAAAAACAGTGGGGACTAGAGGAATATTTTGGTAGGTCCAGAAATGGTACTACAGGGCCTGGAATGATAACTCACCTCTAAATTGTGCTGAAGCAGGTCACTCAAAGACCTCTGGCTTTCTTCAACTTCTAGCTTTGCTTTCTCACTCAGCGCTGCCAGTTGTTTCTGCTGCAGCTGATGGGCCTGCATGGGGAAACAATATGCCATAAACAATATTTTTAATTGAATCACATGACTCCTCTGAGCTCGGTGCCAAAGTGCAACAAACTCCAAAAGAAAGCAACCCAGGTACTGGGCAGCCGGCTGCCGTCACACCCCGGTGCCTTCGGAAGGCCGCCCGAACGCTTCCCTCGGCTTCGGCTGCAGCCGAGCAGCGTGTTCCTGCCCACCAGCGTTGAACGGGATTTAGAAACGGGAAATTAAGGTTGGCAGCTCTCCCCTGCAGCTACTTTGGGTGTATAAACCTGATGCACAGTCAGCTGCTGCCAACTGATTATAACCGGAATACACTTATACCCGGAGATAGCCAGCACTTTTTTATGCAGGACAGCAGAACGGGAATGGCTCTTTGCTTAGGCTGCTTGCAGTACCTGCAGTTTGTGAGCCAGCTGGAGGGAGGTTTGCTTCAAATTGCCCAGATGGCTCCTGTGTTTCTCTTCCAGTTCTGTGCAGCTAAGGTCTCCCTCACCTGCAAAAGATGAGAAAGGAGATGCTAACAATCACTGTTAGTTAAAAAAATCTGTGCTCCATTTAGTAAGTGCCAGCTAAAGGAAATAGCAGGGTTTAACAGAGGCAGTGGGAGCTGCACCAGCTACAGACTCCAGCTGGATGCTGCCCTGAGGATGTGTCTCCATACTGCCCAAGTCCATTGGGATTTTAAGCATTTGCTAAGCATTTTGCCAGAAAGAGATGGCTTGCTGGATCACAACTGAGGTCAGTACACCTTGTAAGTAATCTAACAGCATCATTTTACTTTCAGTAAGGGTCCCAGGGCACCTGCTTAGCTCTGCTGCCTTCCAGGCCTTGCTGCACTATTCAAAACATGCCCGAGTCATAATACATAGATTTAAACAGGGGATTTTTCACAAGGAGAAAAGGGGATGGGTATGTTGTTCCTGGATGCATTTTCCTTTTGAATACTCTCTGGGTCTATTTTTGGGAGTCTCCCAAATCTCATGGCTGACTCTATTCCTGGAATAACTGCTCTGCATGCATCTATATCTCCTAGCATATCTGAGAAAGTAAAATATCACTACCTCCATCCTGTCAAGAAGTCTGTTAGCATAAACTCCTGCAAGTCCTGGGGAAAAGGGAAGAGGTAGGACTCAAGAGGACGTGTGCCAGAAGTGAGGAGGACCAGGGAGCAGTTCCCCTTTGTAAGCCATGCTGTGGCCTGCAGTCTAGAGGGTGAGTTATTGCTGCTCTTGTTCCCATTGTTCCTTGGCTGCACCAACAGAATCAGACCCCCTAGTTAAAGAAGAACAAAAGCTTCCCAACCTGGTCACCTCCTGGAGACCTCGAGCAGCATCGCATGCCCCTCCATCCTGCAGGTTCTCCCCGTTCTTGGGGTGCGGATTTGGTTTCCCTCTTTTGTCACATGAAAGATAAGCTTTTGAAAAAAGCTTTTGCTTCCAAGTGGGGAAAACAGCTCTTGCTCCAGGTGCACCTATTTCACTGCTACTTCCTTATTCTAACTCTCCTGTCTGTCTTCTGCAGTATGGGTGATGTAATGTTTACCAGTGATATGCTCTTGGCAGTTTTGAGCTTCTCAGATAAATTGCTAAGCTTATTCAAACAGGTTGTGTGTGTACTCTGAGCTGTGTGACTGTCACAGCAACCAGGGTCATAAATGAATTGAAATGTGTGTCATAAATAGAAATAGGCTTGACTTGGAAACTTCAGATAAAATCTGTATCCCTATCCAGTTTGTCTGAATTCAAATTACCTCATATCACAGAGTAAGCCCACAACATGCCGGGTTTGTTTCTGCCTGAAATACTGAAAGACCCTTAATGCAGAAGCTGTGCCAGAGACTTGGGCTGCTTTGCCTGCCAGGATGCTTTTATTGTTTACAAAGATGTGAGTGAAATAAAATGTTAATGCTTCAAGCCTGATGCAGATTTTCTATTTGAACATTGCTGCTTTTTTTGTAAACAGCTTGATTGCAAATTTCACTTACCTCTTAGTGTTCCCAGTTATCATGATTTTAAAAAAAACAGCAAGCTTTCCTTAACCCCCTGCTTTCCAGAATTATGAGACTAGATGAAAATCTCATCTTTCTTTCAAGGAAAGCATATTCCCAACCTTCTTGGTTCTGGTGGGTTGCTTGAAAAGGCAAAATCACACTGAATGACTTGGAAATCATATGGCCAATAAAAAGCCCATTCTTTAAAAAGATTTTTGTTTTTACCCCAATCTTTCCAATTTGAGGTCTGATTCAGACTCTTCAATGCTTGTAGTTATGTGATGATTTCATCTGTGGGTGAAAGAGGTATTGTTTCTATAGGGTAGTAAGTCATTTTATACAAAAAATTTACAAGCTAAATTTCTTGATGGCAAGTTATCTGAATAGCTTTTAATACCAATAGCTGGCCCACTCTGAAATATGGGAATCTCTTAAGATAGAGTTTAAAACTGGGAGTTATTTTCAACTTGTGCCTCAAACTGAATGATGCTATTGCTGTTCACCTCAGAGACATCTCAAGGCGAATAAAAAGTTTGTGCTCTGTTTTCACTCCTCTTGAACATAATTTTCCTAATTGTGGCTATTGCCAGATGCATTCACTGTGTTGCAACATCCCATGTTAAAGAAAATACCATCTGGCTAAACTTCATGTCCATGTTATGATGAATGGCATTTTGCTGCATACCCAGATAGCTTCAATGTTCATACACTCAGCCACTTTAAAAAATGCTATTTATTAAATCACTTTCCGCTGCACCTGCAGAATCTCAGTAAAACCCTGTGGAATCTCTGTGACATATAATCTAAAAAGCTGGGCTAAAAGTCTCATTTTTCTAATTACTTGAAGTTAGACAGAAGCACTTACTGCTGCTTTATTCAAGGACAGCTTTTTCTCTTTCTGCCCATGTCAGCAATCAGTCCAAACCAGTTATTACAAAAATACATACTTGCAACTTTAAATACAAGCCCAACTTTGACTATGTTATTGCCTGGGAGTATAGGAAGGTGGAGTGAGAAGGGTCGTGAAAGGCTGCTGCAGAATGGAGCAATGGATCCAGCAGGAACTGCTCAGCTGGCCCCTGGGTCTAGGCAGTCCTTCCCCCTCCAACACTGCTGCACTGGCTTTATTATTTTATTATTTTATGATACCCTTTAGATAAGGGAGGGGATGGGTGAAATGCCACCTAGGCATTTTGGTATTACGTTAGCATGCAAGCTAGTGGCAATGCAGAAGGAGGTTGCCTGACCCCTGGTAGCAGCTGAGATAAGCAGCACAAGTGAATGGGATGGCTGAAATTCCCATCCTTGGCTCTTCTTTAACAAGACCTATAAGCCAAGCACAATCCCTAAGGAAGAGCCTCTAAGCCTGAAGGCTATGCTTGTGGACCCTAGAAAAACAGTGGGCTCATCTGCACTGCTGAGCACCACCGTGAAGCCAGTGGGTACTCCATGCCCACCCAATCCCTTCTTCTCTATAAATACATCTGGTATCTTACTTGTCACTGAAGAGTAGCTGCTTGCTAAATTATGGGATTAATGCTGCCTGTACTGCTCCTGTCCTCTGCATATTTTGTGTTTATAGCTAAATCCTTTAGTGCATAAGGTTGGCCAGAGTTCAGCTCCCAGCCAGATGTTGCAGCACATGGCGGTACCTCAGCCCGCTGCAGACACTTCCACCTGTGCTGTCCCACATCCCGAGCAGCAGAGCAGCTCCTGCCACCGGCTAGCGTGAGCAGAGCCCGGCCTGAAGTCAGACCTAACCAGAACACTGAGTTTTCAAGAAATGTAGCTTCTATTTCTCAGCAAATATATTTAATTCCCTCAACCCACTACACTTCCAGTATGGATTCCAAAGCAACACTGGACCCCACAGAGCAAGAAAGACACAGAAGTCCACAAGATCTCTGGTGGCATTTTACAAGTAACGACACGCTGTGGGACAGTAGCATGGAGAGGGACAAAGTCCTGACTTGCATGAAGGGCACGGTATGTTTTATCAGCCAGCTAATAGGCAGTGCGAACATAGCCTTTGAGGCTGTGGAAAGGAACTAGTTCAGAGGGAGAAAACAGGTATCAAAGGGAGCGAGAGCAGTTCTTGTGCTGCCTGCCACCAAGTCGAGAGGCAGCCGTGCTTTGGTGCTGCTGTCATTGCAGACTGCTTCAGAGATGCTCAAAGGCTGCTGATTTTGCTCACTGGAGCTCATCAGGCAGCAGGTTTGTAGAATACAAAAGATGGTGCAGTATTTTGAAGCAAAGCACCAAGAGCTCTCTTATCTCAAAACTATCAGTGAGGGGACGATTAGCTGAAACCATGCAGCTACACTTCCCTGCTCTCCTCTGATTCCTCTAATTTAATCATTTCTGTCTTTCCTATAAGCAAGAAAGCAGCTCCCTCTAGTGATACAAAAAAATGTGAAATCAGCAGTTAAGAGGAAAGGTAATTTTATGTATGAATATGTTTTCTTTGTGCTCCAGGTTAAAATTCTGCATTTTAAGAGCAATGGATAGCATTCTGTTTGCTTTCCTAATGCTAGTTACTTCAAACCAGTATCTATGCTGGAGCTTCAACATTTAGAAAATACTTGTTTAACATGAATTTCAGTTTATACCTCCTTCTTTCTCCAATAAAGAAAGGAAAACTAAGAGTCTGGCTCACTCAGGTGAGCTTTCTAGTTTGTAAGCCAAACACAAAGCTGTAGGAATGGATACAGGGAAAATGGCTTTAAAAGCATCCAGTTCCCTTATTTAATAGCCATATAGACAACTTGGGTACTGGGCCGTAGTCAGAGGATGTGCTGCAGTATCAAAGAAAACAGAGCTTAGCTCCCTGTGGAAGAGACCTGATGGTCCAGCAGCAATAACGGGAAGGTTTTATGCAGTGGTGTCTCTGAGATAACGAGGTGTGCAAACTGCTTCCTCGTCAGCTCACTTTGTTGCACAGTTTTCTGCCTAAACTGATTAGAGATGCATGCAGCAGCTACGTGGACTACTCTCCAGCCATCTGCATGGAGATGATTTGTGTTGATCACAGCACGTGCTTATTGCGTTTGCAATTGTGGATTTTATACTAGCTGTGTTTAAAAAGAAAGTTCAGCAGCTCAGGAGAGATTCACTGTCCTGTTCCAGGCAGTAAATAGTTACAAATATTTCGTGAGCATCTACTTCTTGTAGTATGTTTTATTATGTTTGAAAATGAATTTTGTTATTTTGCCAAGTGTGTTTACTACAGAAAATTTTTAATGCCTTTGGCATAGCAATTAAGTTAGGTGATGCATATAGCTTTTAAAGTAAATATTTATGTTTTGCAGCAGTCATATAATTACACATCATTATGCTGCATGTGCACAGTGACTTCTTCTGTGAAAGCGAGCAGAACCAACCGAACGGCAGACAATGCAGCCCTGCGTCTCAATACCCTTTCACTGAGAAGGGTGGTGAACAGAGCCACTTGTGACCCATATTTCAAAACCGCATTGTCTTCAAAATGATGGTACTGTGCCTCATCTGCAGCAACATGTCCCTTCATTGGAACCGCTGGCTTGCAAGGCAGCCTTGGGTTGAACCCAAACGCTGTCAGCTCCTGCCAATGCAGGAGAAGGTAGTTTTCTCCTGGCATACAGCAGCTCCTGTTGTTCAAGTGGTGAACGGCGGATGGCAGGGTATTTTTGCCAGATAACTAAGAGCACCAGATCTGGGAGCTATTAATGCTAAGTAAGTACAATGTCTTTGCTTATGGTAAACTGTGCAGACAACAGACTTGTTGTCCAATCACATAAGATGCCCTCCTGTTCCCAGGGGGCTGGGGCGAAGCATAGTAAACAACGCTGGCTTCTCCACCACCTCAAAATCCAATATTACTTATAAAATTTTGTGGGGAAAACAATGAGGAATCCTTAATAAGAGCAAAGGCTTTTTGTAAGTACTCTCTTTGAGGAAAGGTTATCTGATCTTGTTCTTTTGTGTCTGAAAAGCCCTTAAAACAATGCACCATCTGCTACTGTTTGGTAGGAGCAAGCAGAGATGCTTCAGACAGAGGCCTGTGAACTACTGCGTGCTGTTTAACCCCTTCGGCAACAAACTTTCCCTTGTTCCTACGAAAGCGTTTGCTCTGCGGAGAAGTGGCAGTGCCCTGCGCGCTACCCCGGCTTGGCCGGCCTTGCAGACGCCCGACGGAGCTCCCCGTTCTGTCTGCGTCCTTCCCCAACCCCACGAATGTGCTGTGCCTCGGTATCCCTTGCTGTACGAGTGGGATGATATCCCACGCTTGTCTGACGTGGTAATTATGAGGAGTTAATTGCAAAGCTCCTTGAGACCTTCAGATGAAGCTGCAAGGGGCTGCAAATGGCACTGATCTGAGTTATGAAGGACTATTCGTTCTATGAAACAGCATAAGAAATAACCCTGGGAGGGTGCTGAATAACCACTGCACTCTGTGGCACTTTGGGAAATGCCGTCTTACCAAAGTCCCGCTCAAAGCCGCCTTGAACCTCCGCGCCGGTGGGCAGGGGGGCAGAGGGTCCCAGCGTGCGGCTGCCAGGCGTCCCCAGGCTGGCCGCAGGGCATCGGTCTGCGATTTCCTCCCGAGTCCGGGCGTTCAGGGCAGCCTCCCGCGGGCAGCGAGTCCCCGGAGCTGCGGGTTCCCTCTGCGGGCTGTGGTAAGGCAACAGCAAAAATTGCTGAGACAGTTTTTGAGGTCATGCATGAGCATAAACAATCTGTTGAACTAAAACAAATGGTTACTTCATTTTAACAAAGCTAGCGTTTATTAAATTTTGTCGAATACAAACAAAAGACTAACTGAGAAGTCATACCTGCCGATGCACCAAGTTCCCTTTCCTGTACCTAGGTGATGCTGGGAAAGCTAACAGCACTCTTCATTACCTGCTCTAATTACTGTGCTGAAAGAGCTGGATTTTGTTCAACCTGGGGGAAAGCAGAAACAAGAACCTCGCGGTTCTGCAGCTTAACTTCTTAGGGCTGTTGTACAATCTGTGCCGTTGTTAGTACTGGGTTGCACAATTAGCTCTGAAGCTTGGCAAAGCTCTCTGAAATCTTTTTATGCAAGGTGTTGTAGAAACGCAAAGTATCATTCCTGTTCCTTACATTTCCAGGCCTTGTGCTGAGGGTGGCTATGGCCCAGTTAAGACTTGCTGTTGATGTATGTTATTTAACATTGCAAACGATGTCAACGCTGAGGCCTACAGTCCTGCCAAAGATCTCAGCTAACTGCTTGCTCTTTGTTTTGATCTGTAGCTATCTGAACAAAAACTAAGCTCTCAACTAGGACCCACTCGTAGCTGGCATGCTGCAGTGGTGCAAGTTCTGCTGTGTCCTTTCTAAGAGCCAGAACAAGGCTTAGCTAAAAAGATTAGGAAGGAAGGTGTGAAAATGGGCATTTATTGTGCTGAAACACAGGCAGGGAGACTGAGACACACTGAAATGGTGACAGATGTTTTCTTCTTTATACAGAAAAATGAATGTGGATTTTTTTTTATCGGCAATCAGCTTAGGGAAATCTCATTTCATTTTTCTCATTAATAAGCTTTGCTTTGTTTTTCATGACCCAGAAACTGCTAAAATGATTAGAACAGCTTCCACTAACGCATGTCTTGGATGTTGTCTTCAGAAAGTGGGAGCGAAGGTGGGTGAGTGAGAAAGAGGGGAGGTAACAGGGACTTCTCATAAAGCAATTCTAATATTTGTTGGGCAAATACAGAAACAATGCTCAGTGTATTTGTGTTGTGTTGGTTGCTTAGTCAACTCTGCTGTTGCTTTTGGCTCTTAAACACCTACTTCCCATTACAAATACCGGTGCCAAGGCCCCATCCCAGCCTTGCCGATTCCTGGGCAGTCTCGCGTTGCCGTCAGCGGGAATCAATACAGACTCCCCAGAAAACCTTGTGATTACACAGGTGCGATCAGCAACCCCTCTCATCCGAACACAACCAGCTCTGCTGGGGGCATAAATTATCCCAGCTGCAGCACTCTGGATTTGCCCCAGCTAGAGGGGCAGCAGCCGCGGGGCCGCAGCAGCGAGCAGAGCTGTGACCTGGCGCTAACCGTGCCAGGACCTCGGGCCTCTGCTGCCCATCGCCTGCTCTGCCCCAGCCTACGGGCTGCTCTGCACACTTCAAAAATGAACTTACTGCAAAAGTATCACGAACTTCTTGACATCCAAGAGCTGCCGAAGGTAACAGAAAGCCACCTTTATAGGCAACCGAATCAAAACAAGACTGAGATTGCATAAACGTTTTCTGGCAGTTTGAAGAATTCCCATCAGTGAGTCATCTGCATTAACAGCAAATCTCCGCCAGCCGCCCCTGCGGACGGCAGAGCGGCCGCGCGTGAAACGGGGACGGTGCTTATGGAACGGTGCACCTGCGGGATTTCTTGCATGAACATGAATCACTGCTTTCACAGCTATAATTAAACATGTAAACACAAAACTGTGCTGTCGAAACTGGCTGTGGGTAGGATCATGTTCAAGTGCCTTAATTTTATAGCGTTGGATGTGTTGTATTTGTGAATGAAGCTGGCAAGCAGTCAGCTGTTAACAGGTGGCTTTGTTTAAATGAAGTCTTTTTGGGAGAATATTTATTCTAGCCAAATGTGGACTCATAACTCACTAACACTGGTAGTGTCCTTTATATCATATATTCTTTTTATGATCCCTTTACTGCAACTACTGCTGCGTTAGAGGGAGCACTCAGCTCCCAAGGACACAAGTCTGGAGCTGTCCACAGCGCTAGCAGCACTGTCCACTGCCCATCTCTAACTGCGGTGATATTTTATCTGCAGGTATCTCTCTTCATCTCGTGAAGAAGCACTCGCAACAGGGTTGTAATTTATTGTTTGAAAGGTTTTATTGGTGACTTTTTTCCTGTGGTGCTCTGAGGACTTTGCTTGACTCCACTGCTCAAATGCATGGAGCTTTGCTTTCTCGGTAATTGCATTGCTGAGGAGATCAGTGCAATCTATCTTATCTCTACTTTGTCTGACGCTTGCCCGTTGCAGCTGAAGGGTTATTCCCATCGCGGTCCTCAGGGGTTCTGCACCCTCCCTCCATTACGGTGAATTAGAGCTGCATATAAACACACATGCATCAGGACAAGAGTAATAGACCCCACCATTTTTTTAAGGCTGGTGGGCTTTGCACCCCGAGGTATGGTGCGTCTGCAACTCCGATGCTTTCAGTGCATGCTCTGAGTGCTGAGCGCTCATGTTTTATAGATTTGCCATCTACTGTGACAGAACAACTCCATAATCCTTGCAACTGATCCCTCGGAGCAGAAATCAGTCCAACCTTTGTGACTGTAATAGTTGCACACAAAGAACAGGGTTTTAACTCTCTGTAATTCTAGTAATTACTGTTCATAACTTTGGTAAGCTGAGCTGTCTGGACTTATCTCTCCTGTTTTCATTTTCCTCTTGTTTGCTTGGAACTGCAAAGCTGTAAACAATCCTCTTAAAAAGAACGCTGTGCCATATCAAAGGCATTTTCTGTATGCATGGCAAAGTCCTGCCTTCAGTTAAAAAACAGTGCTCGTCTTTCCACCACAGCTTCCCGCAGTTTAATATTCAACCAGAAGGGAGCACCGTGATTCGCGCGGTGTGCTCCTGTTGCTTCTCCCCCCCTCTGCCTCGCAAGGGCCCAGCCTGCCCTCCGACTCCAGCACAAAGCCACCAGCCCTGGTGCAAGGACTCTGCATTTGCCTCTCTGTAAATAAGATTGGAAATTGTTTCACTTCCTTGGCCCTTCTGAAGAAAAGGCAAAGCTAAGCATGAGACCGTGGCCTTTTGGGTTAATTCCTCCTTGCTCCTCTCACAGGAGGAGCAACGGGCCAGGACAGATAGCTGCCACGGCCACTTCGGTCCCTCCTCGGTAATGCCTCTGCAGGTTGTATGTAATCTTCAGGGACTGGGGGATTTACGCTCTAAGGGAAGAGCTCTCTGCAGAGAGACGTGTGGTCTGTGCTGGGACTCTGTGGCTTTGTTGTTCTCTGATGGCTGGACAGAGGTAGGGTTTGATCTGGGTTAACTATTACTTTTGAGCTGACAGTTCCCTTCGTGGTTCTCCTTGTGACCAGAGATGACCCATCTAGGGGCAATTATACAAATACGTCTTTGCTCTCTAAGATACAGGTTAAGAGCAAAGGGTTTACTATTTACTGTCAGCTACATTAAACATTTAATTAGCATAGGCTGACTGAAAACTTAACCTACATAATGTAATCCTTTTTCTAAACTTCCTGTTTCAAAACATGTTTTTCCATAATTACCGTGCTCTGCCATGTGTCTGCTTCAAGGAAACTTAACATTTGTGAGTAGGTGTTGCTACACATACACACAACCTGTAGAGCTGCAGCAAACATAATTTCTCACCCACTTCTGGAGTAGGGTGAGTGAAAACAATTACTATAAATGAATTTATAGTATTCAGTTGATTAAATCTCGCTTTAATCCCCTGCAAAGAGGAGATCAGCGGAGATTTAACTAGGTACTCGTAAAGATAATCAAGTCAATGCCATATGTTAAAATACCGGGGGAGAAGGGAGGTGAGATCTGCATGGTACTTTTCAGGCACCTTTACGTTGCACTAACGATACTTCGCTTATTCAGAAATGGACTCACAGAACAGAGCACTTCCCGCACTCGTTGCGGCGCTGATGTCGGGCCGGCTGCCGCGAAGGGAGGCGGGCGGCGGTTCCGTGCGCGCCCCGCGGCGGCGGCGCCCTGCGGCGACACCTGGCGGGCGGCCCCGGCGCCGCCGGCCCCACTGGGCGCTCCCCCCCCCCCCCCCCCCCCCCCGCCTTTGGGGCTTTAGCTGGTCCACGGCGGCTGTTTTTTTTACCCGATTTTACCGGGTTGGGAAAAAGCGAGGCCTCCCTCAGGCAGCTCGGGCAGTGCCTTGGCTGCCGCGTGAGCAGCCTGCGCCGAAATCGCTCCCCCTTCAGCTCCCCGTCTGCTTACAGAGCTGGGAGGTTGCATCTAGGGCAAAACTTCTGTAGAGCAGATCCATCTCTCCTAAAAAAAGCACTTGAAACTTTGCTATTGATCTTTCAGCTCTCTGCAAATAGGTGGTTCCCTCTTTCAGTATATCTTGTGTCAAAATCTGCCTACTTGGCAATTCTCTGGGTAAGGGATAAAGAGCAGCCTGACTCCGGGCTGAAATGGTGCTATTCATTTTAACTGCACGTGCGTGTGGCACATTTAACAGAGAATAATATATCCAGATTTGTTTACCTTCCAGCGAGGAATCGGTGAGATAGAGAGACTGGGCTGGTTATTGGCTTTTCACGCAATAGGCTTATGTCCACCTCGGAGCCTTCATCCACCAGAAAACCTTTTAAAAAGACAAATGAAGGCCTTTAATAAATAAGCTCTTCATAGAAATGAAATGGCCCAAGCGTTGGCATTTATTCTCTGCCTATTTGTGTGCGAGCACGTAACTTCCATATTGCTGCTCTTATTCACAGGTTTCTAAGGACTTGGCGTCAGGCTTGCAATTCCTTTCTTTCTGCTGGGAAAACCCAGGCACCAGAAGGTGAAGTGATGTGTCCAGAATCAGTGACAGAGCCACAGAAAAAATTCATAGGTATAGTTTTTACAGGTGCAGTAGGGGAGGAGAAACTGATTAGAACATTACCCGAGATTCTCACTGGCACAACCTCCAACTTCAGTCCCATCTCTCCTCTCACAGGGGGACTGACTGACTGTTCAGTGCTAACCAAACACTCATATAAGGAAAGCCAGTCACTTCTAACACTTTGCCAACCTGATCTGAGGAGGTTGGCTGGAGTTTCATGGCCTCACTCATCCGAATCAACCGAGCAGCGTGCAGACCGAGCTCGTAGCCGCGGCTCTCAGAAGGTGCCCAGGCTGCCCGTGCTGCTTGCTCGGGGCTTGGCTCATCTCAAGACCAGATCTGTGAGCTGTGCAGAGGACAAGCCTGCAAAGCCTTGGGGCTCCTGCAGCCTCTCCCACCAAGCACTACAGGTCCAGCCTAAAGGAGCTACTTGTTAGAGATTTTCCAAGGCACTGCTGACTTCCAGTAGCCAAGGGGAAATCGGGCTCGAAGTTCATAGCTTTGAAGATCCTGTGCTACATTATTAGACTGTCCCTGCCGCATCTCATGTGCATGACCTACCTTTCAGCGTGTTGCTCAGGTCTTCCCCAGTGAGGAGATGTCTCTGTCTCGCACTACGGGTGATCCATGGTAATTCTTTGCCCACAGCACTCCCAGCAGACGAAGGAGCGTGTGCTGTTTTCTGTCTGTCCTGGACTGTTGTTCCCTCAGCGCTACCCACAAGGCTAATCCTGCCCAGTCCATGAAATTCTCTATCTGACGATACACACGACTCATTGAGACTTGGGGCTTCCAGAAGCATTTGTATCGTCATTGTCCTGTCTTGCTCGCCCTTGGATGTGTCTGGCTCTGAGTGAGAAGAAGATCCTTTGAAAAGGTCCCAAGTCGTCTGGGTCGATATTTTGTCAGCAGAGTCTTGAACCCTGCTTGTTGCATTCAGCCTCTTAGTTGCCAGCTCAACCTTTTCTACAAGTTCCCTGGACAGACTGTGTATGGCTTTCACGCGATCCTGTTTGTTCCTATATGGAGAAAGACCAGACGGCAAGTCCTTGGAGTCGGGTTTTGCATCCTGCCAAGGAAGGGAGCAGCTCTGTGGAGGTGTGTATAGAGCCGGGGCAGAGCGGTCCCTCAAACCCTCACATTTTGGAGAACTGAGAAACCAGCATTCAGATTCCAGTGGTGCTGGAGAAGCTGATGCCCCTCTCTTTTTAGATGGTTGAGCTGTTTTTAGAAGTGGATCCCTGTTTAAAAAAAAAAAAGGAGAAGCGTCAGGTTGTAAAGACAAAGTAGCAGTAGCCTTCTGCCCAGACCGGTACCCCCAGGTAAAGCACTTCATAAAAGAAAAAGAAAGAGATTTTCCTGTTTGTGGATACATTTGCCAAACACTAGGATGAGGATGGAGCATGAAGTGCTCACAAACAGGGATAAGAATCAGAGTATTGCCAGGAGCTGGCAAGGAACAAACAAGGAAAGAGGCTAGCTAGGATGCTTTTCACGTCCGAGTACCTGCTTCTGGGCCTTTTGCTTAGCAGGGAGTGGGATGTTTCATGCACCCAGGCCATAAAACTCCTCTCCAGGGTCCCACTGCTGGGCTGCTTCTGAAACAAAACTGACCATTAGTTGAGTGCTAAATAACTAGATAACGAGCATTTGGCTTTTGTTCCACTTAATAATCAGTCCACATAATCAGAAAATGGCATGCGCCAAGTAACAAGCCTGTTATTTTAGCTGAAGCAATGAAGATTTCCAGGCTTTTGACCCTGAAGTCAAGGGATCTAGCCTTACTAATGAGCCCAGCAGTTCTTGCCATAATTAGAAGTTAATTGCTCTATTTTTCCAGATAAAACTCCCTCTCCCTGGCACTTCAAAGCATTTGTATGAAGTGTTTCATCTCCTGCACAGTGCTGTAGTGATCAGGACTGAGGGATTTTCAGTCTGCCACTCCTTTACGACTTACTTGCTCAGGTTTATGCTGAGGGCTTTCTTCTGCAGAAGCTGTTTCCTTGATGAACTTATGCGTCTGCTCAGAACATGTTTTCTTTCCAAAAGCTTCTTTCTGTTTCCTGTATACTTCTTGTAACCTCTTATTTCTCATCTCCATGGCCTGCACCAAAGACTTCTTCTCTTCCAGGCTTTTTTTCTTTCTTTCTGCATTCTTTCGATATATAAACTCTTGAATAATTTCAGGGCTGTAGGGGTGAGGCTTTTTCATGTTTGCCCTCCTCTTTGAAGGGTGGTTAAGGTTTTCCTTTTCAGACCCTTTCTGTGCCGGGCTTCTTGAGCCTTTCCGTCTTTGAGGAGAAGTGCTTTTTCCTCTGCTGCGGTTTCTGTACTCGGTTTCAGCTCTTATTAATGAAGATCTTGTCTTTTCCCCACTGAAGGCAGAGGGAGTCATGCCCTCAGCCCCAGGGGAAGGAGAACTGATCCCTAGGTATTGTTGCAGATCTTCTGCCTTTCCTTTTGCAGTATCTTCTGGGAGCCTGGTATTTCGGTGTTCATCATGATGTTTGCTTTGCAAATGTAGGTTCCTGAGTATCTGTTTTGTGTCCTCGTCTGGTGTATTTCTGCCCCTTTCAGCAGGCTCGCTGCGGGGTACCACGCAGCTTTTGAATTCAGGGCTTTTCCCCACGGGTTCGTTTCCCCTTTCTCTAGAGCTGTGTTCCCTCGCCGGCATTGCTGCAAATCCTCTACCAGGCTCTGTGAAAAGCATTTTGAAACAACAGTGGTATTATTACTTCAGTGAGGTATCAATTCCTGTCTTTATCATGTGCATCTCAAAACCTACTACCTACTGTAGGTCCGAAGACTATTTGCACGTGTGGCCCAGGCTCGTATATCTGCTGTAAAATCCTCGATGTTCGAGGGAGACGACAAGCCTGTGAGGGCCAACTTTGAAGTTGCATTGGCCAGTTGTACAAATGATGTGTACTCTGTGGCCCTTCGAGGTAAATATAATTCAATATACAAGTGAAACCCTTTATCTCAAATGTTTGCTTGTCTGTGTAGCCCAAGGAGATGTCAGCAGTCAGCCTTGGCTATAGGAAGGCCGAGGGAAGCTATACAGCTCTGCCCGGCAGCCCAGCCCGGCCGAGGAGCAGGCTATGCTGGTACGTGCAGAACGCCGAGCCAGTGCTGTGTCTTGTCTGACACTGCGCTGTGCTGGGGAGATGCACCCGGTGTTACCAACCCAGCGAGTCTGGGTTTGAGGACACCGTGCGTTTGCAGTGCCACCGTCTTCAAAGCCATAACAGATTCATTGGGCCAACTGACCGTGCACAACAGATTTAGTAATTGCACTGGGCAGTGGTTAGCCTGACAAGTGACTTTTTGCAAAATTCTTTGCAGATATCTGTTCAGAAGGGTTTTGAAACCATTTGTTTCATCTAGTTTTAATCAATGGTCAGCCTCTTGTTTGTTTGTTTGTGTGCCAAAACAGCTAATGTAGCAGCGAGAGGAAACTCTACCCAAGGTATTTGCAGTGATGTGCTCTTCAGCTGTGCTCTTCGGCTTTGCAAATTTAGGGGGTGGACCAAGCAACTTTCTAGCTAACTTCTGACCTTCTCTCCATGCAGAAGCTCCGGGTAGCTTCGTACCTGAAACAGAGGATTTGTATTGAATTATTATTAAAACTCCACAAATTCTTTGAAAGGAAATGTTTAAGTCTATTATAAATCTTTTCATTTGTGATTTCCAGGAATCACACTCAAGATGTGATCTAAAAAGTTTCAGTCAGAACAAGTTTAAAAAAAAAAAGCTGATGCTACTCTGAGGCAAAAAGTTTTGAAGCACTCAAAATTTGCAGCCAGTCACTCTGCTAGGGTCTATTTGCCATCTGACAGTTCATGAATCAGGTGAGGGCAAGACGTGAAGGTTCAGTAATTTCCTAAGGCTTTACCATTATCATTTATCACTTGTATCATGTTCACACGGTTGTTACAAGCTTTACTCAGAAACCAGTGGCTCCCAGAGTCCTCAAGAACGCGAGGAAGAGGTCAAGGCAAAGTGTTGAAGAGCATCATTCTCTGATGGCAGCTGCAGATAGTTGGTACTTGCTGGGTACCAACTAGCAGATTTGAGGATAGGAGGGAGAAGGATAATGACAGTATGATTTTCCTTGCGATTTCTTCAAGCTCACCAGAGTAAACTAATTCATTTTTAAACTGGTGAGAATCAGCAGGATGCAGTGTGCAAGAATCAATGAATGATACAGGACGAGGGACCATGTATAATGCAAAAATAAATGATGCAGCATGCAGCACAAACATTATTTTTCCTTAATATGTGGTGTCACATAATAGACAACATTTATCACCGTTTTACTTCATAATTTCAGATTGCATTCACAGCATGCCAATACTTGTACTGGCATAATTATGTATTTATAGCAAACGCTTCTCCAGCAGAAGGTGACTAAACAGATACTTGTTTGTTTTTTGCATGGAAATTTCCCCCCTCACATTTTCCCCAAAGAAAACACTTAAGCTTTGTTTTAGAGAAAAGACTTTACACATTAGTAGGTGTTGCCCTCAGTCCAAAGATACCTCTCAGTACTTAGTAAGAGTTACAAAATCAGTTGGCGGAGTCAGGCTTTTCTAGCTTCTCTTTGGTAAACTTGTCTCGAGCTGCCTGTGAGCAGCATCCCTGAAAATCGCCCGTTAGACAAGAAGCACTTTCAGAGGTTGGCTGGTTAATGGGCTTGTCCGAGATCCCCCTTTGCTTTGTTAGCAGCAGCTACAAGGCAAGGCAACAAACTCTTGGCCGACAGCCCTGGGCTCCAGACCATGGCCGGTGATGGAGACGCAGCCATCTGCGCCGGCTGAATTTGCAGCAGCCTCCAAGGTGTGCGGCCGTGTTAGGGGTGACTGGCTTTGCTACCACCTCTGACGGCTCATCTTTCCCTAGATCTGTGCAGTTTGGTGTATGACAGCACAACGCACAGAGGCAACTCCCAAAATCGATTGGGCTCAGGACAAGTCAGACCTATCGGTGTTTTTAATAAAACACCTTGCTGTATTATTTTGCATTCTCCTTTAGCAGTAATAAAAATGCAGGTGGATGCAGGTGGTTTCTCTAAATGCAACAGATAAATTAATATGTGCACCTAACACTTCACGTCTCATTTCAGTTAAATCTTTTTTTATCTACCCATTTTTTATTAACTACAGAAACTCATGCCAAGAGCATGAACATTATGCCAAGTTCAAGAACAGCCTGAACTTCTGACGAAAACACTTGCTAGAAGGAAATGTTTTGATTTAAACAGTCTCCTGTTTTTCCCTACCTATGAACAGATGAATATTTTATAGCTGCTGTGACTTAATTTTTTGTTAACTACAGCAAATTTCTAATTCATCAAATTCCTGAGCACTCTGGCGCTGACCTCCCACCCGCCATTCATCTCGCCGCAGCCCTGCCGTGGCTCTCGCGCTGACAGAAACTAATAGCCAATAAAGACACCCTGACATTGGCAGTTACGATGATGGATGTTTCGTGTGGCGTGGTCATATTATGACCCACTCGCAGAGGAAGATCAAGCCATTTTTCAAACAATCCATTCAAACCAAAAAAGGAGGGAGAGGAAATTATTATATATTTCATGCATTTTAAATAGTGCTTGGGTAACAGAGCACATGATGCTGCTATAGTCGTAATTTCATCTGCACAGTATCAGATAGCTTAGATTTTTTTCTTTCTGTTCCCCACAAGTTGCATCTCTAATGCGTTTGACAGTATAAAATGCAACTGCTTTGAGGGACCTACATCCGTAGCACTACTGCTCTTTGCCTTGTTCCCTACAAAGTTTGAATGCAACCATTTCCAATGCAAAATGATGGCATTAAAATGGGTAAAATTACTTCAATGATTCAAACTTGCACTTAGAGATATAGTTCAAGGAAAACTGTGAACTGGCGGTGGGGACTCCTGCTATTGCTGCTGAGTGTGCAGTAAGGTCATGGATAATTCATCCAACTTTCCATGACTTTTATTCGGTCCCTATTTTGCGGGCCAGGAGATCCTTCCCTTTTGGTGGCTCTCTTAATTCACTAGACAACGCCAAACTGAATATGTGACAGACGCTCCTTCCCATCCAGGACAAATGGCTTATTTTTATTTCAGATGATTTTTAGACCTGGCAGGCCTGAACTTCAACTGCTGCAGGCAATGGCACAACACAGGTACCAAAGCCCGGTTCCCCGGTAGCGCTCGCTGGCGTGCCGTCGGCATGCAGCATGCAGTGAACCCTGTGCACGGGCGTGCGGAAGGGACTTGCCAAACTTCACCAAAATTCGGTGACAGAAAGTGGCAGCGGGTGGCCAGGCTGCTCCCCATCCCTGAGGCAGCAGCGTGAACAGCCGAGCCCGGCACCGAGCCTGTGCCCTCGCGCTGGCTGCGGTCATCTCCCCACCTCGAGCAACCGCTGCTTGTGCCAGTGGCTTTCTCCGTTGCTCGTTTGCCATGCCTGGGCCGGAGCCTTAACTGCGGGTGCCAGGAGTTGGTATTATTTTAATAACCAGCTAAAGGTTTTGCCAGGCGAGTGTCCAGCCACTGTCGTCCAGGCAGTTTTGTCTGTCATTTCTCATGATTTTCATCCTTACCGTTACCTGTCTCTGCTCTCTCCGGAACAGATGACCTGGGTGAAGGCTGCCTCTGGCTTTGTGTTCGAATTCTCCACGCTGAGCTTCTCTCTCCTTGCGCCAAAAGGAAAAACACAGAAAAAAAATAGTGTGTAGCTAAAATCAAACTGCCGACACGACAGTCACCAACAAACTGAACCCGTGACACAGATTTTGGGTGGCGGCTGCCAGCCACCTTTTCACAGCCAACTGTGCTCCTGGGAGCAACAGCAATTTCCCCTTCCCGTTTGCTGTGCCACGCTTCATGGGAAGCCCGCTCGGATTTAAAGGTGTCCCGAGGTGCCCGTTACCCCATGCACCCATGCGACGTGCCCTGAGCTAGCCGTGGGTGCAGCGTGACGCCTTCCCCTTTGGAGATCCAGACTAACCTTCTCTGCAGGATTCCCAGACGTCTGCACGCTTAGGCATGTTGCCTGTAAGGAACTGTTACGATACGGCATTGCTAACCTGGGGTCTGGAGGGCTTTTCTATCATCCCGCCATCGTCCAGGGATGCTAAGCTCTTCTCGCTGTGGTACTCCACACTCTTCATCGGGCAAGAGAAGAGCAGACCTCACATTCACAGCACTAAAACCTAGTAACCAAATAAAGATATTTGAAAGCTGTTAGGCTGCAAGACGTGCGTACGCTCGTCCTCCACAGCACCGAGCTCCTCCGTGCGTGGAAAGCAGCAGCAGGCTTCTCGGGGCAGGCTGCGGGACACCTGACTGCGGTAATATCCGGCAGAGCAGCTCTGACACGTGTCTTTCGGCTGCGGGGAGCGACCAGGCAAACGGAGCCGGCTGCCCCCGAACGGAGCATCCGCAGCCGCTGTGCCCGTGGAAGCTGGAGCCGTGCGAGAGGGACGATAGTGCCCCACGAATTAACACTAATACTATTATAGGAGTAAGAATTTAACAGGTACCGCTTTGCAGCTCGTCTCCTCTAGCCCGATGCAGTTCGGTAATCCCCCGTTGGGGAAGGGTCAGCGGCTGGGCTCGCCTGGCAGCCCAGGACAGTCCCTGCTCTCGCATCCAGCCGTTACTCCCAGCGACCCGAGATCCTAAATCACGCTAAACCAAAGTGACAGGCCCAAACTTGGCAGCAAAGCAGGATGAGGAAGTCTAATAATATTTGCTTTCAGATCCACATTAGTTCTACTGTATGAACGGTTAAATCCTCCGTAATGCCTCTGAACTACACGATTTCTGCTCTAAATCACCTGCGATGCCTCTCCGTGCTGCTATTTCCCACGTGCTGCCATCACCCGCTTCGTGCTTTGTGTCTGGCGAAGGGCCCAACATGCAGCATCGTGGCAGCCCCCATGCCGGCAGGTCGAGAAACGGAGTAAAATACCGGGAGAGCAGCAGACCTGCCGAGGGCTCCTCTCGCGGGTCCTCGGGGAGGCTCCAGGCCACCCAGTCCCTCTGTGTACCTGCTCCTGGGCTAAGAAACGCAACCAGAGACCAAAAAGCTGCTGGTGCAACTGTGCTGTTTGCAGCGTGTTCCTCTGCAGCAGAGAGGACTCAGTGCTTGGGAGGAAAGGGGAGAGGGGGGTGTTTTTGCAGCAAATTCTTTACTGTTGCATGGAAAGAAATTTATGAGTTTGTGCCTGATGGGGAGTAAATCCAGTGGAGAAGCGAGCTCAGAAAGCGGGTAGGTACGGATAGCACCGGGAGGCCTATAGCTCCCTGCCGCGCTGCAGAAATGAATGAGTTTAGTGCAAGGACATGGTTGCTGCCAGCGTGTACCAAGGCGTGGGGTGGGAGCTGTGCGGTTAGCTATGCTGCCACGCCAGAGCACTGGGAGGTAATACCCCGTTTCAGCCTTGCTCCAAAGATGCTACTAACCTCTGTAGGCTGGAGCAGGAGGAGCAGAAGCCACTTTGCGCACTGCTCGCTTTTGCCGTGGCTCCCTGGTGTAGGCGGCATTTGGGCACTTCTGCTCCCGAGCTGCCTCTCGCCGGTGCCGCCTCTGCTCCCGGATTCTCTCCTTGAGTTGCTCCAACTTCTGCGAGGGTGATTTCTTCCGCGCCTCCTCCAGCTCGCGACCGCCGGGCCGGCTGCCGGGCGGGAGGCAGGAGACGGGGAGCGGTGCCGCTGCGGGGGAGCGGGACGGGTGGTGCAGGACGCAGGCCGGGTTTCCCATTTGTGCCATTTGACTTCTGGAATTTGCCAGGTCGCTGGAACTGTCCGTTCTCGGCGGGTCCAGGCTCTCTGCAGGAGACCACGTGCCGGCTGCGCCCGCTCCATCCTCGGCCTCCCGGCCGGCCGGACCGCAGCGTGCCGAGCGCGAGCATCCCTCCCGGGCGAGAGGCATCGCTCCGGATGAGCCAGAGCTCTCAGAGGAACCGGGCTGAGACCAAGCAGCAGGCAGGGCGGCACGCTTTCCCCTTCTTGGGAAAAAGAAAGACAAGATGGAGTATGCAGGGTGAATTATTCGATTCTTCACTAGATTTTGCTAATGAACAGCAAGTTGCGTTTCTAGGACACCCACTGCCGGTGGCCTCAGAGTCCCCGTAGGATCAGCATGTTGCCAAACACCAGGCAAATAAAGATAATATTGGGAAAGTGCAGAAGGAGCCCTGGTCTGGTGAGAGTTATTACAAGCGTGGGCGAAGGCAGATAGACTAACACAGAATTAATGTCAGGGCAATGGCTGTTCCCCTGGCTCGTTAGCCTTCCCGAGGGGGAAATGGTTTGGTGACTTTTTCTTTTTTTAGCAGAATAAGGTGCTAACCTTTCCGAAGTCCTGCATCCCAGAATTTTAAATCCCTTTGAAGCTACGTGTGCCTTGGCCTTTCCATCCCCTGAGCACTGCGTGTTCAGCTTGCTATTTACCTGCAGGCCGGAGGAATCTCGTTGCTCCTTTTCTCAGTCCAAGCTGTCTCATCTCCATCGCTCTCATGTTCTGCAGTGTGACCAAATTCTGTCAATGAGAGCCGAGAGTTTCCTTAGACAATCATTAAATTAACATAGTCCATTTTATTGGAGACTCTTCCCCATCCAGATCCAGCCTTTGGACATCAGGGTTGGATTTTGTTCGGAAGCAGTAAAGAGCCTCGGGCCTGGCCCTGCCTGCGCTGCAATTCTGGGATGGGAAAGTGAGTTTACTTTTTGGTGTAAAAGTTTCTGGTGAATAATTCAGCATGGTGCTACCCTGTCTCCATGCCGTCCAAGTGGGCAGGGCAGGCTGAATATCTGGTACCTGGCTTGCATGGGAATCCGTGCTGCCTTCAACACTGTCCCAGCTCCTTGAGCAGCCCCACAGTTAAGTGTTAAAGTCTGCTCTAAAGTGTGCACACACACAGTGCTGCCATCTAAAGCCAGGCCTGAACCTCCACCTCATCTTTCTCTCCTTAATTCAAGCAGCTCGGGAGCAAGCAGCTAGACTCACATACAAAGCCCTCGTGCTTAGGGAGGAAATAGCAGCCACAAACATTAAAAAGCTGGCAGCTTACACTGCTCCCAGCAATGACCTCTCGCAAGAACAAATGCCCATCAGATGCAAAAATCAGTCTGTTGTTTGGTTTTAGGAGTCCTGTGGAACTTTACAGAGCTTCCTGCTTTTCTCTTATTCTATTTTGCCACTTAACAATGATTTTAAACACTCTAGGTATTCACTGCAAAAATGAACAAGCGAAACACTGTGTTTACGTCGCTTCGGTTATGCCTAGGAAAAAGCTCTGTAGATAAAAAGCCCAAGTAGCTGCTGCTTTGCTGCAGCTGGTGGACATTAACGCTGCAGCTTTTGCCTGGGCTCTCTGCAGCAAGGTGCGACTGCCTGTGCTTTGTGAAAACCCCCGGGATCATTAATAGCTATCTGATGAAAATATACCCTTTCTTCCCTAAAGAGGGTTTTCACCTTCTCCTGTCACCTCCTGTTCCCTCCAGGACCAAAACAGCCCCCCCGTCTCAGCAATATTTCCCAGTAGCTCAGAACTCACCCAAGCTTTCTTCATGCCAGAGCTTTCTTCTGGCTGCCTGTGATTTGGCACAACTCCACATTTGATGATCAAATTTGTTTTCAATTCTCTGTAGCTGCAAAAAGGCAGATTTTTCTTTTGAAGGAAGACATATGCTTTTTTTTCTATGGCAGCTTTTTGCTGGCATACACTGCTTCTCTGATTAATTTTGTGCTCCTAGTTACTCTGTAAATACTGGCATGCCTGAGCATGTTCTGCGCGGTGTTTCCTACGGCAGGGAGGAATGCACCGGACTGGGAAGATAAGGGATGAAATCAGCTCTGTCGCCATTATTTACACTTCCCGCATATACGTGTGCCTTGGGGTTTCACCAAGCCCATTCTGATGTTTTTAAAAATGGCATAAGCTGGGAGTAACTCCGGGCAGGAGGGAATGTAACAGTGTGATGCTAGGGTCAGGCCTTGGCTGTGCAAGCAACACATGGATAATGTGGATAACAACATGTGGATAATATTATTCATCCATGCTGGTAACTGCACCATCACGACTGCAGCTGCTGAGCCTGGTGCAAACATCCCCCTGCCAAGGGGACAGCGGGGCAGCCGGGACTCGGCGATGCCCCAGAGCCGGGACGTCAGCTCTTATCCTGCCCTGGCTTCGGTCACAAGCGAGACAGACCTTTATGTGTTCTCGTCATTCACTTTGAGGAGTTTTGTGAAATTTAGTGAGATTCCTTGCTTTCCCCCTTATCCCCCTTTCGACCTTTAGAGGATGATTAAGGATGCTGTATGTTCACTGCAAAAAAGAACAAACTAAATGGCATTTCTATCGCATGACACAATTGCAGTCGCACTATCTCCGTGAAAGCGAGCTCTGCAGAGGCCACGCACGGGCGGTTGACAGGGAGCACTACGGGTGTGCGACAGCCAGCGTCCCTGAACCCCGCTTACCACCGCTTTGGCTTTCTGAAGACTCTTCCAAGCCAGGGCCACATCTGGGGAAAACAGATAAAAGAGGCGCTTTAGCATCTCTTCACAGCTGTCTTCACCGTCGACAATTTCCCCTCGTGCCCAGCCCAGAACAGTTTATAGAGCTGGTGGCTGCAATGCAGAATTGCTCCTGGAAGATTGTGTCTGGGCTGCTTTTAGCTATCACTGTTTTCAATGTGCATTTAATTCTGTTGGAGCCAATGCTTATTCAGCAAAATCTTCACTTACATTAGCTGGTAGTTTTGCATGTGTTTAGAAAATAGACTGAGCTGATTTTTCCCATTTCAGTCCTATCTGGTAGTACCAGGACTACTTGTGAATGGCTTCTTTCTAGACAGGGATGTGGCACAAGGGTAAATGTCCTGCTCTAGGCAACCACTACGCATCTAAACAGCCAGGAAAGTCGGCTCCCTCCCGCATCCCGTTACTGCCTGGTTTACACCTTACCTTTTGCAGCCTCGTCCATGGATGGAACGACCTCTTTCTTCCCTGAGGACCTGTGCAAAAGCGCCTAGAGAAGCGCTTAGAGAGGCTCTCTGGGAGGGCTGGGGTGTTTCTAGGGTGGTTAATCACAGAAACCTCCTCCAAAGGAGGGCACGAGAAAGAGCTCAGCACCGAATATCCCAGTCTCCGCCGCTTCCCTGAGCTGGGCCACCCGTCCCTGGCACCACCCAGGGTAAAGCAAACGTTCACCCGAGCCGAGTCCGCGGTCAGCCCCTGCCCATGAGCACGCCGAGGAGGAGGAGGCTGCGCGGGGGAGCCCCGCCGGCACGGCCAGCCATCGGCCGTCAGCACACCTTTGTTTGGGCTCCGCTCCGCAGGGCGACCGTAGCCACAGCACGGGGAGAGGCTGCTAGGAACCGTGAAGAAAGCAAACAGCAACGAGAGGAGCCCGAAGGCTGATCTCAGCTTGCAAACGTGTGGCAAGGCGCCAGCAGCTCTCTTGGCAAGGCTTCGCGTCCTTTCCGGGGCAGCTGGCATCCTGGCAGTGACTCGTCTCAGGGCCGGGTGGCCACAGAGGAGCAGGAGGACAGGAGCAGCTCTGCGCTTTGGGATGAAGAGAGAACAGGATGCTAGAGCAGGGGGAGAAACCAGACCTGCACGAGATCTCACCTCTCCATCCCAGGGCACCTCTCCATCCCAGGGCACCTCTCCTCCACCCAGGGCACCTCTCCTCCATCCCAGGGCACCTCTCCATCCCAGGGCACCTCTCCATCCCAGAGCACCTCTCCATCGCAGGGCACCTCTCCATCCCAGGGCACCTCTCCTCCATCGCAGGGCACCTCTCCATCCCAGGGCACCTCTCCTCCACCCAGGGCACCTCTCCATCCCAGGGCACCTCTCCTCACGCCTTTCGCTGTGGGCTCCTCCAGCCTTTGCTCCTGCTCTCAGCAGCCCTCTCTGTCACACCCGATCCCCTGGTTTCAGAAGAGTGGGGGATTTAATTCCAAATATTGGCTTTTATTTAGGGGGAAATGAAATAAAAAGGTTTCTAGTCTTTGTGATTGCAGAGAAAAGCTTGTGAATATGAAGTTAGTATAGGCTGAAGGCTCAGAAAAGGTAGATAGGGACAACTCCACCTGTGTTGGTGTGACACTTTTTAAAATGTCACAGGTTTTGAGTGTGAGTATTTGAAATCTGGGGTAGCCATTCTGCTTCTTCAAGTCTCCCTGTTTGCATCGTGGTGTTTGGGATTAATGGGAAGGAACAGTTTATCCAGCAAACAGCAGAGGGCAAACTCAGCTCGCAGACAGGAGACAGGAGGTGCCTCCAGTGCCGGGAGGCTCCGGCCTCCATCGCTGCCTGCGCGGCCCCGGGGAACCGCAGCTGCCGCTTGGTCGGAGACAGCTCCGAACGGGAGCAGCGGGAAAGCCCCGCTATCGCAGCGGTTCACTCTCCTTTTCTGTTTCGTACTTGGCCTTTTCACAGGGCATCTTTCTGGGGGGCTTCACGGGGCGGTGGCATCCCGGCTTGTGGCCTGCCAGCTCATGTCCCAGACCCTCCGGAGACTGTGGCTGCAGACGGCTAAACCGCCCTTAGGGCACAGCTCAGCTGGTGAATTTGCTCTGTCCTGTCTGCAAGCTGTCCATGCGTTGCTTGGAAAGGGTTGGTTTCTGACGTTCTTTGCCCCCAAAGTTACTCGCAGCTAATTCTTGGATCTGCACTTACAACCGAACCTACTACAACCATCGCATAATGCCAAGACTAGGGCGATCGTTCGATGCTGTTTCTGTTCCTCGATCGGATGATTCTTAGACATTGGTTTCCGGTGAAATTCTTCCATTTATGAATTTTAAATTTGTTTCCCACAAATATTTTCTCACATATGCTGAAGTTTTGCAGTTCCCAAGACTCTGCTTGCTGCTGGCTCTGAGATTCCCTGAAGGTACTTAAATAAAATAAAGACAAGCAGATAGGAATAGAAACATTTCTTGCTGTCCTCCAACAGTGACCATCAATTACTGCTGTCCTGGGGTGAATTTCAGCAAGGACCCTGAGCAGCGGCTGTGTGTCCCTTCCGAGGTCCCACCTCACTGCACAGCAGAGCTGGCTGATGTACTGCTTCACCAGCATTTTGGTTAATATTGGATTTGACTCTTGTTTCTGTTTTATGTCCTCAGTTATTTGTTCAGGCTATACGATGCTACTGATGTGCTTTAAGCAGCAATGTCAGTAGGTCTTTGTTATTACTGGAAAGTCCTTAGGTGGTGAGGCAAGATACTGACACCACATCCTTTCGTGTACATGGATCCCTGTGGTCTCTAAAGAAGTTTGCTTGAAGAAACAGACTCAGGCTGCTAATTTAATACATGTTACTGCAGTCTGTGCTCAGACATCTGCACTACCTCAGCTTTTCAAGTCTAACCAAGCAAGGAATTCCCAAGCTGCGGACCAGAGTTGCAAAGTTCCCATTTCGAGCTGTTCCCAGCCAACATTTTGGCCTGATTAGAGGTTCCAGTGCGAGGAATGCAGAGTTTGTCCCCAAGGGGAACCACAGCTATTCAGGGAGCCTAAGCGATAAGCGCCTTAATTACAGTCCCTGGGTTTAGAGGCGGCCGTTGTGCAAGGCAAGCTGGTGTGCTGAAGGGAGAGGACAAAGCAGAAATGCAAAACCTCAGCAGTGGGAAGGCAACTTTCAGCGAAGATCTGGCTTATGGGAAACTGTAAGAGTAACAGGAAAGTCCAGGGTTAGTCCCATGTCAGCTGGGTTCAGCCGACCAGGGCAGTGCCTGGAGCAGGCGTTCACGTGCCGCCCGGGCCGGGCTCTCCGCTGCGCGCAGGCGATGCTTCGGAAGCCCCTCGCCTCGGACCGGCGTCTCTTTTGGCACCCGTCTTCCCAGGCAAGCTGTCAGCCCCGGCGAGAGCCAGGAGAGCGACAGATTGCCAGCGTGTTGTGCTGCACATCTTGGAGTGTTAGACCACAAATCTGCTGAGAGATGAGGAAGTGAAACCTATAATTGGGCCAAATCCTGCTTCTGCAGCACGTGCAACTCCCCAGTCAGGGAGCCAAGTCTGAGCCGAGGCAGCCAGGAGCAAATCCATTTAGATCTGTGCTTTCGATCTGCGTGAGCAACATTAGTCAGTCGTGTATGATTCTGTCCTGCTGACTCCACGGCTCCTGTCACATGTCACTAGGACAGAAGCAGGCCCAGGGTTTTAGCCGGTGATGCATCAGCCCTCAAACACCAAATTTTCCCTGCAGAGGAACTCAGGCTGTCACCTACCAGTTTTGGCAGACTAGAGCACCCCAGGCTATGGCATACCCAGCGGCCGTCCTGCAAAAGCCATTTTAGGGTTATTCCGGGAAGGATATTGCAGGGGTTCTTGCAGCTCGGAGCCTGGGAAGAGAGATGCCGCTGACCCGGCTGCACAGTGTCAGCGTGCGGGTCCGCTGGATCTTCAGGGCACGCTTACACGCACAAGACGAAGGGGGACAAAAAGTGCCCAGCTCTGCCGCACCGTGGCATCCTCAGCTTCAGGGTGGTTTTCTCGCGTTTCAAAGGTAAAGGGACCTGGTAATTGCTCAGCCCTGTAGGAGACTGTTGGGAGCCTGGAGGCTGGTTTGACGCTGTTGAGGCTGCCGGCTCTCCTCCCAGTGTCTTTGGTTCCTGATATAGTGCACTGTCACCGCTTGGGAAATACTTACAGCAATAACCCACAATGCCTAGCAAAATTCAGGAAGTGCATATATATGTGAACCCCAAAAGAAATTGCTCCTAAGTCTGCGTGGTCTGCAACAGCTCCCTGTCGTGCAGTTATAGTTTTGTGCCCTCTGGATATCTTCCAGGGGTCTTAAAACAGCAACTCCGCTGTTCTGCAGCTGCGGCAGGTAGGTAGGATGCTCCTTGCTTTTTCATGTTAGTTGGCCCCGTGTGCTTAGCTTTGTGCGTCTTATGAGTTCCCTTACTGATGGGAAACATGTCCAGCTAAAAAGAAAGAAAATACTTGCTTGTTTTTTTTTTACAGTGCCTGACTAGGCAATTTATGTTGTAAAGCACTTTTCGCAATATTTCCCAGTTAGCAAACAATCAAAGCACAAATCTAGACTTCGGCTGCAAGCTGGATGTGACATGAATTTTGTAGCAAGCATATGGTGGGAAGAGGCAGCTCATTAAAATAAAGTGTGCTGTTCTGAAGTCTGACAGCCAAGGACTCAGTCCTACATCAAAGATCCGGGTATTTGGGTCCTTAATTCCCATGGATTTCGGGACATCATGGGACTGTTTGTTGCCTGTTTACTGCTACACTTCTGTATCTGGCACTTTAGTCTCCCCGTGCCTCAGTTCTGCATCAGCAATGAGAGGAAATATCCCTTCCCTTCTTAGCACTTTCTGGCTGACCAGGCTGTTTTGCACAAAGAACCCCTAAGATACAAACATAAGGAATGGATCGTTTGATCCTGTGGTTTAAAGGGTGTTAAACTCCTCACAGCCAAAGGATGAGCCTGAACCTGGCTGCAGAATTTTTGCTGGTACCACTGATCTTCCTTATTTTTCATTTAATCCTAACAGCTCATGCGGATTCCCATGTTTTTAGGAATAAGCAGATGCTTTCCCCATGGTGTATGTCATACACTCAGTTAATGCATTTTGCTAATCAACACGCAGAGAACTGCCCAAATGCAGAGAGCAGGCTGCCACCCCACTGCCCCAAGCCTGAGGAGCGATGTGCTGCAGCGAAGATGCTCTTCTGCAGGGATTTCAGCCAGAAACACAAGGAAATATGAAGCTTGTATTTTCCTACTGATGCCCTGAAATGATAAGAATAATGTGTCAGGAAAGAACTAGATCTTCAGAGTGTTGGATTAATGCCGAGTGCCAAGTGATGTCTGGAAAAGGGCAGAGTGTTCTCTTTATGTGCTAAAATACATGAATATCATCCAGTGGTTGGGGAAAAGCGTTAAGATGGGAAGTAACTATTCGTGGCCCATTTGGTTTTTCCCTGTCGATAGGAGACCATGTGGAGGGAATGGGAAGCAGCGGCCGGCCGGCGGAGCTGCCTGCGCGGTGCGAGCGAGCGGATGTGGGAGAGCACCGGGTTCCCATGGAAACCGGCTGTAGCAAACGGGGTTCTCCAGCGGCTCGGGAGGATTTATAGCGTCGGCCTGGGACCAGGCAGTTTAAATCAGCGATCCGCAGGTAAAACAGCACATTTCCTTGCACGTTGTCTCCATGCGCTGGAAAAGGAAAGCGGGCAGGGAAGGTGGGTGGGGAGAATCACGAGACAAGGTTTTCTGAGGCGTCTTTGAACCAGACCCAAAACCCGCAGAAGCCGATGCAAAGACTCGTGTGGATTTTGCTTGGGGCTGGACCTGGCCTGCGAGGAGCAGGCGTGAGTTGCCCGTGCAACAAAACGGAGCCGTAGGCACAGGGACGTACCCTGCCCGCGCCCCACACGCTCGGAGGGGAGAGGAGAAGCCGGGTCCGTTCCCTGCTTGCCCAGCCCTGCCGACGGCGGACGCTGCAGCTCAGGCTCTGCCTGGTTTGGCTTTTTGCTTTGGAAGCTCGGGAAGAGTCCGTCTGGCCGGGACTGTCCCTGGGCAGACCGGCATGCTTCGGGCGGTTGTTGCACAGAGACTTGTCAGAGGAGCTTTCCGAGGGGCTGAACACCTATTACCCTTTAACTGTCACTAGGTGTTTCAGCTGCCAGTGGGAATTTCTGAACAGATATGGAAAGGTTAGATTTTCCGGAGCAGCTAGAATTCATTTTGCAATATCTCAGATATAACCCCAAAACGTCTAGTTAGGGCTGTAACTGAGACAAGGTGTGCCATAAGTAAAAACAGTGCTTCTGTAACACGGGATCAGATGGGTTGGGAATGATTTATTGGTTTCAGATTCTCCCATTTATTGACACTCAAACACAGTGATAAACGGAACGGCATGAGACAGCAACACTATTATTCTTGCAGGGCTGCCTTCATCACCATGCATTACCCTGAGCTGAGTGACAGAGCCACGTTATCTACTGTATCAGACACTGTGTGCCTGTCCGATGCTGCTCCCAGGATTAATATCTCTAAATATCTCTAACGAACCTGGAACCACCATGGGGCTGCTGCGTTTATCAGCTCTGCAGACCTGCATGCGCTTAAGGATGTCGCCTGCTTCCTATCCAGGAATGAGCTCAGGATCTCCTTACTCACCTTGTGTCCTGGGCTTAGTGCGGCTGGATTTAAATAGGCAGTTTAGTATGCATGCGGGTATACTGGTGACGTCAAACATAAGACGGGAAATTCCTTTTGAGCTGGAGAATACAGCGTCCTTGGCTGCAAAGCCTTACGGCCTCTCTACGCTCTGATCCCAGGGTGAAATCGTGTTTTACCCTGTGCTTCACAGCGCTCTGTTCAGACGTTACTTTGTTCTGCTTCAGCCTTTCAACAGAGCATCAAACACAGCTATCAAGAGTGACAAGATTTCAGTCTCTTCTTTCAGGGGGAGTTTTTCATTCAAAACCCAAATGGTCCAATCAAAATCAAAATTGAGGAATTGGGTCCTTCTGTCCTGCCTCTACTGTCGCCTTTGTGTCTTTGCTGTAAAGTCCTGCCTGCGCAGCAGATACTGCCAGCTGGACCTTCCACTTCCCTTTTGCAGAATTTCCTCTCTAAAGTGCTTTCTTTGGACCATCAGTGTCCTTCCAAATCCTACCTTGCAGTTCTTTATCTCCACTCAGCTATTTGCAGGCCACTTATCAGAGACCCGCAGAGATTTGCAAATGACGTAGTGAGAAGCTCTATCTAATTACCTAGGTGGAAACTCTAGGGCAGGCTGGTGTATTATGGTATGGATGGATGCGCCGTGACAGCTCATCTCTGATACACAGCAGCTGTCTTGTACCAGAGCTGAACTGCTCAGTCCCAGGTAGGACACTAGCACAGGCGACTACAGCAGATTATCAGAGTAGAGGAGCTGTGTTTATCTCACTTATTAAGAACATGTCATGTCCTGGGGCCACTGACTCTGTTCATAAATCCACCCAATTTCCCTTTGATTATGTTTGTTTTACCACCAGTCCCAATCTAAAATTTTGTCGATGGAGAAGCAGCATAAGAGCTAACAAAAGCGATTGTCTTTTGCTCTGTTATGCTCTGTCAAGTCAAGTTGCCCTCAGCTCTACCACTGTTTCACTGCTGCTATCCCCTGGGATGACAGATAGCACAATCCTTTAACCCAGGATCATTTCTGACTCTGACTGGCATTTATTTGTCTGGGCTTTTTTCCCCCTCTGCAGATAATACTGTAAACTGGCAAAGAAAAACCCTTATTATTGACCAAATGCATCTATATGTAGCTGAGTGCAAAGGAAAATAGATATTAGCTGCATACCCATCTCCAATGGAAAATAAATGCAACGCAGGTTTGTAGGCCAAGTTCTCTGCTGATGTAAGCTGGGGCTGCCCTGCTGCTGCAGATAGCACCATCCCGCTCTATGTGAGCAGAGAAACCAGCTCCGAGGGATTTCTGTTTGCTTGCAGCGAAGCTGGTGGACATGTTACGCCTGAGTTCAGCGATAGAAAAAGTGGATCCTGGACACCTGGAAGTGATGGTTATTTAGAGGAGTTTCTCTCCTTGAGCAAGGAGTACCGCCAATACGCAAGAGTTCGGTAGGAAGACCTGGACTTGTTTAATTATGCTGTCTGGTAGAAAGGTAGCAAGTCTGTAGAGAGCTAGCCACGTACAAATGAAGTGTGCTGTCCCGAGCAGAGCCAGGCCTGGAAGGTTCCCAGATGCCACTTTTATGTTTCTAGGACAGCATCATTCAGCAGCTCTCCAGTGCAAGCCAAAAGCAGCAGTCAGGAGGTAGACACTGCTCTGGGGAGCCAGTGCTAATATTCGTTTTCTCCCTTAGGCAATACAGGCTGCTAATCACTTAGTGTGATCGATATTTCAGTACATATTATAATAAAAACATGAGTGCCGCATCAACCGTAATGTTGACATTTCCCAACCCAGAAAAAATATCAAATATCAATAGATATAACTAATCAATAGGTAAAATAAGAAGAGTGGCCTTACAGATGTCAGAGCCAGATTGTCTAATTAGTGTTCTGACATAACACAGAGTAAATACTCTCACTCAGTGAATTTTGCATCAAACTGAGAACTTCCATTTGAGCTGCCGCATATTCTTTAAGCTCCATTCGTTCACATGTCGAGTAATGGAGCACTCGGTTCCTAAGTTAGTTGTTCCAATGTTTAATTACCTGCACTTAAACATCACATCTTATTTCTAGTCTGAATTTGTCTAGCTCTAAGTTCTGGATACAGGGTTTCATTGTGCCACTTTCTACTAGATTAAAAAGCTTTCTATTATCAGAAATTTTCTTGTCTATAAGGTAACTGTCACCTATCATTAAGCTACATCTTAAAAGTTTCTCAGAAAACTAGATCAAAAGAGCTCCTTGGTTTTCCAAATTTTGCACCAGTCTTGCAGCTCTTTGCTAAACCTTTTCCAGTTTTTTGGCATGCATTTTCTAAAGGGGACACCAGCCGACATTAAAACACCAGGAATGTTCTCCCAGTCCGCAGAAACAGCACCATTTCCCTGTTCCACCTGAGGGTGCCCTGCTTCGCCAGGCAAGGCTATCCGTGCTCTTTGCTGCAGTGTTGCCCTGCGGTCTGGCACTTAGTCTGCTATTGACCCACATCCCCCTTTCACTGCCGCTGCATTTCGGTGTGTGGAGTTTCATCGGGTCCGGGCGGTCCGAACCGGAGATGTGGTGATATTCGGCTGTGCTGCATGCATGCAGCTCCCAGAGTCCCACCCTACCAACCAAAGCAACTTCACCTCACCCACTATTTGCTACTGTTCCTCTGAATTTCATATTTTCCACAAACTTTACCAGTAATGACTTTGTGCTTACTCTCCAGATCAGTGATAAAGATGTCGAGTAACACTGTACCAAGGGGAAACCCTGTAGGACACACAAGAAATTCCCCCAACAGATAATCACTTTTAGATGCATGTTACCCAATTTTCCATCCATTTCATATAAGCTACATTGATTTTGTTAAGTACTATTTTTAACAGAATGTCATGCGAGATTAAGTCAACTGCTCTGCAGAAGCCTAAGTCTGTTATGTCGGCAGAATTACCTTTGCTGACTGAATTTATAACCTCCTCGAAAGAGAGTGAGTGTTTGGAAAGTACTTTGAGAGCCTCAGCTGAGCAACACGATTAAAGTGTAAATATTGACAGTCTGTTTTAAAACAAACCCAAACATGCTTGCTTGTAATTAACTTTATTGCCAACTGGTACAATTTAAAAAGCAAAGAAAGCCTCTCACAAAAATGTACATTTTTCCCCTGGGTCTTCAAGTATAACAAAGATTATTTGTTGCTTTAGTTAATGCTAACAGGAGGTTTTTCCAGACTTTCTGTAGGAGAAATTGGTTATTTAGATGTTGACTTTTGGAATCTGAATTTGGTAAAGAAAAAGATTTTGCCATCATGGCAAGTACGAGCTGATCATGGCTAAACTCTGGGGCGTTTGACCGAGCAATAAAGCCTTGCTAAAACGCCGCCAAGAAAAGCCTCCTGTTGCTGCCGTGCAAGTCTTCCAAGCCCTGGAAAAAGGCAGTGCACGAACGAAGCACTGGAGAGATTCCCATCGCCTCGGTGGCAGTTTGGTCCGAGTCCTCAGGAGAACCCGAACCCTAACGCTAACCCTAACCCTAACCCTAACGCTAACCCTAACCCTAACCCTAACCCGAACCCGAACCCTAACGCTAACCCGAACCCTAACCCTAACGCTAACCCTAACCCTAACCCGAACCCTAACGCTAACCCGAACCCTAACGCTAACCCGAACCCGAACCCTAACGCTAGCCCTAACGCTAACCCGAACCCTAACGCTAACCCTAACCCTAACCCTAACGCTAACCCTAACACTAACCCGAACCCTAACGCTAACCCTAACCCTAACCCTAACGCTAACCCGAACCCGAACCCGAACCCGAACCCTTTGGGAGCGCTGAGCCGCGGGGCCGGGCGGGATGGCCCGGAGCAGCCTCTCGCCCCTGCAAGCTGCCTCCAGAGCGGGAAGAGCAGAGCCGAGGAGGAGGCTGGCGCAGGAGCAGGCCAGTGTTGCAACACGCACCAGTTGCCAACGCTTGAAACCCCCCGAGTCCAAGCACCTCCCCAGGTGCTCTGTACAGAGTCAGTTGGCTCTGAGGAAAAGGGAAACGATGCTGAAGAGGAAGCACTGGCTTTTTGCATGCAAGGCATACGGGAGATTAGCACGGGGAAGTCAGGACAGCCCCTGCTCGCCTTGCCTAGAAAACCCCCCTTCAGCAAGCAGGCCAACGCCAGACCACCGGAGACGAGCACGGAAACCAGAGCTCGGTGAGTGACACGGTGGGGACCTGTCTCAGGTCCCCATCAGGATGCACCAGTCTCTCGGCCAGGGCAGACTGGAGCTTCTGGAGAGGGAGAAAAGCTCCTCAGTGTGGGTGGGAATGGGAGGAAGAAGCAGGTCTCATGCCCTTCTCTATCCTCTCCGTTGCATCAAACAAGCTATGGCCTCGAGGGCAAGGGAATTTTAAGGGTCCCTTGCTATTTATTTAATGGAGCATTTTCCATCCAGCCTGAAAGCCATCGGAAGCGGATGAGTTCTGCCTCTTCCGAGGCTGAGAGGACTATTAATGAAAAGGAAATTCGGGGAGATCAGAGGCACAGGATGTATAAATATGCACAAAGCTGGCACGGCCAAATCCCGAACTGCTGCATACAGCCAACCAAAGAAGAACGTAACTTGAGAATAGCGCTGAGGTCTTGACGTGTGTTTTCATGCCATATCAGGAGGAGAGAGGGGTGGGCAGGAGGGGCTGGGAAGGGGGTTGCCTCTGCCTTTCCTGCCCAACAGGTATCTCAGCTGCCCGGGCAGCGCAGCTCTGCACGCGAGCGCGAGCCCTGGAGCGGGGGGTCTTTGCTCTGCTGTGCCCTCTTCCATGCTTCCATTTTTTTCATGGCCAGCAAAGCAGCTCTTCAGTCTCAGACGATCCTCTGTATTTCATGTATGAATAATATTGCCGGCTGTGACTCTCTATTACGGCTTATCTGCAAGTTGCAATAATCTCTTCTGCTTCTATTTGGAGAGGAAATAATGTTTCCTCACTGAGTCCCACTCTTCGAGCAGAGGAGTTTTCGCCTTAGGACCAAATTCAGCAGGAGGAAGGACTGCAGAAGCCCTTGAAAGCTCTCAGTCCTTTCAAGATCCTGAGCAAAGCTCTGCAGCACGGCAGTTTTATTTAGACCCGTTAGATCTTCCAGATCAAGGCAGGGTTCTGTTCCCTGAAGAAAGATATTGAACCGATTCCTCTTAATATGTTGTTTTAAATAACAGGAACGGCTAAGCATTGCTGCTGAAACCCACCCGTGTCCCCTCAAGAGCTCCCCGCACGGCCCTGGGCTCTTCTGAGCAGGCTGTTGTTGCAGCTCGTGTAATTACATTTTATGAAAATCCCAAAGCCAAAGCAAACGTTCCTGGCTCAGACAGTCTGTGTGTGGCCCCGATTTGCACAGCAGCCCTCACACCCTCCAGGGACATTTCTTTCCTTCTCTTTCTTTAACAAGTCTAATACCTCTCTCAGCTATCTTCACACTGGTTTCAGGCTTAGTCAAACAACTTTGCTCACAGCTCAGTGATACATTTAAGATCCTCAGGCATTAATTCTCATTCCTTCCCCAGGAGGGATAGGTAGAACTTTGTTGTTTCATTATCTCCATTTTACAAACCAGCGGATGGCATCACCAAGGGCGATGTTCCTCAAGAAAGCAGCCCTGGCCATGGCTACACCGCCCATCGTCCCCTCCCTCCCGGTCCCCTGCTCCTGGTCTTGTGCCCGCATCTGTGCAGACACTTGCCCAGCAAACTGGGAAGGAAACCAGTCCAGCTGAAAAACACCCACTATGCGTGTGTGTGTGCGTGGAGAGGTGGTTTGCCGGGTTGTTTTTCACCTGGATCAATTCGGATTCGGTTCAGTGCGGCCGTGTGAGCTCTTGTGCTGGCCCCGTGTTGAGGAACAGCAGCACTGGACGGCCTTAACCATTTACCGACCTCCTCAAAGCCTGGCAGGTTACACGACCCGCGCGATGGCACAGCCTTGTGCGGAGCAGCAGGGGTGATGGAGATACTGAGCCTGTGCTTGGAACAAGAAAACCCACTCGTTCGTTATGTCATGGTCTGTTGACATCTGTGGTTTTCTTACTCTATATTTAATATTAAAATATAAACAGCAATGCAGAACATGCGTATCAGAGCATGTCGGGTACAAAAGAGTACGTGTGCACTAGCATGGCTTATCCTGTCTCTTTCTACCACTTTTTGGCCCTTCAGTTTTCTCCCTTACCACAAAACTGCTTTTGATACCCATTTTTTGCTTGCTTGCTCACATCTGCTCACTTTAAGCTACTACTCTTACTCTCAAAGGAATTTTGCTAATTATAACTTGGATCCATGTGCACTACTAAGAGCACTCTGTGCGCTTCCTGAGACGTGAGGCAGCATTTATAAGCCTGCTCACATGAGGAAGTTACATCCACCGAAGTAATTTGGTATAAAAAAAGGTGCAAACTTCCTCACAGACCTCTTTATCTCCATGTAAATTCACAGCTGTAAAACCGCCGTATATACACCAGGTCAAAGTTTCCCCAGTTTCACTGTGTGATTCCTCTAAGGTTGGTTTATTCAAATTGGTACTGTTCTGTTTGTAGGCTAAGATCACTGAGTTGCCTAAAATGTGAAGGGAGGGGACAGGGAAGTTATTGAAAAAAAATACAGCAAACTTTTTCCAGGAGGCTGGACCATTGCGAGGTGCTGTCAGAATCTGCCAGTTAAAAAAAAAAAAGAAAAGAAAAAAGAAAGCAAGGAGGCAGTTGAAGGTGACAGTGTTTAATTGCAGCTAGTGCTAGTAACAGTTGACAGCTACAGCACCAGCTCAGCAGTGACTTCAGCTCAGGTCTGTCAGCCTCTGAAGTCTGAATTATATCACTCTTCTTGCACACAAACCCCAGCAGAGGCCAGCAGCAACCCACTGCAGGAGCCGCACCACAGCCTCGGTGCTGAGAGAGACCTTGGTGCTTTGGAGGGAACGCCCAGCTCCTTAAAGGGTCTGGATGATGAGGACATCAAGGCAGTGGAGCGCGTTTGTGTTGTGTCGTGATAGCTCCGGATATCAATTTTCAAAAGAAACATTAAAAACTGCTTAACAAATTCTAAGGATCCTGCAATGCTACTGCTTAGTGGTGTGATCCTGCCTGTGTTTAGCAGTGAAGCAAAGTTGTATCTAGTCTGTGCTCAGACGAGAGTCATTCAGTAACTGGGAAGAGCAAGATGATGCAAGTAGTGTGATAGGCCTTGCTCTTTTCTTGGAATTAGCGGTGCCTTAAGATGTAAGGAGCAAAAAGCCACTGGAGATGCCACTTGTCAACAGAGGCGTGTAATGCTGGACTATCTACAGGCACTCCGTGTCTCCCGCGATGCCGCCTGGCCCCCGTTTTGTCCCCGATGCCCTCATGATCCACCCCCTTCTCCTCGCTGCTCAGTGCAGCAGCCCTTTTCATATTTAAAGATTGTTGCTCCATTTCCTCTTGATCTTACCTAAACTGAAGAAATCGGTTTCTCATACCTTTCCCCTCGTAGGCCATGCCTGACACACTCATCCGGAGTCTCTCTAATTGCTCCATGTGCTTCCCAACACACGATGCAACATGGACACAATTCAGCAGCTGGATTAGTGGCATTTTTAAGGTGCTGGGGTTTCTTTCTCTTTGCTGTCATGTAATTTGCCCATTTCATTGCAGCTGAGCAACAGATCTGAGTTGTGGCTAAGGTCCAAGTACTTGCAGGGAGCTTCTTGGCATGAACGTGTAGGGCTAACCAAACCCAACCCACAGCAAAGTAATTGAATTATTTCATCTAATGAATTCAAGTCTATTGTGACCTGTTTGCCACTTCTACAAGAAGAAAAAGAAGCTGAGTTTGTCAGATGATAAATTATCCATTGCAAATTCATGCATTTTCAGGCCAAAGGGGACCATCAGGCTCATCTTAGTCTGACCTCCTGCGTAACCCAGGCCAGGGCATTTGACCCACCGATTCCTGTGGCAGTAACGTGTGGGTGACCCATTTGCTCAGGGCTCTGTGCAATGCCATTTACCCTGGCCTGAGCCCAGGCTGGAAGCTGGCCTCCCCCCTCCTTTCTCGTGCTCCCCTCTCCAGCGTTGTTTCTCTAAAAGGCAATTACTCCAGCTGCCCACATTCATTAAACCCGACCGAGCGCTGCGGGCCTGGGGCAGCAAAGCAGCCTCTGTCTCCTGCGGTTAAGGAAGGGCCGTAGCCAGAGGCAGCAGCAGCTGGTTTTCATTTTCCGCAGTAGCATTCCTGACTCGAGGAGAGGCTGGGGGGGGAGGGCAGACGCACACCACGGATCTACCAGACTCTCTCAGGGCTGAACCGAGAGTCGCTTCCCGCATCCCAAACTGCTGCTCGGGCCGGGATGTTTGCTGCTCCCGGCGAAACCTCGAGCCTGGGTGAGGGCTGGCTAGTGGGTGGCACGGCATGGCAGCCTGGCCCGGGGGCTTGCCGCCGTCCCCCCAGCACGGCTACCTCAGCGGGCTGTCGGGGGACGCAGGGGGCTGAGTGGGATGGAGTGTGGCCAGGCCACCGGTGCATCGCCCCGGCCGGGAGGCAGCTCTCAGCACGGCGGTCTCAGCCTTTGCTGTGCTGCTTTAGCTAGAGCATTGAGTGTATTCCTACACGAGGACACGGATACAGCCTTGTTTATTGGTTTTGTTTTGGATTTAAATGCCCAATCAATTAGCTCTCGGGAGAGAGGCTTTTGTGGTTAGCTCCCCGGGTGTTATTGATGGGGCTTGTCACTGCGCAGCGTCTCTGCTTGCTCTCGAGAGGGGCTTTTGTGCAGGTCCCCAGAGGGAAACGCGCTAACAAGCAGGGCACGGCTCTCGGTCCCTCCGAACGCGGGGTCCCGCGGCGGACGCGAATGGAGACCGAGCTGCTGGAGTCTGCTGAAAGCCGTGACTTAGGCTCGCGCTTCCCTGGGCTGTCGGTGAGGATAACGGTGGTTAACGTGGTGCTGCTGGATAAGCAGCGCTACGCAGAGCCAGGCTGAGTGCCCAGCTCACGGGCTTTCACAGCGGCGCTGCAGGCCTGGGGAAACAGGAGAAGCCGGGTGCAATGCTTGAAGATGACCTGCCTCCATCTCTAGATACCTGGTTAACAGCAGGCAGCCAAGGCCCCGAGGTTCAACATGAGGCACTAACCATGGAAAGAAGCTGCTGCGGGCCACAGCGACCCATCTCTCCTCGCAGACCCCTCGCTCCCGCAGGGCCTGGCTCCCCGCTCTTGGCTCTTCGACCCTGGGGCCTGGCTGTCAGCGCACGGCGCCGAGGAGCCTCACCTGGTACCGATGCCCCAGCAGGGCATTGCCCTCCCGCTCACCTAACGGGAGCAGCTGCGCGGGGCCCTGCCCGCCCATCCCACCGCCTCCAGGTGTGGGCACTTACTCCCCAGGGCAAAAGGGCTTCAGGGAGCCAGAGCAGAGGTTTCTTATTGTGGAACCAGACGCCTTTGCTGGGGGTGGGTCGGAGAGCGGCAGCGCTGTGCTGGCTCCTGTCGCGTTAACGGGCGAGCGCCGTGTCGGGGGACCGGCCCGGGGCCCCTCCCCGGCTGCGGTGCGGCTGCAGCGCCGAGCACCGCGGGCCGGGAGGAAGAGGAGGAGGAGGAGGAGGAGGAGGCAGGGCCGCTGCCGGCCGCGGCTGACATCAGCCGCGGGGAGGGGCCTGCCCGCGAGTTTCTTGGCTCGGCGCATCACTTCCTCGCCGCTGCCGTCGTCCGGTGCCCGGGGCCGGGCTGCCGCCCATGGCGCGCCCGCCCGCCGCCCACAGCCCCCGCGCCGCCCGCCGGCTCCACTCGAGGTGAGCGGGGCCGGGGGGGGGGAGCGGAGCCGCGGAGCCCCGGGCGCGGCGGCCGGCGGGGAGGGAGGGAGGGAGGGAGGCGGCGGCTCCCCGCGGCCGCGCCGGCGCCCGGCTGCTGCGGTCCGGGGGGCCGGGGCTGGGGCTGGGGCCGCGCTGGGCAGTCGCACGGGCGGCTCTTGGCCGCACTGCAGAGACTCTAAGTCTCAGCTTCCAACCCGGGCGCTGCACGAATTCGGGAAGGCTGGGGAAAACGTCTACACCGCCACCGGGTGCAGGAGCTTCGGGCTCTCTTGCCTCTTCTCCTGTTTTAAGAAAAACTCTGGTGAAGTGGAGTCAGTCTGAGGCCTTGCGGCGTCGCTTGGAGCAGTCGTATTTACACCGCTTCTCCTTGTCACGTTTTATTTTCCTCCTGGTAATGAGATGTGGGGGCAATGCGGTGTCTGGAGTGAAGGGGGGACGTCTGAACTGCCTGCAGCATGGTGGCTTTTCGTCGGCTCTGCGTGCCTCGCAGTAATCCGTGAACGGCAGCTAGCAGGTTGTCTAGTTCTAGTGGGTATTGGTTCATTAGGACAGCAGGTGTTTCTCGTTTTTGTCGTGCTGTATAGCAGCTCCTGGGAAAACGGAGAGAGGACGCACAGTTAAAAGGGTTGGTCTGCCCACCCTGGCAGAGCTGCGGAGAAGTACACGGGCTTTTGAGCAGATTTAATCCTTTTCTTTTCTTTTTCCTTTTCCTTGAAAACTTTCTGGGGAATAAACTTTGGTCCTTCTTATAAAATAAATCCTACTGGGGGGCTTCATACCTCTAACGTGTGCCCTGCTAACAGCTGCTACGTGAAGGCAGGCTGGAAGGGAAAGGGTGAAGGTCCAGCTGAGGCTGGCCGGCTGCTAAAATTTCCAGCGTTGCTTTTCAGATTTGCTCTACAGGCCTCGAAAATACGTGGAAATGGAGCCTCCCTGTCTTTACTGCACTGGAGCTTAAGTTTCTCCTTGAACCTCACTTGTATCCCTATGTAGAAACCTCCAGCTCGAGGCAATTGGCGGTCAAGCCCAGGCAGCAGGCCCAGCCGGGGCACTTGCAGAAGCTCAGGCGCTTCTGGCCCTTCGGGTGCTAAAGCCCGTGGTGACCAGCAGCGAAGTCTTCCTTGGTGTGGTTTATTGCAGCAGCAGAGGTGTAAGGACTGCGGAAAGGAGCCCTGTGGCTCGCTGGGTGGGCGGGCAGCCCCGGACCTCTTCTCTGGGGAGGGAGGGGAGATAAACTGCCTCAAGGAAGGAGATGGAGTGGAAGAAAGCGTGTCTCAAAGATGCAGTGAAGCAGAAGTGTCTGCTCACTTGACTGCATCCCTTGGTATTTCCCTGTATCCAACCGACCCTAAGCAGAGGCATCTGTGCTGCTGTTGGGCTGCCAGAAGATGCCCTGGGTGCTGACTTCGCCAAACCCTTTTGTTTCACAGACACCCAAGTCGGGAGTGACTCTGCTATAGCAACAGTACGTGGTATGCGTTCTCGCAAAGGTTTCTGCGCAGCTCTTTGGCCCTCACTAACCTTGCTGGTGCCATTTGTATCATCGCTTTTGGTGCGGCACGAGCATTAATCCAGGGGAGACAGGCTGGAAGTACAGGGCTTGGGAGGTGTCTGCGCAGCCGTGCCTGTCTCCAGGGCTGGCCGGTCCGCGTTGCCAGCGCCTGGTGTTGCGCTTGGGCTCTCTGGCAGAGCTCGTCGGAAAGGTCAAGCTCCGTGATTGCATCCACAAGCTCGAGCTGAGCAAGTATCGCACAAGCCTGTGCTGGCAGGCAGAGCTCTATTTTTCTTTCCATGGGGTTTTTGATCTGGTACTGATTTAAATACGTTCAGCTCAGCTGTGTGAGGCATCTGAGGGCTTTGGGTTGACAGCATCTGGGCTGCAAGGCCCGTGTGATCCTGGCTTGCAGCGGGTGCCCTGCTCTTCTGCACTGCTGCACAGCGCTCGTGCTCTTGCGCTGCCCGGCACCGGGTCCATCGAACGATTGCCCCGGGCCGCGGTTCCTGCAAGCGTGTGCAGCAAACTCGTGGTGGGGGCAAGTCCACCGGTGTCCACGGACCTCCGCTGGATTTGCCCTTTGCTTTTAAAAGGCGACTCTGGAGATCGCTAAGCCTGGGAGCGAGGAATGGGCACGTTCTGGGAGAGCATCGCAGCGCTGCCTTGACATCACGGGTCTGATTGATCCCCCGCAGAAAGGACAGTAGATAATGCGTCAGTCGGACCAGAATTGCGTCAATCAGCCATGGAAACTCCTCCGAGAGCACATCTTGTTCCTCCTGTCCCTTGGCCTCTGTTTCTCTTTCCTTTCTTTGTCTCCTCTGGCAGCGCTACGTATTTTCAATAGATCAGTTGGCTTTTATAGTGTTTACTAACTTCTCCTGATTGTGGCATAAACAGTCTCAGGCTTGCTCATTAATGCCGCTGTAGCGGGTGCCTGACCTGAATGAGGGTCGGGTAATTACAGCGCGCGCTCGGAGCACCGTGGGCTTTTGTGGGGAAGGCAACTTTTCCACCCTCCGATGGCAAACTGAGATGCAGGAATTGTTGGCCTTCTCGTGCAGAAGGCAGTGAGAGGGGGTGTAATTGAGCACGGGGGTCGAGACAGGATAAACCTGGAGCTGCAAGGCGAGATGGGAAGGAGTGATACGGATAGCAGGGTATTCGTCACGGGGGTGGTCTGCCTTCTGGAGTGGCTCGCGTTGGTTTAGTGCAATTGCTCACCATGAAATAGTCTGATCATTTTCCAGATACTGGTAGTTGTAAAGTAAACTTGCAAAACTTGAAAAGAATGGACTTTATATTATGTTGAAAGGAGTGTTGTGTTTTCTTTAATCAAGAGAAAAGGGATGTCGTGTGTGGCAGTATTACTTTCTATTAAGATACAATTAAATACCACCTCTTAGAAAGAAGACAAATATTTTCTCTCTGCCTACCACAGAGGTGAAAATCAGCACCGCCAGCAGATCTAGTTCGTGTTGTTCATTGGGAATTTCACGGGAAGAGCCGGTGTATGAGCCTTCTGCTGATAACTGCCGGCTCTGTGCTACCTTGGGCTCGATTTGCGCAGCAGCATGGTGACAAGGGGCTTTTTGTGTCTACAAATCTGCCGAGCCTAAAGGTGGGAGAGCTGGTGGCTCGCAGGAGGCCCGATTACTTTGTCCCGTAGAACCGGGAAGAGGCTCAGGTGATGGGAATCCTTTGAATTTCCAGAAATACCTCTGATCTACTGTGACGGGAGCTATTGCAGGCTCTGGAAATAGCTTTGTGCTAGCCCGTTTGGTTGCTGTGCTGCAGCTACGTGGCTCAGGAGAGGCTCCGCAGCTCATCCGAGCAGCTGGCTGAGCGCGCGGCTGGTTCCTCTGCCCGGAGGCCGTCCAGGCTGCTGCAGCCGCGCTGCAAAGCGCCCGAGGCCGTGCCGCAGCCGGGCTGGCGGGGAGCGAGGCTGCGCCGGGAGCTCGCGCGGCTGCCTGGGCGCCGATTCCCGCGGGAGGGCCGGGTGGGTGAACGGGAAGCAGCTACTTGCATGCTTCTGCCTTATAAAAACACATGACGCTGGAGCAGATGAAAGCTGTTGTGTGAGCAGGACCTCCGTGGAGAATACGGTGTTTGCGTGGGTTGAAGCTGTTCAAGCTTGCAGGCTATTTTACCTGCTGTTTGCGTCTTTGAATCCTGGCAGGTTTCCCACTGTCCCCCTATTCTGATCTTCCAAACTGGCACAGCTCTTCCCTTCTCTCCTCCAGGTAAGGATCTTCCCCGCTGAAAATAGCAGCGTTACGAGAGGTGTGATTGAACGCGGCCGTCCTGGATGAGCGGCTTTGCAAAGTGTGGGCTGGTTGAAGCATCGCGGGGAAGATGTCTCTTGTGCCAGCAGAAAGCTAGCAGTGACCCCTTTTTTGCCTCTCTATAGGTTGTACTTGAAGCTGTTTGATTATTACATTTGAGAATATTATTTTAGATGTTTCTTAAAAAAATTGAAATCTTTCTTCTGTAGGCCTACGCGATCTATCTCCTTTAGGCAGAAGGATGTGAAAAAACGGGACAAACATCTCTAAAATAGCTGTGCTGCATAATAGGTGGCCTAAGCAAGAATTATATGAGAGCTTAGCATGCAGTGTTGGTTTTGTTGACATCTGTTTTGGGACATTTTGAATAACTTGCTCGTAGTCTCGACATTTGTGAGTAATGTGGTCATCCCCAGAGCAAGCCAAGCAGAACGCTTCATCACCGCCGCGGTGGGCGAGGGGACCAAAGCTCAAGCTTTGGCCTGGGAATCAGTTTCTGGCTTTATTCCAGGTTCCCCAGGACCTCGGGCATCCCACTGAGTTCTTCTGGGTCTCACGGGGGGGCACGTGGGGAGCGCAGCTCTTTCCCTTCTCCCCCGGTCTCTGCTGTCAACTGGCCGTCGTGCGTTTTGGGGAGGGGGTTTATCTTGCCCCTGTGCAGCGCCTAGCGCAGCGTGAGCTTCATCTTAGCTCGGACCTCTAGGTGCGGCTGCAATGCAAACGGTTGTCTTGGGAGTTGTATGTTTGTGCGCGTGTAAGTCCAATTAATGTGATAAACTGTTTTTTTTGCCTGTGCTGGCTTAGCTGGTTTGCACTTAGGTAACTCAAGGTAGGGCCGACATCCTGCTCGGTGCGTCTCGTCCCCCGGGGCGGGAGCTGTCCCGCCGGAGTCTTTATCCTCAAATGCTTCCCGTGGTACAAGGGGTTCATGCCAAACAGACGAGGAGGGGAACTCGGTGCCTTTTGCTAGCTGCTCTCCTGTTGCATCGGCTGCTAGATACCTTCTCCCCTGGGGAAGAGCTCGTAGCCAGCAAGGCAGAAGGGTCCCGGTCTGGAAAGGGCTCCTAAAATCAGGAGATGGGACCTGGGCTGGAACAGGCTTGAGGGCAGAGGAGGTTTTGGTGTCCTCGGAGTCTGTGGTGGCCCCGCACCGAGGAGCCCCTTCCCCGGGGTCGCGGTTGGGTGCTGGTGCCCAGGAGCGGTGGTTTGGTTGCCTCCGAGTGACCCAGCCTGGCTGCTGCTGGGCCGGGTCCTGTCGCAGCCTCGCTGGCCGGTGCTGCCTTGTGCCACGAGAGTTGTCTTGTGTGTAATGAATTTCTGCCGTCCTGGCGGATGCAGGTCACTAGGGATCTGTTCCTTTTATTTTTGAAGGGAATTAGGGAGCAGTGCCTCTTGCATCAAGGAAGGAAAACCATGTAAGAAGGCTCAGAAGTGGATTTATTTAAAAATTCCTCTGTGGTCATTCCTCTCTTCAGCTCTCCATAGCTGAACTGTGACTGCGCTGGTGATGACAGCAGAGACTCGGGAGGTGATGGGAGACTGGAAACACCTGGGTGAAGGGATGGGAACTGGTGGCACAGCTTTGTGCTCCCTTCCTCCCGGTCGGTGAGGAGCATCCCAGATGATCTTGCCGCTTCGGCCCTCCAGCAGCCCCGGTGCCTTGTCCTGGTGCCGGGCTCCCAGCACAGACCGCAGCCCCCAGCCTGTCCCGTGTTTCTCGCTTGCTCGCGGCCGCACGTCTTGCTGGCCGGGGGTCCGGGTCCGTCTCGGGCTCTGGTCACCGGGGACCCCTTCCAGTGCTCCCGCCTCCTCTCCGGCAGGTCTGGCCTCCAGTCACCAGGGAACATAAACTCGCTGTTTTTCTTGTCCTGGTGTAGTGAGCTTTCTGCTGTTTGTTTTGCGCATTCGCACTTTAGGTGATGCCCAACTCGCGTTCAGCCCTGCTCTAGGAGCAGGTTTCAGCTCCGCCAGGTTTTCTGCTGCAAGAAGCTGGCAGCAGTGGGTTTCCCGGAGGGGAAGGATGCATTTTATTTAACCCTTGATGCTGTTTTGCTCTAAGAGCAAATTTGTCTCAAAATTGCTGCCCGAGTATACCTCGTTTCCCCCTTCCCCAGGCAGCCCTGCTGCCAGAAGTCAAAGCCACTTCCCTGATTAAAAAAAAACCCACACTGAGCAAAAACGAGACAAAAATACCTCCCGCCTCGGGGCGTCCTGGCCACGGAGCCCGACCGCAGCGCGGGGCTGTGGAGCCCTGGGCCGGGGCTATTTATGTATTACTGGTGGGAAAGCTTTCCATCGACTGAGGTTTTCTGTCCTTTAAGATACTTTTAATTAAAATCTTATTTGACAGATCTGATTTGCTAACTGGCTTAGGTTCAACTTGTATGCATGGGCTCCTTTTCCCTGCTGCAAGCTGAAGAAAGGAGACATGCTCTCGTTGGAAGGCTGCTTGCATTTTAAGTCACATCTGTCTGTTGTTTAACGTAGTAAGTCAGAAGAATGTATACAAAAAAAAACCTACAACCAGAAAAATACCCCCCTCCCCGGTCGGTGTTAGTCCCTGGTGCACAGAGGTGGAAGGGGACCCCGGCGCGGGGCTCGCGCGCGCGGCAGCTCCTCGAACGATGCACAGCAAAGTTATGCAACTGGCTAGGGAAGGAAGTGAAAAATCACCATTACGGTGCAGTTTCAAGGGCAGTATTAAATAAGCAAGTTGCATTGCAACCCGTGCTTAACCAATGTCTCCCAGGATGAGACGCCAGGGCTGGGGGAGGCCCGGCAGCGGTGGTGGCCACTGCTCGTGCCGAGAGTGGGGCAGACGCGGGCTCTTCCCGGGGCTGAGCCTTTGGGGCGCGGGGTGGGTGGCCGTACCCCGATACCCAGTGTAACGGCCTGATCCTGCAAGTGCCTCGTGCTCATCAGTCCCGTGAGAACCTGGGAAAGAAGGAGAAGTGTTTGCCAAGGCAGATCCTTGATGTCCAGTAGTTCTTCCTTATTTCAGTGGAAGCAATAAATAGTCCTCTACGGCACCCTGGACTTCGGAGCAGTAACGCAGACCCTGGGAGGATGGTTTGGTGATCAGATAGTAGCACCGTCTTCCACCTTCGGAGCAGAAATAAATAGCTCACATCTTCTTGCCGTTCCATGTTTTCCCTCCCTGAGAGGATTTTGCCCAAAGACGCCGGGCACGGGAACCGTGGGCCTTTCCTCCCCGGCTCTGAGGTTACAAATGATGTTTTGACAGGAGCTCGATCTGCTCTCATGGGTCGGTAGCTCTGCGGCTGCCGAACCTGAAGGAACTTCACACTCCTCCTCGCCTCGTCTCCGCTCCTGCTCTTCTGCTACCTTTGCGTTCGGGTCCTCGGTGGCAGCCGCGTTGGTGGTGTGGCTCTTCTGTAGACGTTTGGGATGTTTCAGCTTCAGGTGCTGCAGGAGGAAGTTTAAGAAAATGGGCTAAAAATGGGGGAAAGCACTGATGCTCAGACTAGTCCATGTAACAGCTCAGCGTAGCAGCCGTTTCGCGCTGAGCCCTGGCGTTTTGCCTTGGAAGCTCCCTCTGACAACGCGCGGGCAGACCCTGGCCCATCCGCTGGTGCACGTGCCGGTCACTCTGAGCCGTGGTGAGTCGGGGTCTGGCCGTGCTCCTGGGAGCATCTCGGAGCCCGTGTTGTGCTGGACCCAGCCCCATTTCCCTCCTGCGACCGGGTGCCGGGGAAGCCCCGTCCCGGGGCCACGTGGTGCTCGCTGCAGCCGGGGGGGCTTGCAAGGCTTGCGGCAGCTCCAACAGGGTTGTCCTGCTCCACGACGGATGGCCAGGAGGTCCCGGTGTTCAGCGGAGGTCCTCCACGTGTTGGTTTTAAAAGAGCTGCCCTGGTCTGTGAGAGATTGCGGGTAAAGTGGAGGGGCTTGCTGTGCCCAGTTACTTTTTGAGGTTCTTGTTTCCGTGGCGTCCTCCAGCCCCTGCGATGCTGCAGACCAGCCCGTGTCTCCTCCCCGGCGTGACGTGCCGGTTTTGGCCACGGCGGTGGCTTCTCGGGTGCGCGTCGCGGTGGGGTTGGCCGCTCGGCCCTGGCAGCTGCTTGAGGGCAGGGTTTGGAGAGCAGTGAGGGTTGACTCCAGCCTGAGTTATTTCTGGAGTTAGATGGCCGGAGAGAAACACGGGATGAGGCTGTGTCCGGCGGTCCCAACAAAACGCTCGTGTCCGTCGCTGCGTATCCCGAACCTTTCTCTCTCACGGGGCGGCTGCCAGGCGCGGTCCCCACGTGAGCTTAAGTGCGGGTTGCTGGCTACGTCCAAAGTGAACATGCGGGAACCGAATTCCCTTGCTCTGGCGCCCTGGATGAGCGGTTGTCTTGGCCGTAGGGAAGATGGAGAGGGGGGAAATGCCTGTCCGACTCCTCTCCCCTGCCGCCCAGGCAGGACGCCTTGGGGTTGGGTGCAGTGCTTTGGGGAAGAGGAGCTGTCTGCAACACGAAGGCAGGAGCATAACCCACCAGTGACTAAAACAAAAACACCCAGCACCAGAAGCAGCCCGTGCTTCTCTTTCCTTTCTAACGAGCCCTCCTGGTCCAGGAGAGGAGCAGCTCGGTCAGGAAGCCACGGGCCGTTCAACGGGGACGCGGAAAGCACGGCCTGGTGCCTGTAAGGAGTTAACGTTGGACTGAGATCCTTGGAAATACCCGTGTTTTTCTCCGCTGTTCTGGAAGAAAGCGAAAACTCAAGTTGCAAAGTGCACGCTTCCTTCAGTGAGCGATTCTTTGGCACCCGTGGCTTTGGGCAGGGGTTGCCCGAGGCTAGTGCGGCACGCGGAGAGAAGACATAAATACATATATATACACACATATACAGGAGAGAAAAGTAGCAGGTCACAACATGTGATTGGAATTAAAACACGCAGCAGTGGAGCTGTGTTGCGGAGGGTGTGACTGCTCCCGAGAGGCTCTTGCAGGGCTGTTTGTGCCGTGCAAACGCAGCCGCTCCGCGATGCCCCGGGTTGGCACAGACAGGCTTCTCCGGCACGCAAAATCCGCGTGGAAGCGGTGTCTTCCCTGTGTGTTGCCCCCTCCGCAGCCCGCCACGCGTTCAGGTAAGGAGCTGTCTCGTCTCGTCCCCGCAGTCGCTGCTCTCGGGCTCCCGAAGCGCTCGGTGCTCGGCGCAGGCTGCTCTCCTTCCGCGGCTGCTCTCTGCTCGAGGAAGACGTCTCTGCGCGGGAGCCGCGACCTCCTGGAGACGTGCGTTATTCAGGAGCCGGTACACGATGAGCTGTGATGTGGGCTTGTGTGCGGCCCTGATGCTACGTCCTCCCTTCTCCTTCCCCCGGCTGAGGGGAAGGGGGAGCCGTGAATCCCCTCCGTGCTGCACGACAGCCTGCGTTTCTATATGAAGCTCTTGCACCGAGGCTGCAAACAAGGGACTAATGTAAAATAGGTGGGTGGAGAAGTCTCCATGATCCGTTCCTCATCCTTCTGCCATCCTACCTGTGTGTTTCCATCGGGCAGTGATAAACGACAGGGCATTAAACCTTTGGCATCATCCTCTCAACATGCACGGTGACAAATATCTGCCATGGGGGTGGCAGCAGAAAAGACGAGGAGGAGAAGGAAACATGGGGGTGGAACAGGAACTGGAACTTAAAGCCATGGAGGACATGGCTTCAAGGAGCTCAATTTGGAAAGGGGAAACCCTTCCCGAAGGAAAGCAGGTTCTGGGTCTAACCTAGCAGGCACGGCTATGGGGGAGGTACGGCCGTCGGCCAGCTGTTTGCACCACGGTTGAGTTGTGCTGACGTTGTGGCGCTGGAGCAAAGCCTCGTCCGGTGCTGTGCCCCAGGGTGAGGGAGAACTTGTCTCCAAGCACTTGCACGCTTGATACAGAAGTTCAGAGCAGCGGTGCCAAGCGTTTCCAGAGCAGGTGTTACCGATGGAGCTAAGCTAGGACAGAAGTGCTAAAAACTCTGGAAAATGCGGTGGAGGACGAAGCTTTCGTGATCCTCTGGAAGGCGTGAAACCAGCTTGCAGGATGCTGGAGCTCCACGGTTTTCCGCGGAGCTAGCAGACACCCGATGCAGACGGTGCTAGACAGCGGGTCTGTTCTCCTGGGATTAGCGAGACGGTGTAATTCCAACCTTGCGTGCAAACGGTGTTGCTGCGCGGTGGTGGCCTCGCCTGCTCCTGGGAGTCCTGCCACACTTTGATTTATGGGCTTGCAGATTAAGCATATGGCACGTATAGATTTTTCCATAATGCCATAAAGAAACAAAAAGCTGCTTTCTAAGCACCCTCGCAAACCTTACTTGGGTCCCGTGTTGCTCTGATTTAGTGGGGGAAACCCGAGTGCTCGCGGTTGGTGGAGGGTTGCTGGTGAAGGCCAGGAGCCCCTGCGCGGCCGCTGCGTGCCGGCTGGGCTGGGCTGGAGGTGTGACTTGGAGCGGCTCTGCCTCTGCGTGGGGATGTCCGTGCCCGGATCCCCTCGGTGCCTCGCGCTGCCGCGGTCCTGGTGGGATGGAGGTGGACAAGGAACCGCGCAAGTCTCAGGCAGGTTTGCTGCCTTTCTGTCGAGTCCGGTTTTGCACAGAGGAGCTGCAGAGCTGCATTTAGAGAAGCCGGCTCAGGCTGCCGAGGTGCCCTGGCTGATCTCGGAGCTCTCGGGGTCCCCTGTTTCCCATTGGGTTTTTTCTTCTTTTTTAAGACATGGATTTTTGTTTCAGATGTTCTCGTTCGGATGTTTAAGATGTATGTGGACTTTGTTTTTAAGATGTGGAATATCTTTTCTCCTTCAGCCCGGCCACCAGCCCTGCCCCCTGCTTTCAGGCACCACGCCATCAGCTTGCCCTCGTGGCTTTCCTGCTTCGGACGTAAAGCCTGAAAAAGGAAATTGCTGCTTTGGGGGGATTCGCTGGGGCTTGATCAGTTCCTACCAGTTGCTCTTTGGCGAATACTGTAGGAGCGTGAAGGAGGGTCGGGTTCGTGCTCTTTTTGACACTGATATCTCGTCCAGACCCCGTTGAAGTGCGAGCGTTGGTGCTGCTGAGGGCTGCGGATGCCCCGGGGTGAGCTGTGCTCATCACTCGCCGTTTCCCTGAACCGCAGCCGAGGTGGTGCAGAAGTGGGGATCCGCGGGGCGGGTGATCGAGTAGATCCCGCAGCCTCTCCTGGTGTGAAGTTCTTGGCCTGGGGCTGAAGGGAAGCAGGTGAGACAAGAAGGGAGCAGAACCGAATTGGCTGCGGGTTGCTGAGAAGTCGGTGGAAGAACCTTGGCGTGAGCGGTGCCGTCGCTGCCTTTCGCCCCGTGGGGCGGCGATGGGAGCTGGTGGTTCCCGAGCCCGGACGGGGAGTGCGCACGGCCCCCCGACCGCTGCAGTCGGGCCGATGCAAGAGAGGTTCAGGATGAGACCGTCCACGTGGAGGGGGACCGGGCAGCGGGGCGGGTGGCTGGGACAGGCGGAGGGGGCTTCCTCCGTCCCGCCGGCGTTAGCCGTACCGCGGCTCCCCGCGTCGGTGCGACTTGGCGGCATCTCTGCAGCGTGCGGTGGTTTTCCTGCTGCAGGTCCCCGCTGCGAGGCGAGAGCAGCTTGGCAGCCTGAGAGAGGAAGGAGAAGGGGGGCTGCAGCTGAAGGGGTTTCCAGGCAGCTCGAAATGAGAAAAGGCTTGGGCCTCAGGCGTCTGTGTTTCTGGGAAAACAAGACTTAACTTGGCTTCAGAAAAGCAATCTGGGGGTGGAGGAAAGGAAATCTCATCAGGGCCCTCAGCCCGTGCAGTTGCGCAGCACAACTGGAGCAGCTTTGCTGGGTGGAGTTTGTCAAGCTGGGCTCGACCAGGGCAGGAGTCGGGGCTTGCTCTGCTGCCAAAACCGCCTTGCAGCTGGGTTCCCAGCCTGCACGCGGACTCTCTCAAGCCCTCACTAGCACCGCTTGTGTTGCCGTTCCCCTGTGGTCCTTGAGGCCTCATCCCTGGGTGCGATGAAGAGGATGGGCGGTGCCTCGTCCCGTCCGGGGCGTGCAGGGGGGCAGCTGGGCCCCGTGGGTGCTGGCCGATCGGCCCGTGGTGGGTCTGCAGGGGCGGGCGTGTGGGACCGCAGCTGGGCTGCAGTGGAGAAGAGGGGCCTGAGTTTGAGCATCTCCCTCCTTTGAAGTGAGGAAGCGAGACATAAACCCCAAACTAGAATCCAGCCACTTCCCGTGACAGATCTGGTGTGAATGCAGCCTTGTGTGCTGGTGGGTGAAAGCAGTAAGTAAAACAGGTAATAAGTAAATCAGCTGTCTTCGTTGTATGGCTGCTGAGGAGCCAACTGCTCATAAACTTATTTGTTTTTCTGCTGTGTATCATAATTATAACACGCTGTGTTTTATAGCAGGAGCGATGCGCTGATTTAAATCACAGCATATATTTTAGTGAAAGGACGTGTTGACCTAATCGCCAGACTAACGTTATAATGAAAAGCCGTTCAGACTGCGTGTCCTCTGTTGCCCTCTGGGTTCTGGAAGCGACTGAAGGAAATAGTACTTCACTTCTGGTGAAATCATCCCAAGAGCGCCGTTTCAGTACAACGCGACAGATTGATTTCATTGAAGGCACTTGCGTTGCGCAAGAGAGCAGATCTCTCCTAGACGTCGGGGAGTTTTCCCCCTTGGGCTGAAATCATCACTGAGTTCACTTTAAGTATCCTCGGTGGCAAAATACAAATGCTTCAAAACTTGGCCCGTTGCAAACGCAGGGCTGGCTTCTCTGTGCAGCGGGTTTCCAATGTTGGAAGTGCTCTGCTGACCGTGGTCTGAGGGTAGGGAGTGGGACAGGCTCTTGCAGCACAGAGGCTGGGCATCCTCCTTCGTGTCTCCGGAGGAGGAGAGCGTCCTCGCCTGTGAGTACTGTTAATCCACCAGCATTTGGCGAGTTAGCCCTGCTGCTATGTTCCTTTGGCTCCAAGGGCAGCTGTTGTCAGTGTTATACCCTGCTGATGATCCGTGCGAAGAGGTGGTTGCTCCTGCTCTTCAGAAGCTTTGATTCTCGCTCTTGAAAGTCAGCTCTCCTGCACAGGCTTGTTCCTAGGCATCCTGATCAGTTCACGCGTTTTAACAGATTTAGAAAATCTGAGAGTCAGAACATGGTTTAATGAATTAATTTTCAAATTGGTATGTCCTTAATCATCGTTTTCTCTGACTCCGGGAAGCGTTTACACCTCATAATTTAAGCGCTTTGGAAGTGCTAACCAGGACCTGCTGGAATTCGCGTTTGCACCTTAATCTGATCTTGGCTTTCTGAACCACTGCAAGTTAATTACTTTGCGTCACGGTCCTTCGATATTTGAATAATTTTGGAGCACAAAAGCTTGAGCTTGTGCTCACAGTCTTTTAAAAGTTTAGCTCCTCAGACAGCACAGACCAGTTATGCTGTATTCGCTGTTCTTGCCGTGGAGTGAGCTGTGTTTGTGGGAAGGATTCGGTACGTGGATTCAGGTTGATAATTACCAGTGTATAATTTTATTGAGGGCTCAGACCTTGCAGGTGTAGAGCAGGGTCCTAGAGATCGTGAGTATCTTAAGCTTGTGGCACTGGGGATGTCTCTCTGGGCAGGGTTTGATCTTCAGCGACAGCATCGCTGGAGGCTGGTCGGTTTGCTCTAAGATCTGCGTTTCTGTAGAAAAGCGGCAACGTTGCCGAGTGCCCAAGTCTGCAGAGACCGGGACTTTGAAGGTGCTGAGCTCTCATCCGACACGCGGCTGTTGCGTGCCCTGCGCCCCTTCCCGTGCACAGTGCTGCTGTTCACGCCAGGCTGTTGAGACTCCTCTGCTCCGTGGAGGCATCCCTGGGGAAGCTGCTGCTCGTCGGTGCCAGCCGGGGAGAGGCGAGGTAGGTCCTCTGGAGCCGTGTCTGCGTGCGTGCCCGCGGCCGGGCGCTGCCTCCCCCTCCCGAGGCTGCCGTGAACCCGGGCAGGAGCCGGGGCTGTTCCCACCGCAGCGGTTTTCCAGCGAAGCTGCTGCTGCTGCGCTCTTCCCGTGATGCCACCGCTCCGCCACCGCCTCGGGAGAGCTCGCCGCGGCCGTGCTGCCGTGTGCCTTGCCACTCCGAGGAGTTGCATCCCGCTCTTTGCCGGGCCTCCTCATCTTTATTCTTTCCCTTTTTTGTCGTGATCCCCCTCTGTCGTGAGCAGTTCGCTCAGCACTTGCCCGGGGAGGGTCCGACAGAGGCTCCAGGAGCCCGGGCTCCTGGCTGCTTTTCCGTTCCCTACAGGCAAGTTGGGTCCTGATGAATTTTAGCTTCCTTTTTGCAAGGTGTGGAGAACAGCTACCCTCGCACCGCTGCAAGGTATTCTGTGGTCCCAGGTTGATGCGGCTCTGCACACGCCAGCGCAGCTTCACAAAATGCCGCTAAACCAGCGCGTAGCTCCCGTCCGCCCTCAGCTCTGCCCGTCCCCATGAGCCGAAGCCGCGGAGGAGGTCATCCCGCGTGGCCCGAGGCCGAGGGGAGGGTCGCGCGCCGGCTGTGCGAGCAGGGGCTGCTGGGCGACTTCTGCCTCCAGGCAAAACGTGGGGAGTTTGCGTTTGGGTTTCTGACAATGACGCAGCCGCTGGAGCCACTCTGAATTGAAACGGGGTCTTACTCAGCTCTGCTAATAAGAGGGTAAATGCAGCTAAATACAGCTGTTGTCCTCGCTGTCATTTGGTATTTATTAGCAAATATGCAGTCGAATTGAATCCCTTGTAAGTGCTCTGCAGCTAATGGTAGATAGCAATTAACTGAAATGAGTACTGTCGAGCGCTGACGCTGCCAGCAGTGAGAAGAGGAGGAGATTTGGAGCCCGCGCAGAGCCAGCGGCTTCCAGACCCCCCTGTAATTTTCCCCTCTGGGTTCTCTGTTTCGTGCCCTTATCAAAAGACTGCAGTGAAAATCACTTTTCTATCACCGCTATCTCATGTGCTTCACAAGATGGGAAAGCAACAGGCCCAGGCAGCTGGAGCCCGTTTTGGAGCTAGGAGGGACTGGGTGCAGCATCCGTTGTTTCATCTTTGGCCGTTTCTCCCCAAATAAAATAGGTTTTGTTTCCTTGCCCTCACCGCGAAGGTGGAGCATAGGTGAGCCTGGCCCGGGGGTGCTGCTCTCCGTTGCCTGGGGATGGCAACTCGTCTGGGGAGTCGTCTGACTGAGTGTTTTCATTAGTGCCCTCACCAAGTTGCAAGCTCGTACACTTAGGAGCTAGCAATAAGTCTTTCTTCTCCGAGATGGGAGCAAGCGAGACGGGGGGAGGCACGGGTGGGTTTGCCAAGAGGACGGGAGCCTCCAGCCCGCGCTGAGCAAAACCTGAGCTCCGGCTGTCGTGTCCCACTCGTGGCTCAGATTCCTTGTTTTTTTTGCATGCGCAGGAGCTGTGCAAAGGCTGGGAAAGGAAATTACTGAGGGGGTGTAATTCCCTTTCCCAGCCTGATTTTAAGGATGTGCTGACAGTTAATTTTTTTTAATTCATGTTTAATTAGTTAAGCCAGTGAATATGCATTTATGCTGAGTACCTGGTAAATCTGATCTCTTTTTGATTAGAAAAGAATGTTTCATTGCCCCCATTGCCAGTGCTCTGAAATTACATTTATTTTCATATAAAATTCAATCAGACTGCAAGTATGGTGCTAAAATCTGTTGCATCATTAATTCATACTAATAGAAGCAAATTTCAGACTAAGACTCTTTACTACTGTCACTTTTTTTCCTCCTGACTATCCATCTACCAGTTCATTTATTTTATTTGTGACTTAGACCTGCAGCAGCTCTGGTCTGGAATGAGTTTTGCAACGGAGCCCCGGGTACCAACCAAATACTTCTAAATGCGTTGTTAAAATGGGGCAGTTTCCCCTCGCGGGCGAGAAGAGGTTCTCTTGGCGTGTGAGCTTGGCCGTGTCCTCGGTACGTGAGTTTTCTTCCCTCCTGGAAGAGCTGCTACAGTGTTTTAAGCAGACCCTCTCTCGAGACGTGACATTTTCTGCGTAGCCGGCTGCAGGGTAAGTGCTGGGAACGAGACGGTCCAAGCAAGGCACGGGGGAAAGGGAGGGCTCAAATAAGAAGGGTTTATTGCCGAACGCTGTCCAGTGGTCTCTGTTTCTGCCAGCGAGCCTGCTTGGCGTGGATGCGGGGCTGACGAGCCGACCTGCGAGGGGGACGTAGCTTCGTGCATCTCCGGCGTCCGGCCGTGTCCCCTCGGCTGCACGTGCTGCTGCGGCCCCGGGCTTCAGGCCAGGCCGCGGCCCAAGACCTTGCCGAGTAGTTCTTGGCCGGAGGAAGCCTGCGCTGTTGTTTCCCGGGCTAGCAGGGAGCGAAAAAGGCGGCAATGTCCATACCATGCTACGTGCTCGGTACGTTTGGCCAGGGAGCCACAGACATGGGGAGGGGGGTGAGGTCTGGGAGATCTGACTGTAGCTCCAAGCGCTCGAGCACACGCTGTGAGCAGCATCCCCCCGGGGACCTATAGCATCACAGAAGTCCTAATTATAGTGCTGTTTTGACAGCAGTCATGGTAATCATTGTTAATGGCATTGATAACACCTTGAGCTGCTTGCTGCGTTTCTCTCTTGGCAGCGTTCGCAGCATCCCGGCACTCCTGGGACCCTTATTGCCTTCTGTATATTGCTGTGTTGCATGAAAACATTTGCTGCTTTAGAGTCCTTGCGTGTGGCCTGTGTACCTTCTGTTAGGGAATGTTTTTGCTCTGCAGCTCTTCCAGCTAGCTTGCGAGGCAGGCAAAAAGCAACGCGTGTGATATCTCATCGTTAGCTGTTATCTGACAGTGATGGATGACCCTGGGAAAACTTGTTAAAGGCAATATCTATTCTTCCTGTTTCTCTCTGTTCTTTCTGCCTTCAGCTCCGTTATCCTTCAAAGAAGCTGCTGAGGAGGAGGGAGGGTGGGTGGGCAAGTAAGTTGCTGCCTTGGAAGGTGACACTCGGGGTTCCCAGCTCTGCACTGGCTCGAGGAAGGGACAACTTGGTGCCTGTCACCGTATGGCGGAAGGTCATCCCTCTGCTGCCTTGGGGAAGCGTCGGGAAGCAACACCCGTTCCCGACTGTGAGACTCACAGCTGTCACGTTGATGGGCGCCAAGCAGTCTGCCAGCGCTGTGCCACTCGCTCGCTCCCGTGGCAGGATGCTGCGCAGATTGCCTGACTCGCGTGTGGCCAAACACTGGGTTTATATTTGGCCTCTTACTGCTTTTAATAAGTTTGTTCTTTTTGTTGTTGCTTCTCAACCAACGTATCGCCCTTTCCCTCTTCAGCACCTTTCCCAAAAGGGACTCCAAGTGCTCCGGCAGCCGGGTTCGCTGCTGTCCCGTGGCGTGTGTGTAATCGCAGGGGCTGCGGAGCCGTGGGACCCGCTTGTGCCCCCGGGAGCCGGGCTGGGAGCGCTCGTCTCACCCGCTGCTCCGCGTGCAGTGCTGCTCATTCCTCGGTTGCGGCTCTCTGCGGTTGAGCCTGTCATTGGCCTCTCTACACCTTTATTCCTCCCTGGCCAGAATAGATGCGGTCTGTCATCTCCACGGGTTCAAAAGAAGACATTTTGCTACACGTGGTGTAGTGCTGTTTTGCTCTGGGACTTGATGTGTCTTCTGGGAAGGTGTTGTCGGACCTTCCCTGCTGCTCGTGGCGGACCTGGGGTCTGGGGTGGATGTGACTTTCACCACTACCTGGAGATCCTGCCTGCCTGGAGGGACCTGCAAATCTGAGCAGTCTGCACCCGTTTAGAGCCAGGCTTATGAACGGGGGCTCCTCCAAGGGAGCTTGCCGCCCCCCCGGTATCTTTGTCCAAACCCACAGTCGGGGACGTACCATGCTGTTAGCTGTAAGGTTGAGTGTGTGTTGGGGGAAATGCATTCACAAGCTTCGGTGCCTTAGCTGGGAAGTAAGAAGCAGCTAAAGTTCTGCAGCATCTCCCTCTTGCACCGCACCATATGGCCAAGCCCAGCACCCTCCGCTTCTCAGCAGTAGTTTGCTCGCTCAGGAGGGACCGAATCTTCTTGTCTGGCATGAAGTCACGGGTATTAAGTGCCTGCTGCGGTGGGATGGGCCCTGGCGTGTTGCCTGCGTGCCAGCAGAGGAGGAACGTAGTGCCGCGGAGGGTGGGCTGGGCTGTGCCTCCTCGGGTGGGGATGTTCGGAGCCCGTTTGAATGGGCAGGTGTGTGCTCTGCGGGATCCTCCTCCTCCTGCCTTTGCCTGGTCTTTAAGAAGTGCCCAGGTCCTTTTTGCACCCTGCAACGCTTCCCGGGTGCCGGATGGGTGAGGCCTCTCCGGAGCCTGCCAAACTAAGGTGTGCTCCTGCCCAAAGAGACCCTTTTTGGAGGAGCTGAGCTCCTCACCAGGTGAGAAGAGAAGTTCACAGCAGCAGAAGCTGGTCTGCCCTGGGTGGAGCATGCGGCACCAGCGGGAAGAGCTGGGCCTGGAGGCAGAGCGCCCTGGGAAGGGACCAGCTCAGAGAGGAGGGAGCTGCTTGCCTTCATCGCTGGCAAGCTCGTGGGCTGTGTTTGGACCTTCTGCTTCTCTGTGCAGCACTGAAGAGACGTGAATGGGCAAAGACTTTAGGTCATTTAGGAATATCGGTTGTCACGGTGTGAACTCATCTGCCTGATGCCTAAAACCAAAGGAGGACAAAGGATATTCCTCTTTTTAGAGGGAAGAGGATGTTACCTTCTCTAGGTCTTTGGAAACAGGAGTAACACGCTTTCCTCTTCCCTTTGCAAGGGCAGCATATGGGGGAGAAGTGTCCCACATCAACCCAGTTTGAGATTCCAGCAGCTCACCAGGAACGTCACCCTAGCAGATGGGGCGAAAACTGGAGAGCCCTGTGTGTCGTATGGACACGACGGTGCCCTCGGCATCTTCAAACACCAGCTCCCACCTGTGAACTTAATGTTCTGCAAAATTCTCCCCAGCAGACCTTGGCCGTGCCGCTTGCTGCTGCCGGCGGGCTTGGGGCTTGGGTTTATGTTCAGGCAATGCGTGACCTGCAGGAAAGGAGGTAGAGGAGGGCTCAGGCGTGATCTCCTGGGGGAACCAGGCTCTAACTTGAGTCTGTCAGTGCTTTCCCTTTCCTTTGCCAGAGTCTGTCAAGGTTGGTTCAGAGATGTATGTGTATCTGTGTGTGGGTGTGTAATATATGTATTTTTTATATATATACATATATATAATTTCCCTTAATTGCTGTTCTCAGCTCTCGTCCCTTCCCGTGGCAGACGAGGCTTGGCTGAGGGCGATGCAGAGAAAAAGCCTCCTCTCCCTTTCCTGGGTTTGCTTAGGTCCCAAACTGAGCAGTGACATTAATTAGACAAGTCAGACACTGCAGAGCAGCCTGCTCAAGGACAAACAGATTTTAATTAAAGGCTGTGTGTATTGGAGGGTCATGTCACTGCGTTATGCCTGAGTAGTTACTATGGGAACACCAGGAAAGCGCCCAGAGCGTGTGTGCGTGTCGGAATATAGGCCCTGAGGCACAATTTTCACTTCTGCTCATGTTTTCACTGGCAAATATAGCCTGAGCAAGATGCTGCTCTTAGCATCCTACAGCGTGAGTTTTGCTGCTGTAGGGCTGTCTGTACTGCGGGGAAGGGATCCATGATTTAAAGCGATTTAAATTGCGTAGAAAGTTTGATCTGTACTTGACTGATGCCGTGAGTTAGGGAACCTGGTCTCCAGCTCAGTTTTTAGACTGTTTACACTTGCTAAGCTCAGTCTCAAAGACGCCCTGGATGTTGGGAGGAGCTTTGTTTACGTTGAAACTTGGACGGGAGCTCTGAAGTCTGCTTCTCTCTGCAGTCGTCTGCCTGGAACCCACCATTGCTCCTCGGTAGCGGCTCATTCCCACGTTTCAAGTACTCTTAAAGTTCATCTTTGCTAAGCTGCTTGGATTGAGTCTTGCTGATTTGAGTGTAAGGTCTTTGTCTTTCTCCAGGAGCCCAGCCTGGAGCTTGGCTCCAGCTCGTTGGGAAGTATGGGCAGATACGTGCCAGTGCATGACGGTGACACCAGACATCCCTTCTAGTGATCCAGAAGCTGCAAACGTGCTTTGGAGCTGGTGGGAGTTTGGTGCCTCCCACGACGCGGGAATGGGCCCTTCCGATGCAGCGTGCTGTAGCGTGAGCTCATTCTTGCCAGTTTTCATGTGGCCTGGCAGCGGGATCGGTAGAGAGGAGCTAAACGTTTTTAGTAATGATAGTCTTAACGTTTTTTTCTTGTTCCTGCTACCAGGGAGCCCCCGAGGCAGGGGCTGACGTCGCAGTGGTGCTCCGAGCAGCTTTCTTCCCCGGGTAAAATAGCCGCTCGAATGCAGGCTTTGCAGTGAGCTTGGAATCAAGTATTTGTGTGGGAGTTTGGGCTGTTTCACAATCCCCTTTTCCTTGTTGTTCAGCGGCTCTGGGGACAGACAGCAGTCCCAAGGGTGCTGGGAGGGAGAACCTGAGACCAGCTCTCCCTGCTGTCCCTGGGCATCCTGGTGACCTGTCCCGCGCTGGAGCACGATGTTCCCTGCTGGGTGCCGGGTGCCACGCGGGGCCCCGGCAAGGCGCAGAGACCCGGTGCCAGGCCTGGAGCCACCGCGAGGGCGGCTGCAGCGTGGGGACATCTCCTGGGGTCCGGCAGGGACCGGCTGCAGGAGGTGGCAGTCGCCCTGCTGTCGCGGCAGTGGTGTTCAGCAAGCTGTTTTGGTCTGCGTACTCCTGTCCAGCTCCTTGCAAGTACTTGTTCGTTGAGACTAGAGTAGAAACCTCTTTGGGGTATTTGTTATAGAATAAAACAAGTCCTGCTTTTGTCCGACCCTTACTTTTCTGACTGGAGAAGTTAGCTTTTTTGTTTTCCTCCTGTGCATGAGTAGAAGATCTCTACCTCTGGCCTATGGATCGCTTTGACTTTTTAAATAGATAAAGAAGAGAGCAAAAAAGATCAAAGAAGTCTGGGAACGGAGAAGCAGCATGTGTCTGCTCTGCAACATGCTGCGTCCATCCACCTCGTGTAAGGGCAGACTCGGCAACAGGCGGGATGTCTCCAAACACCTGCCTTGTCCCCAGCGAGCCTGGGGGACGGTGACTTGGGGACTTGCATGCTTCCCTTCCCTCCGAGCCCTGGTGGGGTGCCGGCCCGGCCGGCACTGCGTGTGCCCATCCCCGTGGTGTCAGGGCGAGGAGCGAGCTGGGAGGCTGATGTGCGGAGAGCGGCTGTGGAAAAAGTGACAGCGGGCGAGTTAATGGAAAGCAGACGCCGAGCGCTGCAGGCTGCTCAGCCAAGGAATTCTGCACTGTCCAGAGTTTTCCCTGGTATCCAATAAAAACGTGTTACGGTTTGGCTACCCTCCCTGTTACCCCGCGGAGAGCAGCTCTGGCCCGGGTAGCCCGGGTGCTTGGCTCCTGCACCACCACGGGAGAAGCAGATGCTGCTGGTGCGAACGGGAGGCCGGGGAGTCAGGAGGCCCGAGTTCCCTGTCCCGGCTCCTACCGTGACGGCTCGGGGCCGTCTCCTGCCCCTTGCAAACACCATCAGTGTGTCTGGTGCTCCCGTGCCCGGTACTCGGGGGGTTTCGCTTTTTGGAGGGCATAAGCCCTGCGCCGCGTGCCGGGGGGCTGGCAGGGGCCGGGGGGCCTCGTGGTTTGGAAACTGCTCTGCTGGGACAACACGGACTTTGTCTCCCTGCCACGCTGTGTCTCTTACCTGCTTGCACCTCTTGGAAAGCGAGACTTACTCCTAGATGACTTCTCACAAATGTTACCTGTAGCTTTTAAAGCCTGTTTGGGGCTTTGGCCTCGGCCGTGGAAGCGCAGGCACGCTGCGTCGGTCGGTTGTGCCAGGCGCGGTGAGCAGAGGTGTACGCCGACGTGAACGTTTTAACCGTTGCGTGGCAGCGCGGGTAGCTGCAGCGCAAGCCCTAGCCCTGGCTGCCTTGCTTTCGGCAGGATGGAGGCATCCTGCCTGGAGCTGGCCCTGGAGGGAGAGCGCCTGTGCAAGGCTGGGGACTTCAAAGCTGGGGCAGCCTTCTTCGAAGCAGCGGTGCAGGTGGGGACGGAGGACCTGAAGACGCTCAGTGCCATCTACAGCCAGCTGGGCAATGCCTATTTCTACCTGAAGGAGTACTCCAAGGCTCTGGAGTACCATAAACACGACCTTACCCTGGCTAGGTAAGTGCGTTGGCTGTGGTTCGGCTTGATCAGACGCGATCTGTCAGGGCTCGAGTGAAGGAAAGATCTGCAGGGTTTGAGTCCAACAGCCGGAGGGAACCTTCCCCAGAAACGAGTATCCAAGCGAGCCCTGAGACGGGGGATGGCTGTCCTGTGGGAAACTCGGGAGGCAACGAGACTGGGCCAGCCGCCTTCGGGGCAGGGAGGCAGAGGAGGGCGCGAGGAGTAAGAGCAGGGTCGTGTCCAGCTCTCCCACCCCCAGCTCCTCTTTGTAGCACACCTTAAGCCGTTGGAGCAGCCTGACGCAGATCACCCGGGAAAGCAGAGCAGTGAGTAAGGATCCACCTCCAACACGGAGCGAGCCCGTACGAAGCGCTCCGGGCCCGCGGGCTTGCGCGCTGCTGACTGTGGTGCCCGCACCACGCAGCTGCTTGGCTCACTGCAGCTCTGCCTCCAAAAGCTGGTGATTAAACGTACGCGAGCTCTTTAACAGCCCCTTGTCTTCCTCTGGTCGTCTTGCAGAACCATTGGGGACCGCATTGGAGAAGCAAAGGCAAGCGGCAACCTCGGGAATACACTGAAAATACTCGGGCAGTTTGATGAAGCTGTCGTTTGTTGCCAGAGACACTTGGACATCTCTCAGGAGCAGGGAGACAAGGTATTTGGTTCCTGGCAGCTGACAGGAAATATTTCCTGTCTTTAAGAATAATCTGTTTGCGAGCCAGCAAATGTGACCTGGTGGAAGCTGGCTCTGGAAAGAGATGCAGTGCAAGACTCCTTTCTGGCTGCGCTGCAGCTCTGACAGTAACAGCTGATGTGACGCTGAAGGTGGGGAAGGAAAGTGTGGGCCTCCTGGCTTTGGCTGAACATCTCTGCCTAGCAGTGGAAAGGTCCCTTTTGCAGTATGAAGTGTAACACCTTGCTCCCCGTTTTCCCACCTTTTAGGTAGGTGAAGCCAGAGCACTCTACAACATAGGCAATGTTTACCATGCAAAGGGAAAGCACTTATCTTGGAACATGGCACAAGACCCTGGCTACCTGCCTCAAGAAGTCAAGGAAACGCTACAGAAAGCTTCAGAGTATTATGAGTAAGTATCCAGGCTTGGCTACCCCTTCCTCCTGCCGGGAGCGGGGCTGGTCGGGCATCGGTGGCTGATAAAATGCCTGCAGGTGCACCTTTGCTGGGCTCATCCTGCTCAGAACGTAATCCGCATCTGTGGTGTTCCTGTTTTGCTGACAGCTCTCGGGATCTGCAGGCTAGATGCACTCGAGGCAGCTGTCATCAGCCTAATAGTTATCAGCGTGCAAGATGACAGTTTTACTGAGTCCCATTGGAAGCATTTTTCTTAGGCATTTCCTGAGCTGTTGAGGATGTGTGAGCTCTGCAAGATGCTCGCTATAAAGAATGAGACTGGGAGCAGCATCTTTAACAATCAGGCCACCGGCTGTCCTGCTCTGAGTTCCCACACGTATAGACTCTGCACGTCTCTAAATCCTGCTTGGAAATCCTGCCAGCTGAAACTTGCTGGACGTGGCGTAGCTTGCCTGCTTTCGTATGTGCCTCGGTATACTGTATTAGCTTAAACGTACAGGGGTTGAAGTAATGTAATGCCGGACGGTATTTCATGGAGGCTGTGCTGTCCGCAGAGCACAGGGGGTTGGGGAGCCTGCGAAGGGATGGTTAGCACTGAACCTGCCGAGGAGGAAGCTTTAGTCAAGAGATGTGTTTCAGCCTCTGGATTTTGTGCCCATTAAACTTGATAGATGAAAGTGAAGGATTCGTTTTTGCTGGTTACTCTCCCATGGCACAGACGAAGCACCAGGGAGCTTTTAAAAGGAAGCACCTGGCACATTTTTGTACCTGGTTTGTAATTTTCCCTTTCTGTGTAAGAATGAAGAGGGAAAACTGTTCTGTGGGTGCAACCAGCTGTGTCTGGCTCAGCAGCTGAGATGAGAATTAGACCCCGATGCTTTGCAGACTGATACTCACCTGCTCGGAGGCACCGGGCGGTTGGGTGCTCCGGGAGGAGCAGCTGTGGGAGGGAGGACAGGCAGGCACAGAAATGTTATGCTTTGCAGAGGCAGAGCTGGGCCTCTGTTTCATCTCCGAGGCCAGAGCTGCAGGCTGCTATTTTCGCACTCTCGTTTTCTCAAGAATGATGTTTTGCATGTTGCAATGAATAAGGAATATTCCCTGGAGGGGTCCAGGTGTGAGAGCAAATTCTATTCGAGGAAGGCAAGAAAGGAACTGCAAGCTTTTAAAAATTAGAGCTAAAGTTCCCCCTGGTATTGTCTTGATAAAATTCAGTGTAGATCGAAGTATGATCTATGCAATTAAGGTCAACAGTCTGCTCCTGCTTTTAGCTATTTTTGGAAGGAAAACTACTGCAGCCCCTGCTGCTCTCTGCTGGCTGTGCTGGGAATGGATCCGTGTGCGTGGCCCTGCTGGGCCGGGAACAGGGATTCTGCTCCACCCAAGGCAAAAGGCTTTTCCTTGGGGTCCTGCTTGTCCCTGGGATGGATCCGTAGTTTGTCCTGCTGTAACACCCTTCCCTTTCCTAAATGGCTGCAAAGTTCCTGCTGACGTCCCACGCAGGAAGGTTTTCACAAGGCTTAACTTTGGGGCTGACATCTTCTCCTGCTGAAGAGTTTTGCTTCTATAATGGATTTTTTTAATAGCCTTTCTGTATGAAGAGATGATGTCTCTCACTGGTCTCTTCATCTCTGAGGATGCGATGGTGCCTGTGTATTGCTGTCCATCCTTTTGCCAAAAAAAGACGCATGTTGCACAGCCAGTGGGGAAATTTTTGTGCCGTCTGGGAGCTCTGCGCTTGCCTGTGTGTGTGAAGGGGAAAGAGGCTGGGAAGCCCAGAGGACAGAGCCCTGGCTTGCGAGCGTGGATCTTGCTCCTGTGGCCAGTTTTGTCCCTGTCCTGCCGGGGGAAGCTCTGTTCTCCTACGCTTCTGGTCCCGCCTATGCGCTGGGCTGACCATTTCTTATTTAATGTGGGGTCCAGCTGTGCGTAACCAGATGTGCTGCTCTGCTTTCTTCCAGGAGGAACTTGTCTCTGGTGAAGGAGCTGGGGGACAGAGCTGCCCAGGGCCGTGCTTACGGCAACCTCGGCAACACCCAGTACTTACTTGGCAACTTCAGTGAGGCTATAGCCTTCCACAAGGAGGTAGGAAATGGCCTCGACGCTCTTCCCGGGGCCAGGGATTGAGGGAACAGCCTTTCTTCCCAGCGAATACAGGGAGCCGTTTGCCCTGAGCTGCTGCTCTCTCCTGGGTGCACGTCGGGGTCTGACCCTGCTGTGCTAACTCGTGCTGAGCAACGCTTTGCCCCGTTCCCCCTCAGCACCTAACGCCTGGCTGCAGGAAAGGCTGCTGTTGGCTTGGAAACACACAGGAGATTTCCAAGGGCAAATTTGCAGCTGGACCTAGCAAGGCTTTTCTGCTCTTAATTTATGTCAGTATAAATTTTAATAAATGCAAACCATGAATTTAATTAAGCTGCTGAAAGAGCCGCCAAGCAGGAATAAATGTTGTTTGCAGAACATAATAAGCTTCTATAAAGCTTTACAGAGGGGTGAGGTGACACAGTCCCTGTCGGCATTCAAATGCAATTCAGTTTCCAGTGCAGAGTCTCGTTCAGTTGCTGGATGGCGGGGAGCGCTCAGCACTGTGCAAAGCTGAGAGCGAGAGGTGGGGAAGTGCAGGGAGCTGGTAGCAGTGACGGGAGAGGCAGGACCGAGGTGTGCAAGCAGGGTCCGGGATCTGGGGAGCAGCTGCGGTGCAGACGGTGAGATGAAGTGCGCACACACGTGCACGTTCATGCTGTGCCGCAGCACCGTGCGACGTGACAGACGTGTTCCTGGACGCTGCAGTCCATCAGCCTCATCCATCCGCTCCCTGACTTGAAGCTCTCCGTTCTCCCATTCATTCAGCTACCGGAGTGTGTGCGTAACTCCTTAGGCACTTCAAGCTGAGCAGATGTGCTCTGACCAGGCTGGAGTGGGAGTTAAAGCAGGATGTGGCTTTACTTCCACTTTTCCAAAGGTCCTTCCTGATGCTGAATTGCAAAAGAGGGAGAGATTTCCGGTGGTATCCAGCCCCGATAGGCACGTGTACCACTACCTTCCTGCATGAGAGTTTTGCAAAACAAGAGATTAATCTTCCTGTTTAACAGAAACCTGCCAGTGTCCAGCCTGTGCTCACTGCTCTGTGTCTGTTGCAGCGCCTCGCTATTGCTAAGGAGTTTGGGGACAAGGCAGCTGAGCGGAGAGCGTACAGCAACCTGGGCAACGCGCACATCTTCCTCGGGAGGTTCGACATCTCTGCTGAGTACTACAAGTAAGTGCTGGTTGCTAAGGCAGGCTCAGGGCAGGCGTTCCCTGGAAATCCTGACCTGTTGCAGTGAATCCATAGGCTCGGGGGGATGCGACAAAGGACTCGGAAAATTGCATGTGTGGTGCTCAGCAGGGAGGTTAAGGGCAAGGAGGTCTTGCCATCCTGCAGCAGGGATCTGGTGTTCAGGTAATGCTGTCACCTGCCTGGCAGCATGTGACAGGCATCGACATCAACTGATGCCACACCAAAGCAGTGACTTTCCTGCCACTTTGCAGAGGTGTCCCGCAATGACTAGGTCTCTTCACTTCTACCTCCTCCATGCAGGAAAACTCTCCAGCTCTCCAGACAACTCAAAGACCAAGCGGTGGAAGCCCAGGCTTGCTACAGTCTTGGAAACACATATACGCTGCTTCAAGACTATGAAAGAGCAATCGAGTACCATCTAAAGCACCTGGTGATAGCACAGGAGCTGGGGGACAGGTAAGGGAGACCTCAGGAGACGCAGTTTGCACTCGGGGCGCAGAGCACTGGCCCTTCCCTGTTGATTTATTTTTCTCTGCAGCTGGGGCTGAAGAGCAGTGACTTGTATTCTCAAAAGGTGTTTAGAAATCTCTCAGAACCTGTGCCTTAGTGCAGTCATTTGTTAAGAAAGCAACGTGATTAAGACTTTATCGTGTCACTCAAGCCTTTTTTCAGAGATCATGCCCTTAAAGCTGTGTCAGCGTGGGTTGAATTAGATTCCTGGTAAGAGGTACTTCAAGAAAACCATTGTTTTCAGCGCTTCTCCCTGCAGCTACTGCTGTTTTTCTCCCAGTGGGACCTTCTGAAGCTCTTCGCGTTCACAATAATCACCTGTTCCTTAGAAACCGTGCCGGTGGACATGCACACCACCTTGTCCTCGTTGCTCCGAGATAGTGCTGGGAGCTTCCACGCTGAAACAAGCGGCGGTGGGGAGGCAGTAAGTTCTGCTCCTCCGTTAGGAGACTTGGCCTCAGCCTTTTGGGAGGTGGCTCCTTTTTCCTGGATGCTCTGCCTGTTGTCCTGGCGTCTTGCTACAGCTCGTTAAGTGTCTTGCTGCTAATGACTCGCTGTATCCTCCACTAGATGGAGCAGGGACATTAAAATGGGAGCTCCGGTACTGTGCCGGCAGGATCTGCTGCGGGAAGGTGTAATCCCACCCAAGGGTGAATCACGCTGTGGGGGTGCAGGCTGTGGGCTCCTGAATTCTGGGAACACACCCCATGAGCAGAAGGTATTGAACAGGATGACAAGAAAAATGTTTAAATGCTGATCAACCCGCCCAAACCTCTGAAAAGGGAGTTGCAGTCACGCTGAACCTCCCCTCGCCCCCCCATGTGCTTTTTTTATCCCGTCGCCCCCCACATCTGCTGGTTTGCAGAGCTGAGCAGGCTCAGCTGAGCAGGGCGGCTCTACCTGCCTGTACAGACAGGGCCGGTAGCTGCTCCAGGGCCACCCGTGTGCCCGGTGCGGCTGGTGGGCGAGGGCTGCTCGGGGCAGGGTCCTGTGTTCACCTATTTTTCTAGCTTCTCAATATAAGGGGCTGCACGCTGGAGGCCTTGTGGGAACAGGACGGTGTTTGCTCAGCTATTTGTGCAGCTTCAGTCTGTGCACGCGTCCTGGGTGATGCCGTCCTGGTATTTAGCAGGAGAGCGTTGCACGCCTGCAATGTTTCCTCCTTGCCGTGTGCTTGCTAACTTAGCTCTGGGCTGTTGTTGAAGAGCAGGGCTGGGCGTTACGTGCCCTGCTGCTGGGGGCACCCGTGAGTGTGTGTCCGTGATGGAGCAGCTGTTTTCCTCCTGTGGACCTCAGTGGGAGGGTGCTGAACGTCTGGCTCTGTCTGAAAGATAATCATGCTGAATCGGTTCTGCTGACTGGTGACACCCCCGTGCTTGTTGTCCACCCTTCACCCCCCGGATGAGGTGAGGGCTTCGAGGGCAGATGCAGGCTGAAGGTGAAAAGGTGCATTGTGCGTCTTTGGAGAGAAATCTTTGTGCAAGGTGGAAGCTGGAGGGAGGTTCTGGCTTCTGCTCCCAGGCTGGTGCTCACAAATGAAACCAAACCATCTGGACCGTTGCTGGACTGCTTAGCTTGTTGTCACTTTGGGTACAGGCCCATTTCCGAGGCTTTTGCTCATCCCCTGATCTTGTTGGCCTCAGCAGAATAAGAGCTTGAGATGTAAAGTGCATTTCACTTCCCTTTGCAGAACCTTTCCGTAGGTGAAAGCTTAGCTAGGAGACCTGGCTGTCGAGAGGGAGGCCCTGAAAGGGCTGCTGGGCTGTGTCTTGCCCAGCATTTCTGTGGTTGACAATTTCCTGCTTTGCAGGGTGGGAGAAGGCAGAGCCTGCTGGAGTCTCGGAAATGCCTACGTCTCCCTGGGGAGCCACGAACAAGCCCTGCACTTTGCAAGGAAACATCTTGAAATCTCCCAAGAGGTAAGAGAAACTGGTTCAGGTTAGAGGGAATCGGTCCATCAGACATTTCTTCTTATGCCCGTAAGATACGCTGATGTAGTTCTCTGGCTATTAATGTTCTTGAAAGCCCCTGTCCATGTGCTGTTTCAGTGCTGTCTTTGGGAACTGCAGAGCTTGGCTGGAAAACACCCTGTCTTAGGAGGATCCCAGGCATCCACCTAACTGTGGCTGCAGTATTTGCTATGCGTTGCTGTTAACTGATATTCCTGGGTGAGAGAAGACCTGGGGCCAGTTCTCCAGTCTGCTGCCCGAGTTGTCCTGCACCTAGGAGCTCAGATACCTGCCGGTGTCCAGTCCTTTAGCAAGGCCCCCTCCCCGAGAGCAAAGCCGTGAGATCCTGGCCGAGATCCTGATCCTGATGCAATCGGGTGCCGGCGAGGATGTGAGCACAGCCTCGAGCTGACGCCGTGCCGGAGCAGCACTGCTGGGGCATCCGCTCGTGCAGCTGCACAGGCTTTCAGGTTTGCTTGCCCAGCTAGCTGCAGCTTTCCTGCTACGAGACCAGGAGGCCTTTTTAGGTGCCTCGGAAGTACAGAAAGCAAGAACAGGGGTGTTTACTCTTCCAGCGTGTTACGAGGAAATCAGCCATGGCCTCTTTAGCGTTCCCCAGATGGAGAAATTGCCCTTTTGAAGCACTAATTGAAATCATCGTGTGCGAGTGCTTTGTGTGTTCTTCTGCCTGTCTATTAAACTGGCTAAATCCTGAAATAGGACTGACATACCAGCCTAATTATGCACTTAATTATACTTATCAGACATGCAGAAGAAATGCTGTTCCTTGGCCCTGTGCATTTTAGGACAAATTAACTTCTCCAGCTCGTCTTCTAGGAGTGCTGTAGCGGGGGGCCGATTACTCAGAGCCAGATGGCAGCTCGGCTGCGTGCGGTGCAGCGAGAGGTGACGGGGGACAGGAGCGGTGACGGTCCTGGTGACTTCTGGGGTGGGGGGAGCCTTGGGGGGGGGGGTCACAGTGCTGTTCTCATCCTGGGGTGACGGCTCTGATTACAGGGCATGTCAGGAGTAGGTTGCTCGTGGCAGGCGGCTAATGAGCTCCCCCACGTCGCTAATTCTGGCGCAGGGCTGTGTCTGTTTGTTGGGGGGCCCGTGGCAGCATCCAGTGATTCTGCTGCAAAGCCGATGTTTTATTTTACCTTTGGGAACAAAGTTAGTTACTTGTGCTGCCGCGGCTCAATCCTTCGTAGTCGGTGGAGAGCAGGCACCAGCATTTCGCCCAGGAAAACGTAACGAAGCTAAACCTTTGCACGCCAATCTTTACAACTCATCTCCTATTGCCCTCCCCCACCGACATAAATCCGATGGTGACGTTTGAATCTAAAACGAAATCTGCCAGGAGTGACTACACCAGAAGCCGCTTCAGATGCGATCAAAGGTTGCTGCAGGATTTCCTCTGAAGCAGCTGGGTTAAAGGATGTATTCCTGAACATCCTGGAGCCTGCCCCAGCTCTCGGCCGCTGCTCGGGAGTGCCTTTCCCATCTCTGCGTGTGCTGGGTGCTTTTGGGAAACGGAGAGAGCCAGGCTGAAGGCAGAAAACCCAGGGCTCTGCTACAGCGTGTGCGGTAGATGCCCTCGTTGCTCTCCTGCCAGTCGTCTTCTGGTGTTAATGGGGCCTCAGAAATAACCTGGAATGAGTGGAAAGGAGGGGAGCATTTAACAGAGCGCATCAAGGACTGTAAGACCTAATCAGGACATGGTAATTTCTCTGGAGATGGTGTCAACAGCAAATCTCTTGTAATTGGCAGGGGATTTATGGCTGATAAGCCGCTTGATCTGGCTCCCTTTAGTGGTGTTTGGGGCTTTGTCATAAATAACATGAGGATTAATGATTTTGTTCTAGGATGGCTCATACTGCAGAGTCTATCTCAAAGGACCAGAGAAGAGCTGTTGCGAGGCATTTAATAAGGAGTCAGGCTACTGCAAGGGAACAGCCAAGGTCTCCTTCTGTCACAGAGGCTGTTATTTCTCTAAAGATGAGACCTTTCTGTGCTCCCTGGTGACACGTGGCACAGTAATTTTCATATTTGATTAACCTTCGAGGAGCTCCCAGCAGCGTGTCATACGAGTCCCCATTTTAAGTAGCAGGAGCCACTGGAAAGATCCCTTCTTGAACATGGTGGGAGACGGGAGTTTGGAAACAATTCAGAAGAGAAGAATAGGAGCTTGGACTGTCTCAAAACTTCATTGTCAAATAAGCCACAAGTGGAATGGAAATTCTCAAATTAGCATCCCTTGATGTCCCCAGTTCTCTTCCTTCCCTCCTCCTGCCCTTCCTAGCAGGTGGAACCCGCAGGGTCGGTTCAGAAGGGCGTTTTCCAGTGCGGCATTGCATGAACGTGTCGTCTTTTTGGAGTCTTGTGTGGGCAGATCCCTAGGAACAACTTGAATCCGCGCCAGGAGGGAAGGGGGTTTGGAGTATCCGAGCCGTGAATGTGACACTGCCCGTGTGGCCGGTCGCGGTGTGGCTGTCTGGTGCTCAGCAGCCGCGGAAATGCTCGGAGAAGAGGGCTGAGAGCATCGGGGCGCTCTGCCAGCCCGTATGCGCACTGCGGGACGGACCGAGCAAACACGATGGCCGTGTTTGCCCTGGTGTGGGGCTGGGAATCTTTGTCAGGGGCTGCTTGCTTAGAGCACGTTGCCTTTTAAACAGCAGCCTTTTGTTGTCACCCTGTAGATCGGGGACAGGAGCGGTGAGCTGACAGCGCAGGTGAACGTGGCCCAGCTCAGGTCAGCGCTCGGCCTGGGCCCCGGGGATGAGGACGGCGGCGTGGCCCACCGTTACTCTGGCTACGAAGCACAAGGTGAGCCTTTGGCCCTGGAGGGCTTATAAAAGACGTGGGGAGGTGCGTGGGGGGCGGGAGGTGTTTGCAAGTGTCTGGGGAGGAAATGTGAATGCTGGAGCGAAACGAGGCTATCGAGCCCCTTTGCCAGAAAGGCAGACTGCAAAACATTTGCAAGGAGAGCATGAGGATGAGAGAGTTTTTTGTGGCACACACTTGTAGTGCAGCCCTGTGGCCCATCCTCCCCGTCTTTCTGCAGCCGAGTTGTTATTGTGCAAGGCAGACATGAAACGCTTCCTCCGACAAACAGCCCGTGAGCAGGTTCCGATTCCCCTCTCCATGAGCTGCAGGGACAGGGAAGGATCCAGCCCTGCAAAGAGCACGGAGTGGGTTAACAGAAATAACATGCACTGGGAATGAAATTGTGCCAAGCAGCAAAAGCCTTCTTTTCTCTTTTTTAAAGCTCTGCAGTCCCCTTTTAACTGTTTTGACTGATAGAGCAGGTTTTCAGAAGGTGACTGGCAGTTTTGGATGCTTCAGTTCTGATTAGTACCCGCGGAAAGAGCCTGCGGCCCTTGCTGAAGGCAGGTGGTGAGCACCAACACGCTGGGTGCTGTCTCACCCCTGCAGCCCCCACGGCGATGCCAGAGTCAGAAACAGAGGTGTGACGAGACTTGGTCGCAGCAGACAAAATGGCATTGTCACTGCCCTGGTTGTACCTCCCCTCCCTGGGGTGCAGAGCACGCGGCTGGGTCCCCGCCGGGCTGGTGCCTCGCCGGCTCGGGGCCGTCTGGAGCCGCCGCCGCGGATGCTCGTGGGTGCCGGGCGTGGGGTGCTTCCAGCTGGCCGCTCCGTGGCTGTGTGCAGGCTCGTTAATTCACACAAATGAAACAGCATCCCAGGAGGTGCTTGCTGATTAAATGTGACCTTGTTCGCGCTGCCTCGGAAAACGTCCGTGTGCTTTCTGCTGTTGGTAGCGCTGGCTCAGAGCTCGTGCTTTGGGGCCCTGGCGCTCTGGGGTGCAGAAGGGCTGGGCGCGAGTGTTTGCTCTGCGTGTTGACCTTGGAGGTGCAGCCTGCTACGGCAGTGCTAAAGCTTTTCCAGGGAAGTCGAGCTGTGGACGTGGCCAGCGTGCCCTGCCGTGCCCCATCAGGAGCTGCGGTGGGAGCTGAGCAGAGCCGCCTCGAAGGCCGTGCAGGGCATAACAGCTACGCCAGCCTCTTCTCCCAGGTCAGCTCCATCCTCATGACTGCTGGTGAATTTAACAGCTAGGGCCTTCCATTGACTTCTGACACCTCATTAGGTCCTTCCCTTTGGCAAATGATTTTTTTTGTGCATGGGGGACAGGGAATTAACCTTGATGCTGCTGTTCTTGGGACAAAGTGAAGCGCGGCGGAAAGGAGCTGGTGTGGATGCCAGGCCTCTCAGTTGGGGAATGGAGGGGTATGGGATGAGTCCACCACTGAGGACACTGTGGGCATGACTGCTGCATGCAGAGACACATGTTTGACCAGATGTGCATGCATATTTGTGGAAGAGCTGCAGCGGGAGGAGCTGGCCCATGTTCATCTGCCCCGTGGCTCTGGGAGAGGGGCTCTGCAGCTGTAGCCGTATGGTGTAGCCGGGAGTGCACAGACTTCCAGCTGGGAAAAATAAGAACAGGAGCACAGAGGTGTGTGCTTTTGTAGTCTGGGCTTGAGTGAAACCTGCTGTGGACTGGTGGGGCATCGTGCGCCGAGCTGGGTGTCCCACCGCCTCCCTGGCCCAGCCCCTCTCACCGCCTGAGCTTGGGGAGCACTTGGAGGTTAGGACTTTGCTTAAGGCACGTGGGCAGACGTGTTGAGTCGCTGGACATGACGAAGATGGACGAGGCAGGGAAAGGCAGAGCCAGTGCAGGGCGCATGGGCTGTTCCCTGCCCTTCAGTGATCCAGATGTGCCCGTGCCATGTTAACATCTGGATCTTGTGCTTTTCCTCTCCTCTGGTGAGCCAAAGCTGTGCCAGTCGGTGTGTGATGGCTGGAGGGGGAGGGAAAGGGGCTGTGCTGCAGTAATTAGAGGCTTTTGGAGGTTACAGCAACCTTTTTCATCCGCGGTGCCATTGCTCAGGTGTCCAAGGTTGGGGCTCTTGTGAACACAAGGACAAATGTTCTCTGGGGGGAAAACAGCACTTGACAGAGCAGGGCTTTCCTAGTTGACAGGACATGCTGCTCCTCGCCGTGTCCCAGGAGCCTGCCGGGAGGTAAAAGCCAGCCCTTGGTGATGGAGGCTCTCCTGACCTGTGGCAAGACAGGCGAAAAGGGCGTAGGGTACGTCCCCAGCAGCAGGGTCGGAAGCAGCGAGGGGTGCTTCGAAGGGGTTTACCCACTACTCGGGGGTTGCTGACTTGTGTCTTCTGGTAGCAGCTTTCTGCAGGGAAAATATCCCGTGATTTTGTCACCTGAGGCCAAAGCCTGGGGACTGGACACAGCTTCTCAGCAGCTTTGCCCCAGCGCTTTGTTTCGCAGGAGAGTACCAAACAGTTGGCCAGATCTTTGTTTTTACAGTAGTTGCAACTTTCTGCACTAAATAGAGCTGTTCTGCTGCTTTTTGAACCTGGAATCAGACTGGGAAGCGGTGGCACTCCAGCCCGGAGGTATCTGTGTTTCTGGGCCGTGGCTGTGCTCTGCTGCACGGAGATGTGGGGAGAGGAGTCTGGTGTCCCTGGTTTCTCCCCAGCTTTGTCTGGTATCAGCCCTGTGGTCCTGAACCTCGCTGGAGGCCGAGGCTGCCGGTGCTCTGAGCCCTCGAGGAGAGGGAGGCTTGTTTAATGGCTGCAAGGCAGTTTGGTGCCCTCCTGTGCACCCGTTAAATGACTAGAAGCAGCATAATGATTTATGTTATTAATAGCAGCAGTTTGCAGCGAGAGGAACATCTGTTTCTGTGATAGGAAGCAGGTGAGATGGTTGCGATTCAAGCTGCCTTCTGAACCAGTCCTGCCTCTCGATGTCAACAAGCCTCTTGGAGAGGAGAGCTTTCACCTTCTTCTTTCCCTTCAGGTTATTTTCCCTGCTCAAGCTTATAAAATGGCTGAGGGGGCAGGCACGTTATGGAATACCTTATTCCACCAGTTGTGGGAAAAGCTATTTAGCTGAAAACCCCTGAGCTGGACCATCGAGCTCCGATGTCCTTTCCCGGTTGCCCTTGCTTCGAAGCCTGGGGCATCGCCTGCCACGGAGGAGGAGGAGGAGGAGGGCCTGTCTGATGCTTCCTCTGCTGCCTTGGCTGCTCTTGCTGAGCTAATTAATATGCTGAGAGCAACGGGATGTCAGAAGGCAAAGCTGGACGCCGGGATGGGGGGGGGCGGTGCTGCGAGAGTCCTGTGAAAGCAGCGACCTTGTGCAGAAATGCAAACACAGAGCTTAAAGCAACAAACTGAAGGAAAAGGGAAAGTAGCTCAGACACAAAACAAATAAACAGGCGGTATCTGCTCCTGCAAACACCCAGAAATGCGACCCTGAAAATGGCCAAATGGTCTTGCCTCCTTTTGCACAGCCCAGGTTAGGCTCCGGTGCTGGTAGGCATTTGTTTGGCATGCAGTGATGCCCGTAAGGAGCTGTTTTGCAGGCAGCTACAAGTGGCGAGAAGCACAGGCTCGAGCCGGGAGATGTCCCGGGTGCAGACCGCCGGCTCTGCCCTCGCCCCTGCCGGGAAGCGCTGGCCGCCCGCGCTGGCCCCGCTTTTCCAGAGCGAGTTTTCGGCGTTGCCGCATCCCGGCGCGGCTGCAGGGAGCCGCAGCGGCTTGGAGCCCGCTGGTGCCCACGCGCTTGGCGCGGGTTAGCTCGGGTCTCCCGCGCGTGCCGAACAGCGCGGCCGTGCAGCTCCTCTCCTCCGTCCTTCCTCGTGCATCCTCGGCGCCTCTCCAAAGCAAAAGCTGACCCGGGATGTCAGTGCTCCGCTTGCTTGCGTGTCGTCGGCGTTCGGGAGCCCCCGCGCTGGCACCGCTCGTCCCCGGTGAGAGAAGCCCTGCTCCGGTTGCGTTTGCCCGTGGGGAAGCGGTGGGCAGCCGTGCCCGGGCGTGCGGGAAGCCCCTCTCCCGCCTGGAGAGGGGTCTTTTTTGTGCCCTCAGTGCAGGTTTGAGCTTGTCTCCTTCACAGGGATCTTTGAAGCCTTGGCTCCTCTCTGGCAGCGGGCAGCCCTGCTCGCTGGGGCCGCAGTTGAGTGTGCAGAAAGGAGCATGTGTTGGGGGAAGTATTTATTGACGGAGCTGGTGGGTGCTCTGCCTGGCTCGGCTGACGGGAGCCGTGAGTCAGGTGTGAGCAGCGGCCCCGGGGAGGGACCGCAGTCCCTGCAGGCCCGGGAGATGCCCTGGCCGAGCCGGGAGAGCCTCCCCAGGCAGCAAGGAGGTGGCATTTGCCTTCCCCACAGACAAGTGTGGGGGTAACGATGCTAATGGCTTGTAGCAATTGAAATTGTTTAGTATTAAGCATCTCCAACCATGCTTAATTCGGCTGATCAGCTCCAGCTCTGCCTTGGTTCATCCTGAAGAGGAAAGCCGGGGCTGCGCAGGTCAGTTGTGCCCTGCACGTGCAGGGATTCGAGGGACGCGGCGTTGACTCCAGCAGAGCAGCCTGTGCCCGAGCAGAAGGCAGGACGCAGGGTGGCCCGATGGCTTTCTGTGCTCAGCGAGGTTCAGGGCAGCCGTAGCTCGTGAGCAGTGATGTGTGCTCAGGGTGCACCTGGGCGAGCGCTCCTCGCTGCCTCCCCCACCCGCAGGCAGCCTCCAGGGAGGCCCGGGAGCTGCGGTGGCCCTTGCTGTGACACTGAAGGGAGCAGGGCTGGAAGGGCAGGAGCGCTGCTTGCACAGGGTTGTTTCTAGGTGAAGGTTTAGGATGTGCAAAGATGTACAAAGGATGCCTTTTTGTTGTCTTTGTGATGAGACCTTTCTAAATTTGAGTAACCTCTGCTGTTACAGCTGTTAAATGACTTCAGCAGCACTGAACTGAGGGGGGAATGAACCTCTGAGTCATTTGGATTTAAATTGAATTATTTAGCACTCAGCTTAGACTGCCCCAGCTTTGCCTTTGTGAAGTTTAAAAGTATTCTTACCAAAGTGTTAAGAACTATTTAAGGTTAGTCTCTCATCTTGGTGTATAAGCAAGCCTCCTTCCTAGTGTAAATGCAAAGTAGAGCAAGGCGTTTCTGCCTCGCGGGAGAGGCAGTGCTCCAGGACCGGAGGAGATGACGTTGTGCTCGTGAAGCTCAGGTTTTACCATGTCGTCAGGGCAGATGGCGAGTGCTGGAAGGGAAGAGCGAGGAAGAGGCCGGTTCTTGAATCCTGCAGCAGAGAAGGCACAGCGTGGCTTTTGGCAAAGCCTTCCGTCGATTCAAGGGACCTCTTGTCGGGGGGAGAGCAAGCTTTGGGGACGGTCAGTTCCTCGCACAAACTCCCGCTCTGCGCGGGGAGGCCTGGAGCGCTTTGGCCGGTGTTCCAGGCTCCTGCAGCGTCCCAGCTTTGGCGGGTGCTGTCTGCTTCCCAGCCGCGCTTTCTCTGGGCAGTTTTCTTTGGTGGCCAAGGTGCAGGAAATGCCTACGGTCATGATGCTCTTCTGTTCAGCGGTACAGTAGGAACAAGGTGCCTCTGTGCTGCAAGTGAATCGGTGAGCAGAGCCAGAGAGGGACCAGCAAGAAAAGTTTTCTCTCTCATCCAGGTAGAACTACTTTTTATCATTTAAAGGATTCTGTATGGCAGGATTTCTGGCACTCCTGGGACGATCAGAAGGCATGGGTCCAAAGTCCGGTGTGGGCAGCCGCCTCTGAGGAGCTGGCAAGCGCCTGGCTGCTGCCGGCAGCCGACTCCGATTCACAGCAGCATCCAGGAGGGTCAAGTGCCTTGTCCCTCTCTTCAGAGGCTTTTACTGTGGGCGTTTGATCCGCTGCAAGCCTCTGACAAGTGCAGGAGTGTCACTGTTTCTCCTGCCCTCCCTGAATCCGTCTGTAGGACACAGCTGCCTTAATTGGGCTTGTTTAGCTGTTGGGGATGTTGCCTGAATTAATTACTGTGTGTCGCTTTCTAGTTCAAACTCGGCTTCTTTTTGATCTCAGCTTGTTCAACACAAGCTGATAATGGAAGATCGGAGGTGATGAGGCTCTGCTGTCGCCTGGCAGAGAAGATGCTGCTTTTTGAGAAGAAAACCAGGTGTTCCTGCCAAGCCTTTCACTGCTGTTCTTGGATTAGCCCTGAGGTTACACACCTCTTCCCAGTCTGCTCCACTCGGTTTGGTTTGTCTCTCAGAAAATCCTCCTGTCCCCCCAACCGTTAATCTGTTAAGCAGAGCATTGCCTGGGGGAGGTTATGGCCATGGAAGTCCTCTAACGTGGCTCCAAGCCCCCCACAAGCTCCAAGGCTTGTACTCGACTGTCTTCGTTAGGTGGCAAGGGGTTGGGTGCACGGCTTGGGCGGACTGTACTTTGTAGATCCTGCAAATATGAGCCACTATATTCATTTTTGGCCTGTATTTGCCAAGGATGTATTTGCAAATAAGCCTCACTCAGCTAGGGAGAAGCTAGTGCCCCTTGCAGATGGGAAAACTGGAATCGGTCATGCCCAAAACCACAGCAGTCAGTAATGGTTTGTCAGGCTGTGAGACACAGGATCACCTTGCACCCAAAGACTGCAGCTTTCCTGAGCTGCATCAGTTTTGTCGCTGCTTGGGGAAGTGACAGCCTTGTGCCACCTCTGCCTCCAAGGTGGGATTTTGCTCCAAGTCCCATCTGTTCCACATGGATGTGAAGGCCCTCCTGGCATGTTGTCCAGCGCGTCTCCTTACGGTCCCGGCTCGAGGAGCCTCCTGTGCTAGCTGCCCACCCTGTCTAGGGGCTCCTGGGTGCCATGTAGCTGTGCAGTATCGCTGTTGTTTCAGCCAGTTGTTCAGCTGTCAGAGTGGATTTCGGAGGATGCAAAGCTTGGGTGATGCATACACAAAGCGTCTCCTGCCAAATCAGGCAGACAAGAGCATCTCGATTCAAAAGTGACTGACTTTTTTACTGCATATTGTATATACTTTTTTTTTTTCTTGGAACAGTTTTGCCATGGAAAAAAAAACTCTGCAAAATTGTTATTCTGGAAAAGGTTTTTGTAGTGTTCAGGGTCTGTCTGGAAAGCTGTTATTTGCTCAGCTGTGTGCTGTTCCGTGTGCCAACAAATACAGCACTTCAGAGCCAGTCAGAGCAAGCACATGGAGCCTGATCTTCCCACCAGAAGAGGTTTCATGCCTGTCCTTTGGCTCCCAGCTCTGATAACGGAGGTTGGGAATGCATGGCCTCGCGTGGGACCAAAGCATTGCCGAGGAAGTCTGACGTGACAACACACCGCCGGCAGCCTCCCCACCGCTTCCCTGGCCCTTAGCTACGGCTAGGCTGTATCCTTTCCATGTGTCCTGCCCTAGCCTTTCACTTCTAAGCCATACCTGCTCTTGGCTTTTCTCTGGACCATGGATGGTGCTGTGGGCAGCCAGGAGAGCCCGCGCACCGGTCCGGCTGTCTGGCTGCATCCTCAGACACGGAAAGGGCCAGAGAAGCCAGGATTCCCCTAATCCTCTTCCCCTGTAAAGGACAGGTGCATAAGCAGAATGGTCCTTGCCGTAGATTGACACACAGCAGCTTGGTGCCAGCATTTTATGACTCAGTCATTGTAAATAACCGATATCATTTGCTTTCTCTATCTAGAGAGAAGTACTGTTCTACCCCAGTAACATCAACTGGGAAAACAAATGCCAGCATTTATCATGCGAGTGCAGGCAATAATAGAGGTCAAGTGGATTTATGGTGCCAGAGCCCATTATCTGTTTGAAGAGTAATTAAAGCCCTAAATGAGATGCTTGTCCTACTGGAGGCTTTTTTCCTCCTATTTTCTTGCTGCTGTGCTTCCCCCCCCCTTCCTCTTTGAAGAGCTTGCTATGATAATGGAGCACTAGCTTGACAGAGATTTCCTGATTAGATGTCAGCAGCGTATGATTTGAGATGCTCTGCATGCTTTCCGATTGCTGGACCCTATCTCTATGGTCACTTCTGAGCTCAGCAGGGTTTACGAGCCTGTTTTCCCCCTGAAAAAACTGCCTGGTTGGTCTAATTTAATTGTATTCCAGCAATGCTTGGAGGTGTCTGCCAAAATCGAGGCCCTGAGATGCTGGGGTCTGTACAAACCCCGGGAAGGCACTGTCCTGGGCTGGAAGAAGTCACCCAAGGGCCAGGCTGGTGTCTCAGTTAATACAGATGCAGAGACGTGAAACGGGGAAAATGCAGCGAGTGCTTACACCAAGATTTGTCCGCTCTCTTTCCGGGAGGTGCAAAGCTGCTTCCCTGTGGGACAACCCGTGGGGCCGAGGCGGCGTGGGGCAAGACGCCGAGCTCTCGTGCGCGCTGCCCAGCCAGGCTCGCTGCGGGAGCGGGTGGTCGGTGCTGGCCCTGTCCCCGTTCACCGTCGGGTTTAATCCTGCTGCCGGTGGTGCAGCCGCCCCTGAGGGCTGCGGCGGTTCCTGGCCTGCTCCTGGCACTGTCGCTTGGTCCGTGCCTGGGGCTTTCGCTCTGTCTGAGCCGGGTGGGAGTGGGCAGCTCTCCAAGCTGGAGATAAGGGAGAGCCTTGGACTCATCAAAGCGCATGTCAAGTTGATGAGAGCTCCTGGCAGGGCTCCCTGAGTCGCTGCTGCACACGTTCTGCTCGATCTCATCAGCTCTGACATCTCAGGAGCCCCAGCTGGATATGGAGAACATCCATAGAGAAACAAACCTCTGCCCATGCTCTTGCTACCCAGCTTTGCCCTACTGCAGACTTAGGTGGGGTGACCTCATCGCCATCCTATGATAAAACACTTCCTTTCCTGTGTTTTCCGAGATTACGTATTGCTTTGTAGCAAAGTGCTGATAGAGGATTTTGCTACTGCACATTTCCCCTCTAGTTGCACCCCAAAAACTGAAGCCGTGCCTGTTGGAGGGCCTCCCCCAGCGCAGGAGCCGCGTCCTTCCCTTCGGCGTCGGTACCAAGTTTGCACCTCCGGGCAGGCTGGAGCTGGTGATGGACACCAAAGGGAGAGGAGAAAACCTGCAGGGAGGATGCAGTGCTTGCTGTGCGCAGAGGGACTGTCCCATGTGAGGGAGGAAGAAAGATGGGCATCTCCCATGGATATGTTGGGGTAGTGCCCCAGAGGCAGAAGAACAGGGACTATTTGGGAGCTAGGGGGAGCAAGGCTGTTTCAGGTGCATGCATGCACGCACACGCGTGCTCTCCCCCTGCTCTGCTCCAGTAAATTTCCTCCCTTCCCAAGGCTCGTCGCACCCTTCCAGGTTGGGAGGCGACTGCTTCAGCACATTTGAAAATACCGGAATGCGAAAACCGTTAACCTCGCCCAAGGAACCGAATTGCAAAGTCCAGAAAAAAAAGAAAAAACTTGGTTAATGGTGGTGTTGAGATCATAAGGGGAGGGGGGGGAGAGATTTTGGAAAAAAAATATTTTAAAAAGAAACAACAACGCTGAGCACTGAGAAGAGCAACATCTGAGGAGCTCCAGAAAAACAAGGCATGAATGCAGCCAGTCAGGAGCGGCGCTCAGGTGATGTTCACAAGAAGGTTTCAACTTGCTTGATTAGAGTCCTCAGCAAACCTTAAAGACAGAGAGAGCATTTAGAAATGCCCCTGAGGTTTTCCGTTACTCTGCAGTAGGTTTCGTAAACATGCCAATAAATACTGGAGAGAGGAGGGGAAAAAAAAAAACCCTCCAGAGGAACAGACCCAGGTTTTCAGCTGCTCAACCTTCTGCATCTGCCGCCGCTGCTGCTGTCGGTCGGCACTGGGGAGAGAGGCAGGGACAGAGCCGAACTTTTGCCGACGATTAGGCGGAGTTGCAAGTATTTCTGGGAGAAACTACTTCGAGGAGGCTGGGAGTTACGCGTGGAGCCCGCCGCGGGCACGTCCCGCTCGGAGATGGGACGTTAGCGGGACCTTGCTGCCGCCGGGTGCTCGTGAGTACGGAAACCTCTCTGCTGCCGGGCAGGGGTCCCGCGCGGGCTGGCGAGCGCGTCCGCTGCGGAGGAAAGGGAGATGCTGCTGTGAGCTTGCTGGAAATAGCTGCCTGCTTCAATCTGGTGCCTGGCGGATAGCCCTAACTCATAGGCAGCCTTTCACTCCTTCCAGCTGCTCGTTTTAATGTCACTGCTTGCTTTACCCGCGGTGCGGCTCTGTACAAGCGAGGATGGCAGAGTTAGCGCTGGCATCTTTGTGCCTGAAGCCAGTTTGGCCCTAGAGCTGGTTGCTTTATTGTGGGAGAAAATAGCTAAGCTGGGCTGTTCTGGAGTTGGATTTGTAATTCCTCCCTTCTCCCTCTCTCAGCTCAACCGAGTGTGAGATCTAAGCGGTAACAGAGGAACATCAGCATCAAAACAACTGAAAAAACAAATTGTTCCGCATGCCCTAATTGCGGGGCTCGTCTCAGCTGGCTACGTATATTAAATTAACTAAGGGGAAGGCAGGTTTTCTCAGATCAGAGATTAATGGTTTCTGACCGGCGGTTTAATGCTATTGCAGAGGTACAAAAGCACCTGAGGATGGAGGTGTATAATTAAGGACTCTTTGGACTGTTAGAAATGATCTGTTTATCTAATCAGGCACACTTCGCTTCTTCCTTGCTTTCCTGGAAGCGCCCGTTGAAAGCTGCCGTGACGCACGCTCGCTTCCAGGCGCTGCCTCCCCTCTCGGGCATCGCTCTGAAAGCCAAACGTGCAAACGGAGTAGAAGTCTATAGGTCTCTCTTGGTGCAGCCCCGTCTTGCTGTTGGATGTATAAGGCTGTGGCTGATTTTGAGGAAAGCCGGGAGTTGTGCACAGCTGCAGCGATGTCCGAAGCATCGTTGCCTGGTGCCTCGGGGTTGTGTGTGCAAGCGGCCGAGGCCGCGGCAGCAGCCCTGGCCCTGCGCTGGTGCCCGCTGCTCGCTGGGGAGGAAAAAAACCCCCAAAACTGGGGTCCCCGATGCCCCAGGGGCGCGTGAGGCTCTGGAGGATCTGGCACGTGGAGGAAGAGCCCTGTAGCGTGGAGCAGCCTCTTTGCCCACCCCCGGAGCAGGGCGGCCGTCTCCGTTTTGTGGCAGGACCATTTCAGGCGTCCTCGTGGCCGAGTGCACGTCCAGCCTTTGGTAATAAGTGTGTTCAGGCAGCGAATAACCATGTGGATATTTTCTTTGGTATCCAGCAGCACGAGCCTTTCGCAGCCTTCTGAAGGCGATGCTGCGAGAAGCTCAGCCCGCGTCAGCAAAGCCCGAAACAAAGCGGTAAAAGGGGAGTTCACCCCGCCTTGCCGAGGGTGGCCCGGTCCTTTTCCCTGCCGGCTCCGAAGGGAGGCCGGCCCCGTGTCTGAACCCCGGCCAATGTCAGCAGCAAGCGCCGACCTTCCGGGAGCAAATCCTGTTTTTGCTGAGCTGCTGCCAAGCGAGGAACTGGCTTTGCTGCGTGAAAGAGGGTGGAGGTTGGTAGCGATGGTGCCTGCGTGTATCGTTGCATGCTTTGCTTCCTCTCTGGCCTCGCTGCAGATCTTTTTATCCTAGGCAAATGAACATCCACTCAGCATCTATTTGCTAACCCCGTCGTTTTTTTCTGAACTCAAAGCCACGTACTGAAATCACCTTAAAATTAAGCTGGTGCTGGTGTGCTTTCTGGAGTAGAGAGACAGAAACGTGCAGAAGTGATTTGCTGATTTGGCTCTTTGACTGCGAAAGGTAAATCGCTTTAGGTAGCGAAGGAGAAGCGAGGGGTGGTGAAATTAACTGTAGGTCATTTATAACTAAGCTGTGATATATGGGTGGCCTTTAGTAAAGCCCTGGTTGACGTGGGCTCTGTCTCTGGAGTTGGTGCAGTGAGAGACGCAGCGGTCTCGTCCGGAGTCCCGGTGCGGCCGGTGCGCGTTGAGTCGTCTTGAACCAGTTTGCGAGTTTGGGGCCTTTTCTCTCGTTAAGCCTGTGCAGCACCCGGGTCCGCGGGAGTCACCGTGCTGCGAGCAGCGGCGCGATCAGGTGGCGGGGGGAAAGCCGGGGGATCGCTAGGTCTGGCGAGCCCGTCGTTGCAGGAAGCACGGCGCTTCGTGGTTTCCGTTCTCAGGCTCGCCGTGGGGAGGGTTCTCGGTTCACACATCCATTCGCGCTCCCCCGGGAGCCTCCCCTGGGGCTTGGAAGTCGTCGTGGGACCCCGAGTCCCAGGCTGCTGCTTGTGCCCGGCTCGGCGTTGCCGGTGCGGGATGTCACGCGGCGCTCGGCTAAACCGAGCCGTGGGCAGGGAGCGAGGGAGGGGAGCCGGGGGGGGGAAAGGGCAGCGGTTTTCCCAGGCGTGGTAAAGGCGTCCCAGGGCCGTTTGGGAAAAGCCCTGTGTGTCAGCGAGCGAGGCGGTAACAGCCGGGAGCAGGTCGGAAAGGGACCTGCGGATAAGGAGAGTTTGGCAGAACCTGGGTTGGTTTCCACCTCGTCTGCTATTTCTACAATGCTGCATCAAAATGAGTTTTCTGAGATCTCAGGCAAGCATCACCAGTGCTGCTAAATCTTGGTTTTCATTGCAGGTTTCAGGGTAAGGTTTCTGCACCCTCAAAGCCAGCCCTCCGTCAGGCTGAGAATATTTGCTCTTTCACTTAGTTTTCCAGCCCTTGTGACTGGAGAAAAACTCACGGATGTGTCTCAAATACATTCTTTAAGTTAAAAACACGAAGATAAACAGCAAACCCACAGAGTCATTAAACTGTGTTTTTGTTATGCTGTTTTCAGTGCCGGTCCCCTGACCGCGCCGCTGTGCGAAGGAGCAGGGTTTGCTCCTCTCGAGTTCCCGAGGCCTCCTTTCAAACCCAGGGTCACGGCGTCACCCCGCCACTGGTTCAGCATCAAGAGCCTCGCGTAGCCCAAGCTGTCCCTGACCGCGCTGCGATAGTGGTTTTGAAAAAAACCCCAAACAATAGGGAACAAAGCGTACGGAGCCCCAAGGACGGCGCAGCTGCAGCATCCTGTGCCGTTGACTTCGTAGCACCGCGCTAGCGGAGCCGGGGCTCTGCCGCGGCTGGAGTTTTGTCTGCGTGACGTGAGTGCTGCCGGGGAGCGACACCCTCCTGATGCGAGAGCGCGTTGTCTTGCAGGGGCCAGGCCAAAGAGGATCCAGCGAAACAGCATGGACAGCTTAGACCTCCTGAAGTTCCCTTCCGAAAAGGTAAGCAGAGGTGTCCGGCCGGCCTCGGCGATGAAGCGTCGGCGGGAAGCTGTAATGGCTCGTCGTGCTTGCGGGGGAGCAGGCAATTAGCAGATATCGCTGGAGTCAGTGGGATTAACCAAAGAGGGTTTCGAGGGAGCTTGGAGGAGAGGAACAGCTGCTCTGGCTAAAGAGATGCTTAACAACTGAAAGCTGAAAAAGCCACTTCTAGGCTTTTTTGAAAAAATAGCCCTTTACTGGGAGGATGATTGTTAGTGTTTGAGCCCCTTTAGTGGCTGGTGGCAAATGTTAGTCCCTCGTTAGCCCAGCAGTGCTTCACGGAGCACAGGCGGGCGAGGAGGGGGCAGGAGGGGCGGCAGCACGGCGCGGGAGCTGGCGTCGAGGGCCTCCCGGGACCGCCGTGCCCCAGCGTCGCATCCGAGCGGATCAGCGCTCTCCCGGTCTCCCCAGGGCAATGGCTGTCTCCGCAGCCAGCCGGGAGGCACTTTCCGCCCATGGCAAACGTTTAAGCTTCTCAGAAAATGCTCCACCAGCTCCCTGGGTCTCTTCGTGGGGACCCCGCGGGCAGGCGCTGGTGTGGCCAGGGGACTTGTCGCGCCTGGTCCCCGAGGAGCTGCCAGGCAGGCAGCTGTGCTCTGCCTGTTGGAAACGTCATTTGCGCAAATAATTCACCTTCATCCATCGCTTTCCATTTACAGCTCTCCCAAGCGTCCCCGAGAGCATTTCCCATGTTGCAGAAGTGAGAACTGAGTCACGGGGAGAAGAGCAAAGCTCACCTGCGTTGCAGACAGGCGCAGGGGGTCAGTGGGAAATAACATCCAGTTTGCAAAAGCGTTTGGGTCCCTAAACGTCCCAGCAGGCGCTCGGAGGGGCTGGCAAAAGCTCCGCCACGAGTTAGGTTGCTCTGTTTGGGTGTTAAATGCTAAACACGCTTGTGAGCAAACTGCCCACTGGCGATTTTGGCTCCTACCTGCTTTAGCAAGTGCAGCTCCATCCCTCTTCGTCCCAGAGCCGCATTCGTTCCAGGCACAGGGGTTGCCGCAGTAAATCACCTATCCGCTTCCCGTGCCACTGAGCCCTGTCTGCACCAGCGTGGGTTGTCCCAGCCCCCCCTGCCCCCGGGCCCTGAGCTGCAGGACCGGCCGCGCAGGGCGAACGCGAGCGTGCTGAGAGCCGCGGCGGCCGGGAGGTGTTGGGTCGCGTGTCCCGGCCACGGTGCTCCGGCGGGGCGCGTTTCGCTGATGTGCGACTTGCTGCCGATGCCGCTGGCTTGCTGCTCTCTGCTGCAAAAGCCGAGCCTCGTTCGACAGCTCAGGCGGGGTTACGGGATTTCCGGGATTTCCAGGATTTCACGGGGCGGCCGGAGGAGACGGGAGCCGTGGGTCGGTTGTTACCTTGGGGTCAGGAGTGAGCTGCTCCCCTCTGCGTTCTGCCGTCGCCAGCCTGCACCTTACTCCTTGCTTTGAGCTTCTCTGCTTGTAGCTCCCGTTTATTCCTCTCTCTGCCAGACTAAAAGACTGCATCACATGCTGGTTTTTTACCCTTAAAGTGCTTACATGTCATAGTTACGTCACCTATTCTTTTGGTGACAAACTGAACAGTTTGAGGGCTCTAACTAAGGCACTAAGGCATGGTAAGGCAGTTTCTTTCCAGTTCTGAAATCAGCTTTTGAAGTTGCTTTTTAAAATGTGGCTGCACTAATACAGTGTTCATTGTGCCAATAGCACGTAAGGAAAGGAAGCTCTCCCCACCCACGCTCACTGTTCCCGTTTGCCCTGAAGGGAATGGGAAGTCGCCCTGAAGGGAATGGGAAGTTGTTCTGGCTGCAGCATCCCACCATGGCAGCTGTCGGTGTGCTGCGATTTGGGATCGCGTTCAGATCCTTGGCTTTCCAGCGTACGTGCCTTGGAGTCCCAACCGCGCGAGCCCTTGGGTTGTCCCCCGAGCTGGGCTAGGGCTGCTTTCACCCTCGCGTGCTCGCTGTGGTGAGGACACCCTGGACAGTCCTCTCCGGGCTTTGCACGTGGTAGCAAGGTGTTTTGCAGACTGGAAACACCAAGGCCCAAAGTGCCAAGCAGGTTTAGGCGCTCGGTTCCCGCCGGTTACCCGTTCACCGCCCCGTGCCTGCAAGACGTGCCGTTGGAGCTCCGTGCTGACGAGTGCTCCTTCATTAGGGCCTCATCCGCGTGACAGCAGGAACGGGGTTGTTATGACAATACAGGCAGAGCTGTTACCACGAGCCTGTGGCAGAGAAGGAGATGGGCTGTGTGAGTCTTACGGGAAGGGGTGCGAGTGGAGAAGCCACGCATGAGGTTGGAAAAGCGGGGTGGGGAGGGACAAATGGTGAGAAGGGATAAAAACTGGAATTTGAGAGACGTGTGATCTCCATCATCTCGGTTTCTCCATGCATAACGGGGGTGTTAATGCTGTTTTTCATACAGCTCTGGGAGCACTGAGCACAACGAGCGCTGAAGAGAGCAAAGGAGGGCAGCAGTGAGGGAAGGGGGAGCTGGCTGTAACCATCTGCCGTCATTAGTCACGTTACCTGCAGTCCCCACACGCTTCTCGTAGCACGAGGGTTGGCCAAAGAGCTGAATGGGACTCCAGCCTTTCACCTTAGCCTGCTCTTTGGGAAGCTGTTGGGTAGGGGCCTTCCTCCCGCCGAAGGCAGCGGGAGACACGGATGCAGGGAGCCAGGGCCGTGGGGTGGGCAGTGCCGCGGAGCATCAGGGCTGTGGTCCCCAGGGCACGGCTGCGTTATCTGGATCAATGTGGGCTGCAGCATGGCTGGGCACTGGAGGAAGTGAAGATGCAGCAAGTGGAAGGGCCTTGTGCCAAGAGTTTGGTATCCCGGGCAAGACGAGTTTGCCACTGTGTTTGGAAGAGGTTTTAATGGGTTCAGTTGCCAAAAATCACTAGCAGCAGTGACTGTTTTGGAGCTTTCATCTAGCATTCCCCCTGTCTGTAAATAAACCAGTCATGCCTCTCCCTCCACACCTGGGTTTTTTAGGAGGAGGATGTTTCTCCCTAGCTATGGAGAAGTTGACTGGCGTTGTATGTTGTTTGGGTGATGCTTCTTTTCCAATTATTAAAACATCCGCTACAGAGATATGCTAAATGGCCTTGTTCAGCCCTCCACATCACGAGCTTCTGCTCACATCTTCTAAGCTCAGCGTTAACGTCTTGCTGCTTCTGTGCCTCTCCTGCTCTGCTGAACTGCGCCAGCAGTTCTCCACGTGCGCCTGAGACCAGCAATGTGTGCGGTGACTGTTTCTCGCTTTCCCCAGGACCAGAATGGTGACAGCCATCACGTGGGAGACCTGAAGATCTCGGGAAAAGAGTTCTTGTCTTTACCCGTGCGGTCGAAGAAGTACCGGGAGCACCAGTCCAACTCGGAGAGGAGGTCCCAAGGGTCCAGTACGTCACCGCTGGATACGAGCGAAGTCCGAGTCCAGGTGTCGCAGTCGGTAGGAAGATGTGCTTTCCCAGCACTGATCTGGGAGCTTTTTCTAGCGTGTTCGTTCCTACCTCGTTTATAGGCTGATACGGGGGTGGCGGTGTGGCGTGTTGGCTGGAGCACAGGGCCTGCGTCTAGCTCTGCTGCTGACTGTTCGGGCAGCTGTAGGCAGGTCTTTTTACCTTTCTGTGCCTCGGTTTCGCCATGCATTAAGCAGAGCCATGGTATCAATCTCCGTCATGAACTGGTGTATGAGGTTGGTGTTCAGTGGTGAACAGTCCTATTTGTAGCCTACTGCAGAGGGGGGAGAGTTTAGACCTGAGCTTTCCTGAGTTTGGGACTGTCAGGATGTGACGCCCTGGTTTCCCGAAGAACACAGCGATTTGGAGCCTGTGCTTTGTGCAACCCAGCTCGATCAGCCTCCTCGTGTTCCCGGGGAGCGGTGCTTGTTGCCTCCAGGAAACAGAGCCCTTTTCAGGTTTTTGAAGACGAGCAGCCAAAAATGCTGGTTGCTTTTGCAAGATCTGGGGGCTTATGTCTTCTTCCCTCTCATCTCACCTCACTCATGGTCTCCAGAGGAGCAATGCGCAGAGTGTTTTCTCTGAATTAGTTGATCGTCAAGCAGGGAGGATGGCAAAGCGTTGTGCAGGAGCTTCTCTTTGACGGCAAGCTAGGGACGGCAGAGCACGCTTCCTAAAGGGCAGGAGCTGGCGAGAGGTCGGTGATTTACGGGCTACGGCATGTGGCAGGTCTGTCGTTGGGTGCTGAGCAGCTCTGCCTCAGGCTGTGCTTGGCCCCCCGAAAGGCGGCAGGGATCTGGGTCCTGGAAAGCTCTGCATGCCCCTTTTTGCGTCCCTGGCCTGAACAATTGAGCTGTTTGTTATGCCGTTGTCTCCTGGTCGTGTCGATGTTTCCGTTGTGACATGTGGCAAATACGATGTGCTGGGGAGATTTCCTGCAGCTGTGCTGGTTTTGTTCTCAGCCCTGGAGACCCGGATCACACCCACGAACGACTGCATGTTTCTGGATCGTGGGAGGGGGCTAAGAGAGACTTGAACTCGGTGAGCTCCAGCGAGAAGCCCCAAGCCCTCAGCTTGCTGTTGCCAGGAGATGAAACATAACAGCAAAGATTTATTGATCACACTGGCGCTCTGAAGTATTTGGGCTTTTGCTTTATGCTGAGGCTGTAACATGCTATCACAGTCCTGTAATCTTGCAGTGAATCCAGATGGAATAAATCCAAGCCAGGAAAGATAAGCCCTGTTTTTTCTTGGTATTTAAGAAAAGCAATAGAAACTAAAATATTTTCAGGTTGGGTAAGAAAGCATCTGAGCTGCAGAGCTTGGATGAAGTCTGCTTGCAGAGACTGGGGTGCTTGGAAGTGTTTCTAGCAGAGTCTTCTGTTTCTGGTCTGCTGCTTGCAGACAGAGCATGTCCTGCTCTGGGGTGTGTGTGTGTGTGTGTGTGCGCGCGCGTACGTACACATATTTGCACACGTGCATCCCTTTTTGACCACAGACAAGTCCTGATTTTCGGTTCTGTTCTCTGACCGCTAGAGACAGGATTTTTGCCCCGACTGTTTCTCCAGACTTCTCTGAGCCGGTTCTTCATTCCCAACAGTGCCCATGGAAATAGTCTAACAGGAAAAGCATTTCCTGCTGCTCACCGGTGCAAACAGGATCACTGAGAAGGAAAACAAAGTTCAGCTGAGCCAGAGAGGAGGCAGCGGCGTGGGGGCATCTGAGGGAATACAAAGGCAGAAAAAAACCACTTCTGCCAGAAATAGCCTTGTATTTTTGACTCAGACATTCAGCCAGAAGGCAAACAAAAGCCGTGCTCCAACGAGAGCAAGGCAAAGAGCGTTCCTCAGGAACGTAGCGGTGAGCAAACGGGCTGCGTCCGTAGAAAATCACCCACGGGACGTTGCCAACCACTGGTGACCAACCACGGTGTGCCCATGTCCACGCAGCAAGCACGCAAAGCCGGGCCTTGCTCTTGCACGGGGGTGGCTCAGGCTCGGCCTGGCTGCTGCAGTCTGCTCCTTTCACCCTGCTCTCCCAGGGTCTCCCCCCGTCCGCCCTCCTTTTGCAGTGTGTGTGTTAGCTCCCCGCTCGCTCTGGATTTGTGAGCTGAGCCCCGAGAGCCCATTTTTAAGTCGGTTCCCGGGCATTCCTGGTGCATGTGACAGCGAAGCGGCGTAGCGTGAACTCAACAGGACGCGCAGACAGCAGCGCGTGGAAAAAAGTGACATCTGCCTCCTTGCAGGCACTAACCATGTCCCGTTTCACCCCAAGAGGGACTAGATCATGCACTCGTCAGGGCTCCTGGCTGGAGGAGAAGCGTGACAGCCTGTCTTACCTTTTAAAATTTGTCCCTTATTTGGTAACTAATGGCCCACAGCCTGTAAAACTGCCGGTGAGGGGTGTTTGATTGGGTTTGTTCCCAGGCAGCAGCACTGCGTACAGAGTTACGCGGTGGGATCCAGGCTGCGCTCGCTGTAGGCAGATGCTCTTAATGGCAGCGGTGAGTTTGCGCAGCGGGATGCAGGTGGGACACCAGAGCTTCCCGGCGGTGCTCTCCATGGGGCATCCCACCGTCCTTCCTGCAGAGGAGGCTGGAGCCCCTCGCTAGGGTTTGCCCCTGCCTGTGCACCCCGTGGTGTATTTATCCCTCTTTTTCTAACAGTTCCCGAGACCCCCCTCAGAAATCCAGAAGGATGAGGGCTGCAGGGGCAGCGTGCGTGTGTGTGAGCGTGGAAAGGGGCCCGTGTGCCCGGCGCGGGCAGGAACCCAGCAGCCAGGACTCGGGCATCCCGGGAGCCTGCCCTGCGGGAAGGGCTGCTTTGGCAGGAGCCCGCCTCGGCGGTGCGTTCCGGTGGGCAAGGCCGGGTCCCTTCGGGTGAGTTTTGTTCCGTTTCCGTGTTCCCAACTGACGGCAGCACCAACCTGCCTTGGTAGCACAGGCTGGACCTCAGGGTGGTTAAATTCAATGTTGTCCTGCGGGCGCTTGGCGGGAGCGATCGAGCCCTTCCCGCGTGCTCCCCTGTCCCCGTCGAAGGGCTGCCAGAGCAGCGTCGCTTCGCTGCACGGGAGCGCGAGTGGGCTTTTCTGGAAAGCTGTAATTCCCGTTCGTGGGAGCCCTTTGAAATTGGACGTTGCAGATGCCACCCAGGATGGGGAGAGCGGCTGGTGCTCCCAGCTGGGCTCTGCACATGCAGGCTCTTCCCGCTCTGATCAGGCTGCTTAGGCAGGATTCCCCCCAAACTTCTCATTTTGTGGAAGCTTGAGGACAAAATCCTCTTCAATCCATCAGTGAACGGCAGGTCCTTAACTAGAGGTGAGCTCTGAGGGTTGCTCTGAGGTGCTTTTCTGGGATGCCGCGATCCTTGCTGGCCCTGCCGGAGGTCTGAGCTGGAAACCGCTGCGCACGCGGTCCCGGCGCTGCTCTCCCACCGTGGGAAAGAGCCGCTGCGGCTGTTTTTAGAGAGGACCCGAGGCTGGGCGCAAGGATGGCAGCGACAGAGCCTCCGAGGCGAGTGACTTAGTCCCTGGATAGTCCTGCCATCGACGCAAGCACTGACTTTCTTCCAGACGGGCTTTGCTGCCATGAGCATGGCCCGGGGAAGGGACGATCCTGCGGGAGTCAGGACTCCTGGGCCCTCTGCCCGTCTCTGCCGCAGGCTGGCTGCTGCTTGCCTCCGGGCTCCCCAGCTGCCCGCCCGCCCCGGAGGTTACGGAGGCGAGGTGGTGGCTGCGAAGCTGCTTGAGCTTTGGACGGCAGGAGCTGTGTTGTTGTCATTAGCACTGGCGATGATGATGCTAATTACGGATGCTAATTACGGAGCGGCTGGGAAACTCCCCGTGGGAGGAGGCGGCCGAGGGGAGGGGAGGCAGGGAAAGGCAGAGCGAGGCGAGGAGCTGGGGATGGAGAGGAGCCTGGCCCGGCTGGGAGCTCTCTCGGGCCCTGGGAGAAGGGCGCTCGGCGGTGCCGAGGCCGTGGGGATGCTGGGCTGGATAGGCGAAGCCATGGCTCAGGTGCTGCGTAAGGTAGGAGAGGGCCGGGGCTCTAAGCGGGGCTCAGGGCTGCCTGCTGTGGCTGTTTAAAACACGGGTGTTGCACGCGACGAGAACTCGCTGCGGGAGTGTTTCTTGGCTTGTGGGGCAGGGAGACGGGCTTGGCTCTCCCTTGCGTGGCCCAGCTGCCCGGGGGTCATTGCCTCGCGGAGGCTGCGGGTCAGGGACCGAGAGGAGCTGCACGAGATGGGGAAGAGCCGGCTCCTCTTCGCCCTTCTCGCTCAGGCCTGCGACGCTCCCACAAGAAAATTCAGGGCTGCGAGTCCCTGGGTCTCCGCAGGCAGAGCAAAGGCTGGATCTGGTCCGGGAGACGCTGGTGGGGCTGAGACGCGTTGGGTCGCGTTTTCCTTCCGCAACGGCAGACCCCTGAGCAAAGTGCCCTTGCCAGAGCTCGCTTGCCGTGTGCGGTCGGGACGGGCTGGCTGCGAGCGCTCCCGGGACGCGTGCGCCGTGCTCCTGCTGAGCTTTCTCTCTTTTTAAAGTAACATCAAAGCGAAGGGTTTTGTACCACATGAAACTGGCAGGCATCAAAGGCTTGGTCACAGAGTTAACCCTCCTCCTCCTCCTCCTCCTCCTCCTCCTCTTTGTGGCAGGCCATAATGCTCCGGCTCTTGACTGACTCGTTAACCGCTGCATTTTGCAGAGGGTTATTAGATGGATGGGATTTCTCCAATGCTTTAGAAATATCGGAGGACCGCAGATCTGCAAGGCTGTCCTCTCGTGTACTCGTGCCCCGAAGTGTCCGTGATGGGCAGGTGTCCAAGGCCGGCACGGCAGCGCTGGGCAGAGCCTCACCCCAGGCCCCTCCTGCAGCAGGGGAGAAGGTGGCAAAGCGCCTCGGCGATGTCACCAGCGTCAGAAACGAGCGCTGAAGCCGTGTGTCTGCGTTCCTGCCCGGCGCCTTATCCCCCGGGTTATTTCTGTCCTCGCCGGGATGGCACCGGAGGGGCTCGCCTGGCAGCAGGGCTGGTGTCCGGGGCAGAAGGGCTCCAGCAGAGGAGAAGAGAGGCTGTGGGAGGCCAGCTCGTGCTGGACGTGCTCTTTTTTGTGGAGGAGAATAACCCGCTCTTCTCCGCTTCGCGGGGATCAGTGCTGTAGGAATGGTCCTGTTGGTCTTCCACCTCTTCCCGGTGGAGCGCATCGGCTTGCAGGAGCCCTTCCTCGCTCTTGAAACCTGCCCTCTGCAGAGGCCATTTATAGGCAAGAGGAAGAGGAGCCTCGTTTGGATGCGATGAAGGCTTGCAGAGATGGGTTGTTGGTGTGTTTAGACACTGAGCAATTTTCAAGCATGCTCTATCTCCAGACATTCCCTGTGACAAATGATTTCATGAGGCTTTTTTTTATGATTACAGTGAAAAGCAACCATAAAAGAAGGGAAAATGTTGTAGGTTATGCCCCCAAAGGCGGGTTGCCAGAGCCCTGTAATGGTCTTATCTCTCGTGAGTCACTAGGGGGTTGTTGGGTTGCATGAACAGCGATGCACAGAGCAATGCTCTTGGCTGACCCTCTACAAGAGTCCAGTTCCTGGTGTCGCTGGGCAGGGACAGAGCTGGTGGCAGTGGCAGAGTCGGACAGACGGGTCCTGGCTGCCTCTGCTGACTAATGGGTCATCTAGGCAGTGCCGCGATGTCAGGTGCCCCCGTCCATCCCCGCGACGTCATTGCAGGCTGATGGTCTTATGTCATCTGGGAGAAGATTAAGCTAATACTTGCAGTCCCTCCGGAGCCTGCGCGTGAGGGCTCGGGCCAGGCCCCCTTGGCTGCTCTGTGTGCCTGTGCAAGCATCTTCCCTCACTGGTGGGATGAGGCAACCTCCTCGTCCCCCGCTGAGGCATAAACTACCCCAATGCCAGGGCCGTGCACATGCACCGAATATTCTGCTGGCGTCGGTCGTCCTGGGACCGTGCAGGTACACAGGGAAGCGTGGCTGAGTTCTGTAATGCTTTATCCTCCTGTTGAGTTTGTGGGATCTTCAGTGCTTCATGCAGACGCTGAGCGGTGAGATATTTCCTCGCCAGAGGCAGGAGGCACTGGAAGGCTTTCTGGAGAGCTTGAGCCTGCCAGATGTCTGGAGACTCCTGCGGAGGTTCAGGCTGTTCAGAGAAGCAGGCAGTGGTCTGGTCGCCTCCCCAGAGTCGTCTTACGCTGTCTGACCTGTCTTTCTGTACGTGTGTATGAGTTTCTTGTGAAGCACCAGGGGCCTTATCTCCTTTCGCTCTGCTTTTCCCTTTCAGGTGGGCTGGTTGCGCAGAGGCTGCACGAGCTGGGAGAGGAGTGAAAAACACTCCCAAATTCAGAGGGGCAGCGCAGAGCAGGGCCAGAGGGGAGATGCTTGTGCGTTGTGCAGTGCAGAGCCCTGACACATGCTGTTCCTCCCTGAAGCTTGGGAGGGAGGAAAATGAGAAGGTAGAAAATCTCTGCAAAATAACTGCACGGAGATCGTGGGGGGAGGCAGCAGCATTTTCTGGCTTGCGCTGCCTCTGCTGCATTCGTTGCCTCCAAGGTAAATTATCAGTTTCTTTCTTAAATATTAGCAGCTGCCAGGTAATGAATTCCCCCTCTCCGTATTATAATGGCACTAAAATTGGGATTTGCCTCGGTTTTATCTGTAATTATCCAATGAGAGCATGTGACAGAGAGAGGCACGGCAGAGCTGGGACTTGCCTCCTCAAGACCTCGCAGTACGTGCAGTTAGGTCAAGCTCATGGTTTTGAGGTCCTTCAGCAAGTTGCTCTTTCCCAAGCGGGGGGTGGATTGGGGAGGTAGATCAGCGCACGCAGCTGGAGCAAAGCCAGAATTACTCGCCGGGCTGGTCGGCGTGCCGCAGAGCGTATGGCCGGGCCAAGGCTTTTCCTTTCCATCCTCTGCCTTGGTCCCCTGCGGGGCAGGCAGGAGGCTTCCTTAAATCAGCCCTGCAGAGCCCAAAAACGGGAGCCCCGAGGACCTGCCGCGGGTGCCGTGTGGGCTGCGTGGCTTGATGTGAGAAGCACGAGTCCTCCTTTCCACCGCTGGCTGCTCTAACCAGCCGCTCTCGGGTGGCTGCCCGGCGCGATGGGCTTCTCAGTGCCAGGGAGACTCTCAGTTGATCCTAGTTTAGTTCTGGGAAGCAGCTGCGCTGCCATGAAGCCCCTGAAGGTGCTGCAAATAGGTTTGCTGTTTCTTAATTTAAGCCAGGGAAGGGCCAAGCCGTGAGGTCTGGGTCCCCGGTGGATATTCGACCCTCCTGGGTGCAGAAGCGGGAGCAACGATCCCTGCGCGATGCGCTGCGCAGCGCGGGATGAAGGTCACTCTTCTCCTCTCCATGTGCTGCAGACAGCGTGGAGGGCAAAAGCTAAGCAGGAGAGAGACCTTGTCACCGCTTCAGCGGCAGACAGCAGCTCCTACGCGCTCCGTGGGACTGACGTTGGCAGGGCAGATGGTATCTGTGTGGGCCAGACTGATCGCGTCCTTTCTCCAGGGAGGAGATGGGCTGGGAGCTGGTTGCTCAGGGCTGATCGCAGCCGCCCGGCCGTGCTCTGTGCCGAGCCCATCGCTGCCTCCGCGCCTTGCTGCCAGCCCCAGGCCTTGTCCTCCGCATGCTCAAGGTCCCGGAGATAAAGCTCAGTCCCTTATCTTCCCGTCCGGAGGATGTTCTTGTTGCTGGGACACCCTCTTTCTGCTGCTTCCCGCTGTGCCGGTCGCTTGTTTTTCCTCCTCCCAAGCTGAGGTCAGGTTGGGAATCGAAGCTGTGCGCTGGAGAGAGGAGACGGGAGGCAGGATTGAAAACAGGTCTGTGCTTGTGCTTCAGCCACGCGTGGGGAGCAGATCATCCCGGCCGCCCCAGCTGCCGGGCGGGTGCAGCTAGGCCAAGTCCCCGCGGTGGGGATGCTTCCCGGATCCCTCAGGATCAGGGGGTGGTAGGAAAGCAGGTCTGGGACCCTCTATTCCAGCAGAACCGGCGACGTGTGGAGGCCTGGTCTGGAGCTAGGAACCGCAGGGAAGGGTCTCTCGCTTGAGGGACCTGGTCTGGGAAGGAGACGAAAGGTCCAGGCGGGTCCTTGTCAAGGGCTGCAGCAGCAGGTCTGCGGGGTGGCTCGCGCGGTGGCCCGGGCCGGGGCTGGCTAACCAGCCCAGCAAACACGTTCTCCTTCTCGCTGACTTGCTGTAACTGGGTTTGCAGTTATCGGTGCTTTGAAGCCATAATTGAGGTCTGCCCTCCTCTTTGCGCAGCCTTTTCTCCCGTTAAATTGTCACCCGTCGTGTGGTACGAGGCAGTAAAAGAGAGGTTACAGTCATCATTTCCTAGAAACTGTTACTTTAAAGAGAACAGTACTAAAGAAAAAAAAAGTGGTGAATTGGAGCCAGAGCAATAAAACTCCAAATGTTTGACTTCTCTCAAAATCTGGAACTCCTCACTCATTTCGAGGGTCGGTGCCATGCCTGGGGCACTCTGTACATCTGCAGTTCCGGCTGCTCATGTTTAATAAACTGCATGTGCAGAAGAGCTTAAAAAATCATAGTCCAGGTCCTCTTGGGTTGTAAATAAGCAGAACCCTGCTTAAATCACTGGAGCTGCAATGGCACCAGATGACATGGGCCTGCAGTTATTGGGAGTTTTGGTTGGTTTTCTTGCACGAACATCTTTTGTGCTGTGCAAGAAGTGGCCTGGCTGCACTGTGCTCAGCCGGGCGCTGGCAGCGGCTGTGTCTGCGCAGGTGCCGGGATGCTGCGCTCGCCGCTGGGACCGGAGGGGATCAGGTACGCGGGCAAATACCGGAGGGATCCAGGCTCTGAGGCGGAGAAGGGCGGGTGCTTTGGCCGTGCTTGCGGAGAGGTACCGAGTGCCTTTCTGCTGCTGGTGTGTCTAAATACATAATCTGTTCTGTGCCAATAGCTTGTATTTCTCATAGGTCTTTATACAAAGTGCATTTAAAAACCAGGCAATGTGTTGCTATTAATGCATTTATTGGGTGACATTTATGGACACAAGTGTGGCAGCGTGGGAGTTTTGTGGAGCAGTTTTGTCCTGTACCGTATCTCTGGTAGTGGCTGGTAGCAGCTGCTGGATGGGGCCGCGGCACCGGAGGCCGGCCCGGAGTGCGGAAATACAACCCTGGGGCAAATTTGGCTTTAATCTGCTATTGCCCAGCTTTTGGCAAGGCCAGAGACACGACTGCTCCCGCGGCAGCTTGTCCTGCGCGGCCGCTCGCGCGTCCTTCCCGGGAGCATCCCGCTCCCGAGCATCCGTGTGGTCGGTGCAATCAGACCGGAGGGTTTAACGACCTGGTCAATATAGCCTGGTCGTATGTTGTTCTCTGACCCGCTGCTTATGGATGGATGTGGTCCCATCCGATGTCCAGTCCCTCTTCTGGATTTAGGCCAGCCTAGGGGCGAGCGGAGGTTTCGGCTGCAGGAGAAACCCTGCATCCGGGGTTAGCGGGGGATCACGAGCCGCCCTTCACGCCTCACCTCCACCCTGCATCCGCGTTTCCCATTAGCAGTGCTACTTCTGAGCCTCCCAAAGGCAATTAACACCAATTAATCTAAAAAAACCTAAATGATGTTTTTTCAGAGCCCCCGGCCCTATCCATTCCCCGTGCGGCCCCGGGGGAGCGCGGCCCGGCGCTCGCAGAGAGCTGAGCCCGGTTCGGTGCCGCGCGCGGGGACCGCTGGGGAGCCGCCTGCGGAGACTCGTAATTAGGGTCAGGCCCCAAACGGCCCCGTAGATCCAACTTTTCCATCCTGGATCTTGGTATCTGGGTACCATCCCACGGAGCAAACCAGCCTTCCTGTCTTTGCCTTCCCAAAATGCGGTGTCGTTTCATCCTGTCCTCCTTAAACAGCATCCGCCAGAGCAAGAGCTGCTTTTGCTGGTGGCAGAAGCTGTTTCTGTGTTTCCATACGATTTTCGTCCCGGCGTTCGAGCCCTCCTGCCCATCGCCGAAATTGCGAACCCGCTGGTGTCAGCCCCAGTGTCCCCCAGCCTCCGGCAGGGCCGGTTTCGTGGGTGCCTTGCGTAACGGGGCCTTGATCCCGAGCGAGGCCTTCGGGCATCACTGGAATACGCGTAAATAGTAATTAAGAGCTGGGCGTTTGCTGCAGCCAAGCGTGTTTGTGCGGAGGCTGGATGCGCGTTAGGGCGTGTGTGCAGATGCAGCAGGTAACTTCACCCCACCGGCGTCACCGCTGCTGAAGGTGCTGCATCTGTTCAGATGCTTTTTGAAACAGCGCTGTGCTGAGAGCAAGTAGGTGTCTAAATAAAAGCACATTTCAAGAAAGCGGCGCGGTTTGGGCAATCCAGAGACAAGCAGGCTTTCTTGCAAATTGTCAGGAGGCTCCAACCCGAGGTGCTGCGGGGAGGAGGGCAGAGCTGCTGCCTGGGCAGCGCTGGAGCGTGTCCCCGGCGAGGAGGAGTCGAGCGCTATATATTAACCTTGGCTTTGGGGCTAATTAATCGAGAATATGGGTTATGTCATTTAAAGCAACACAGTTATTTAGGTTTCACAAATTACTCCTGCTCAGCTGAGGCTCAGCAGCTGACGTGAGTGTGGCCCCAGTTCCACCCCCTCCAGCTGCAAAGTCGATTGCTGCAACTCGCTCCAGCTGAACCGCTTTGCCTCGCCGCATGGAAAAGCAGCTTCGTTAACTGCAGAATATTGCTGTGGCTCTGTAAGGGCTGTTTGCATACGCTGACTTACACGTTGCCTCCCAAAGAGAAAGCAGGAGTAATTTCTGTGCCACGAACACGCAGGTCTCTGTCGCGGGAGCTGGTGCCCTGAGCTGCGATTTCGGGGCAGATTACGGTGTGATGGGGAAAAGTGCAACACCAGCATGAACGGGGCTGTTGCCCAAAGTGGCTAAATTGGAGCAGGTTGGTGAAAGCTTGCAGGCTGCTGGAGCAGCACTGCAGGCAGCAAAGTGATGCTTTGATGCTTGTGAGTGATGCTTCAGCCGGACCCGCGGGAGAGCCGGGCTTCAGCGGCGCGGGGCGGGCGGCCGCGTCCCACCCGACGGGCCGGCAGGGAAAGGGGGAGCGTGGGTGAGTTATTTTGGTTTTGTTTGAAACAATAATACTGGAGTTATTTGAGATCTCCACAACAGAGCCAGCTTTTAGCACCCGCGTCTGTGGGGATGAGTGGGCGAGTTGCTTAAAGGGGAGAAAAACAATCTTTGACAACAGTCCAAGAGAAGGGGGATAACTTCATCCCGCGAGGGGAGAGCGGCGTGCGCGTCTGCGTTTGCACCGTGTGCGTGTCCTGCGTTTGCACCGCGCGCGTTGGGCTGCCCTGGCACACGCTGCAGCGGGCGCTTGCACCTCCCCGGCCCGGGGGCTGGAGCAGCCGGTGGCCGAGTCTTTGCAGATCAGACTTTTCGCCTGCTCCCGTTTGCTCCATCCGATACCCAGACGCAAAGAGTCGCTTTCTGCTTCTGCTCCGAGCACCCCAACTCTTGCGTGGGGGCTCTGCTGTTGCATCTTCCCTGCCTCCTGCGTTTTGCCCTAGATACCGGCTTCAGACGCCCTTTTTTATAGCTGTCCCAAGTCCACTCGGCTCTTTCCCGTCCTTGCCCCTTCTTCCCTCCTCCGTTGCTGCAGGAGGTTTTTAAATGAAATCACGGACTAAATTGCAGCTTGGCAGCTCCTTGCAAGGAGTTTGCTGCCGTGGAGAGACACGGGCACCCCCAAAGCGGCGGTGCTGCGGGCCGGGTCGGGGGGCGGAGGGGAAGCAGAGCTCTTCAGCTGCCGCGTAGCCTTTCCATCCTTCCCTTGATCTTGCTGCAATCAGAAACGCCCCTCCGTTAAGCAGTGGCGCGTTTAAATCAAGAGATGACTGGGGGAGGTCGAAAACGGCTGAGCCTCTTCGGCTTTTGCAATCGTGCAAAAAGATCGCGTCTCTAACAGCGCGAGCGGCAGGGGAGCGGAGGGCGGTCGGGAGCCGCAACAGCCCTCCGGTGCGTCGGTGCTCGGGAGCCGGGTGATGGTGCTGCGCGCCTGTGCCCGGCGCCCGCGTGCGGCTGTAGTTCGGCAACGCTGATCCCGATCTATTTTTAAGGTGAAGTGTGCGCGGCGGGTGGGAGGGGAGGAGGTGGAAGGAGAGCTAAATATTCCCATAGCTGCGCTGCGTGTTGGAGAGCATCATCGGCGCGCGCCGGGCTGGCGGTGGTGGGGTGAGGACGGGCCGAGCCCCGCCGCGGGAGCCCGGCCGGAGCCTTGAGCCGCATCCCGCTCCCACGCATCGCTCCCGGCATCGGCGGCCGCGTCCCGCGGGGCTGCAGCGCCTGCAAACCGGAGCTGCGGGCAGAGCTGGCTGCCAGGGCCGGTGAGTAAAACTCGGCTTTTCTTGCGTTTCCCCCTCGTCCCCTGCGAGCGGAGGCCGGAGGAGGCGGCGGGTGCAGGGACAGAGCGGAGGGGCGTCCTCGGGCCGGGGCTCGCTGCCGCCTGCGTTTGCTCCGGGCAGCGGCTGCGTTTGGAAGTTTGCAGCTCTCCTTGGCTCGAACTTCTTTTTATTAAAATTGCTGCAAGTTTGGGGGAAAGGAAGGAGAGCGGGGCACAGGGCTGCTCGGGGCACCTTCTCCGCGCGGGGGGTCAGGAGCAGAGGGGCCCCCCCGGCCCTTTTGGAGGGAGGCGGCAGCAGTGCAGCAGCAGCATCCTCACGCAGGAGCTCCATCCTCAGCAGCGGCTTCTCCGAGTCCGAAGGCGACGGTACCCGCGGGGAGCCGAGCGGAGGCTGCGGCCGGGGCTGGGGGAGCCGAGCGGAGGCTCCCTGCTCGCCTCGGCGCTCGCGGGGCTCCCGCGGGGAGCTCAGCCATGGAGCCGGCGCTGCCCCTGCGCTGCCGGGTGACCCGGCCCGGTCCCCTCGCCGCGTGGCGGAGGCAGCAGGCAGTGCCGCCGGCCGGGCTGCTCTCGTCGCGGGGCTGCCGCGTTAGGTTAACTTTTGGGGGGGTCTTTTGCTAAGCAACGCTGCTTCTGCTAAAAAAGCTGAGTGCAAATCGCAGGATACGTTTTTGGGGGTTGGTTGGTTGGTTGTAGTTTTTCAGTGATGAATCTCTTGGTTTTTAGTAAAGAGTTGAGTTGGAGGGGTGTTTTGTGGCGCCTTCCCTCCGAGCTGGGGCAGCAGGATCCGTGGGAAGGGCCGGTGCCGTTATTGTGCCGGGCGACGGGAGGAGGTGACGCCAGGGGCGGAGGGAAGCTGCCCGCGCAGGGTGAAGCTGCTCCTCGGCGCCTGCCGGGCACCGGGACCGGCGGCAGCGCTCAGCAGCTCCGCACGGGAGGCAGGAGGTGTTTAGCTGCTGCACTTGTTTTCCTGAATCGGGGTGAAAATGGCCCAGGGGGTTTTGGCACATCCATCTCCTCGGACTTTCCATTGAGCCTTTGCCTGGGATTGCTTCAGCCCGCCGGTGCACGGGGGCCGATTTGAGGGGTTTCTGCACCAACGCTGCTCTCTGCGCTGCTCCCCTGCGCCCAGGGGACCCGGGACCGGGTCTGGAGACCGGCCGTGGGGTGAGAAGCGGCCACGGGGCTGGAAACCGTGCTGGGGGACCCCCGGGAAGCCGCCGGCGGGTCGGTGCGGCCGTGCCGAGCCCGGGCCAGCGCAGCTCGGCAGCAGACGGCAGCCCCCGGCTGCGGCTGCGGGTCCATCTGCCCTCGCCGTTCGCGTCTCGGGGCCAGGAGGCAGCCGGCAGGGAGGGAGCCAAGCGCTCCACGCGTCGTCACGCTTGGCGTTTTAATTAGAGCGGAACCACGCAGCGGCGTGTGCACGCTCCGGTCGCTGCTCTCGCCGCGATCCAGCATCCTTCCCTCACCCCGGGTGCATTCGGAGCTGAGACCCGACGCAGCGAGCTGCAGCCTGGCCGCGCTGCCCGCACGGGGCGAAGCTCCTCCTCGGGGCCTGCCGCCGCCGAGCTTCACGGGGGCGGCTGCGGGGAAGCAGGAGGGACAGAGGCTCGGGGCCAACGAGCCGGCTTGCCCCTCTCGCCGGGAATTCGGGTCTCCAGGCCGGCGATGCGGAGCCGCGAGGGATGCGGAGCCGCGAGGGATGCGGCGCTGCCTCCCGCGAAGCCCCGGCAAGGCTGATTTTCAAGGGGCGACGGGACGGCTCCGAGGGTGGGGAAGGCGAGAGGGGTTTCTCCCCTCCCCGAGCAGCTCCCACGTTGCTCGCGTTGTGCTCTGGCCCGCTGCTAATTTTGACGCTGCCCTAAATAGAAGCTGAGTGCATCTCATCTGCTGCGCTTAGCACATGGGGAAATTTGTTTTCCTTCGTTTACCGAATCCAGCTCGTGGCTTTAACCCCGTCGGCACAAGTCTCTGCCTAGCACCAAGCTGCCCCAAAGGGCTTCACCCTCCCCCGGGACGAGCCCGGCAGGACGGGGGGCTGCCAGCTGCCCCGGGGCCCCTCTTTACCGCTGCACGGTAGCTTTGTGTGGGCAAACCCCAATTTACAATTTTTTGGCCCATTTCCGACGCGGTTCCTTTGCTGGCACCCGGGCGAGCGCAGCAGCTTGGCGCTCGGGGGCTCGGCCGGAGCCTGGCAGATGCCTCCCTTATCGCTGTCTAATTTTACAGCCTGTTCTCGGTGGCTCTTGAGAGGTATCTGCTGCCCGTGCCGGCGCCAGCCCCGGGTTCGCTCTCCGCCTGGAGCCCGGCACCGCGCAGGGCTCGCGAGGGGCTGCCCGACGCCAGCCCTTGGGCAGCGCGGCTTAAATATATCACCGTCTAGCGCAGGGTGCTTATTTGGGGCGCTTGTGCAAGAGCAGTTTTCCCGAAGAACTGTAATTTTGCGGCATTTGCAGCTCGCGGGCTGCTGTCCCGAGCGGCGCCGCTCGGATGCGGAGGCAGAGGAAGGAAGCGCTGGCAGCGCCGGGGCAGCGGCCTGCAGAGGTGAAGTTTAGCTGGAAGGGAAGGCTGGGGGCTGGCGTGCCGGGGCTGAGCGCGACCCGGCTGAGCCTGACCCGGCTGAGCCTGCGGGAGGAGGGTCCCCGCCGATGCTGGGGTCGTCGCTCCCGTCTGCAGGCGTTTTGCCGTGCCCGGGTTAAAGGGTTCAAGAGGAAAAGGGGAGGCTGGTTCGGAGAGGAGCATGGAGGGACCCGGGGCACCCGCGCCGCCAGAAGCTGCCGTGATACAGTACTGCTGGACTGAGGAAAAAGGGATGCAAAAACGCCCTTTTGCCCCCCAAAGCGTGCGTGGCGCGTGCGTGTGCACGGCGGGGTCTCCGGCGCGACGGCCCTTGGCGCTGGCGCAGGTCGGAGCAGCCTCCCCGCAGCTCTGCCCTATCCTGCTCCGGGGTGGAGCCAGGCTCCGAATCAAATAGCAGGGACCCCCCGGCCGGCTCCAGGCTGCCGCGAGCCACCGGCTCCGAACGGACCGGGCCAGGGCAAGCCGAGGGGTCAGACGTTGGACTCTTCATGTTTTATTGTCGTTGCAGAAGATCAGCCGGACGCCTTCGGACGAGGAATGCTTCTTTGACCTGCTGAGCAAGTTCCAGAGCAACCGGATGGACGACCAGCGGTGCCCGCTGGAGGAAGGCCCCGCGGAGGCTGCCCAGGCCGCCGCCACGCCGGTCCCCGCCCTGGAAGAACGAATATGTAAGTGCCGATGTGTGTTAAGTCCCTGTTACTAGAGGGTGATGCTGCTCCCGTGGTGTTGCCAGCTGTCATGGTTTTAGTGCGAGCGTCATCGCGTTTTTCCCAAGCTGCAGCTCCCTGAACCTAGTGATTCTGCGGGAATCTCCGTCGTTATTTAAGGCAATAGGAAAGCAATATTCTTATGTTAATGGTTGCTGAGGGAAAGGCTGGAGAATGCGGACTTAAGGCTTGGAGAGTATGCTGGCAGGAGACCTGCAAACCGTACGTGGGTTTTTTTTCCTTGTGGATCTTTTGGAAGTCTCCGAGCGCTGAGGTCGGCACCGGCACCTTTGCCCCTGCCAACATCCGCAGGTGGAAGGTGCTGGTGGTTGCAGCCGAGGAGCCGTGTGAGACCCTGCAGACCAGGGGCCGGCGGAGGGTCGGGCTGGGCTTTCCCAGGCAAGTTAAAGCGTCGTCATTTTTTCACGTAGTGTCACCACAGAGTGAAAACTTCTGGATCTTGTACAGATCTTGGATGCTGGGGTGAAAGGTGCTGTGTAAAAGCAGAGGGAAGCCAGGAGGACGGATAAGCAATAGGAAGCTCGGAGCATGCCGACGGCTGTCTAGCTCCAAGGAAGAGCGGGATAAAGTGAGGAAGCTGTCTGACAGCTAGATCGCATGGGAAAGGCAGCTCAGGTCTGTGTTTGCACTTTAGTTTCGTGTCTTTTTTTAAATGAACCTATGTTGAGGTCCTTAGTTTAAACCATGTTGGAAAGAAGCACTAAAACATGCAAGTCCCTCTTGCGTGCTTAAGCACCATCCAGAAGGGCTCAAAGCCTTTTATTTAAACTGATGAATTTGTTTATCAGTTTCCAAAAAACCACGAAGTGCAGGCAAAAGTAAAGACCCCTGACGTCCCTCTGAGTGCAGCTATGAGAGCTGCAGAACGAAACCACTCGGCGAAGGCGCTGCCGGTGCCGGGGGCTGAAGCAGCGGCCGGGCAGCGCTGGAAAGGTCACCGGGCAGCACTGGAAAGGTCAGGTGGTGTCACAAGAAACGCAGGCTGGCTGCGAGTTGAGCGTTTTTTTCTGGCCTAAAAATAGAGTGGAAATGAGCATTGTTTTTTAAAGGTATGCATTTCTGATGCAGAAGTGTGCTTGACTTTACCTGCTGTGTAATTTAGGGGACTGATTCTAAAATACTAAGCTTTCTAAAGAGCGTGCAAGCAGGCTGAAGTCCTGTTTGGTGGTTGTCTGGTCTGAAAGATGCATTTTGGACATGTTACTCGGTGCGAGCTGCAGGGTACCGGCTGCCTTCCTCCCTTAAAATGAGTGCTGCTATTTTGCATGCGTTCCTGCATCCCCACAGGCAGGGGCTCTGGGAAGAGCACGCAGCGTCGTGAGGCTTGGGGCACGCTCTGCTTGAATGCTCTGCGTTCGCTGAGACAGTAAAAGCGACTGGGCTGGTTTTCTTAGGGATGGTTTGGCTTGTCCCCGTCAGAAGCGCAGTGTCCGTTGTTGGGGGACGCCTCCCTCCCAGGCAGCAGCCCGGAGGAGCCGACGGGCTCTTTCCGATGGCTGTGTGCTGGCCCAGGGGCCGGTGTTGCAGGGCTGGGGCTGACTCGCTTGTCCTGCCGGGGCCTCGGTGTCGCTGACGGGCTGTTTGCAGGGCTTCCCTCTGTCCCTGTTGCTGCTCGTCCCCACGAGGTCCAGGCGATGTCCTCCGAGCAGGCGTGCTGTGGCTCCTCCAGTGCTCAACTGGCCCACGTAGATACATGTACGTGCATGTGCAGGTTCAGGGCTGGAACCCACCCCGACACCAGCCTCCCCCGGCTCCCGAGCCCGGGCTGCCTCTGCTCCGTGCAAGCTGAGAAGAACCAGGCCCCGGAGTGTTTTCCTAACGTGTGCCGCGTGATGCGCGTCCTGCAGCTCGTGACGGCCAGAGCGTCTGCAGCTCTCACCTCGGCACAGCCTCTGTTCGAGCTCGCCCCGAAAGGGCAGGGTGGCTGGGGGGCTTGGGAAGCGTGTGCCGCCTGAGGAGCGGCTTAGCCAGGCCCTCGCTTTGCTGATTGCCCGGCCTGTAGTTACACCCAGCCCTGCGGATCGCGCGGGGTGTCTCTTACCAAGCCCCATAAGAGCATCCGGACTCTGCGTTCACCTGCAATCGCTGCTGTGATTGTCCCCTCCGGGCCCGGCCCTGTGCCCCGAGCCAGGTACGGGCCGGCCCTTGCGCAGCGGTGTCTCTCGGCTCTAGGTGGAAACCAAAGTGGAAGCAGCAGCGGATGCTGCCTGTCGTTGCGTTTGAAACAACAGGGATTTCTCACAGGCAGCAGTTAATGTTGGGGCAGTGGATCTTCTCGACAGCCTAGGCTGAGGTGGCATCTTTGGGCTCCTCTAGGAACTGCCTGAAGTGCAGTGAAGAGCCTGGCAGCAAGCCTGTCCTGGGAGCGCGAAAAGCGGGAGATTTATATACCAGGTTTCTGCTCTTTACCCTATTAAGGCACTTACTTTCTCCCTTTGCTGCCCGATGGGTTTGTGGGTACATCAAAGGCTTGTGAGGGAGGATGATACCAGTGTGTACCGGTGTTTTGACAGCCCAGCCCTATAAAGCTGGATGCGTTCGATCTAAGAGAAGCTTGACGGCCCAGGGAACGTGCTGGAGGCAGCATGCGCAGCCCTCGCTGCGCTCCAGCTGGGAGTGGGAACTGCAGCTCTGCTGAACCTAAGCAGTTCTCCTTCCCCTATGGAAGGCAGAGCAGTGTCCCGCTCGGGTTTGGCCGGCTGGGCCAGGACCTGGGTGTAAGCAAGCTCCTCGCAGCGGTCCTGCTCACCCTTTGTGCAGGACACCTCAGGGGATGCTGCCCTGGGAGGCGGCTGCTGTAGATCAGCGGTGCCTGCAGCCAAGTCAGGCCACAGCACCGGCCTGCAGAAAAGACTACGAGTGGTTGCGTGCTGGGGCCAAGTCTGCAGTGGGTTTTGTTCCCCCGTAACAGTTTGCTGCTTTCATGCCAGGTTCCTCTCTGCTCTCTGGCGTTGCCAGCACTGGGGTTGTTTCCTGCTGAGGAACTTCACATTCCTCCACCTGTGGCTCTCACAAGGCTTTGCTGGGCAGGGAGCAGCCCTCCACCCCTCGCAGGGTGGAAGGAGAGGCCCTCGGTCACCGAGCACGCCTGGGTCCCTCCCCAGCTCAGCCCCCGGGAGGACTGGCTGCACGGAGAGCCGCTGTGCCTCGGGGGGTGGTGTAAGGCTCAGCTGCAGCCTGCTTGGTTGAACAGCATTTTGGCAATGAGAAGGACTCGGGCTTATTGCTGAAAGCAGAGCTGCCGCTCAGGCAGGAAGAGGCAGAGCTGTGAACGCGCTGACCCTGGTTTGCTCTCCTCTCCTCTCCCCGCTCACAGCGCAGTCCTCGCTAATGGCGTCTCCGCAGACAGAGGAGTTCTTTGATCTCATCGCCAGCTCCCAGAGCAGACGGCTCGATGACCAGCGTGCCAACGTGGGCAACCTGCCAGGCCTCCGGATCACACACAACAACCTGGGGCACCTGCGCGTGGAGGGGGACGCCCAGGAGCCGGGGGACGAGTTCTTCAACATGCTCATGAAGTGTCAGGTACCAGCAGGGCTGGGCCACAGAGCTTGAGGAAGGGGCGCTAGCTTCTTCCACACAGGCAAACCCCATCCTGTGATCCTGTCCCTGCCCCGGACACCCCAGTGGGTACCGGTGTTTGCTTTTGCCCTGCACCCAGGGCTGTGCCTTGGCACCGCTCTACAAGCAGGGAGTGCCCTGGGCTGGGTCACTGCTCCTCCTTTTCACTGGTGCCCACGGTTGGGTTGCAGCACTGCTGGTGCCACCGCCCTGCACCCCACAAACAGGGAGCGTGTGCTCTGGCCACCTCCCGGGCGCCTGCTCCCAGGCCTCTCCTTCCACGACAGCACTGTCTTGTCACTGCCCGCTCTCACTGCCTGTTCTCCCACCGTGCAGTCCTCCAGGATAGACGACCAGCGCTGCGCACCACCCGACTCCATCCCCCGTGGCCCCACCATGCCTGACGAAGACTTCTTCAGCCTCATCCAGCGCATCCAGGCCAAACGCATGGACGAGCAGCGGGTAGATTTGGCCTCAGCCCAGGAAGAGGCAGCAGAGGAGCAGCAGAGGCCCAGTTCCAGCTAAGAACTCGGGTTTGGTTTGGGGGGTATGTTTTGGTTTCATTTTGTTTTTTAAAAAGAAAGTAAGCGTAGGCGGTTTCAAACCTGAGCGCTCCTGCTCTACCACGGACTTCTCCTGGGAGCCGCCCCAGGGACGTGGGGAGCCGTACCTCCATCGTTTTGCACCTGGCTGTTCGGCGGAGGCAGTGTTACATGAAGGTCCACCAGCCGGGGGATGGTTTTTAAACATGGGTTTTATTTTAGGTAATGTGGCCACTGTAACACCGGGCAGAGCACGAGGGAAGGAGACTTTGGCAGCCCCTTTGCTTGTCACCTAAAAAACCAGGAACTTGTGCTGTCAGCCAAAGGAGGAGCCCAGAGTGGGTAAACTCCAGCCTTGATGTCTTTTATTTCCACAACACTTTTAATTTAATGGGGAAAGGGAAGAGCACCTTCTCATTTTGGAGTCCTCCTGTCTTGCCTGCATCATGAGGTGACACAAGTTGCTTTGGATCCCTCCCTGGAACATCTTGCTCGACTTTGCTCTTTCTACAGGAGGAAATGAGTCCAGGTCAGAGGCTACACAGGCTCTTTTAAAACCTTATCCCAGCCCCAGCTGCAGTCATGTTCCGCTGAACAATTAAGTTGGTTCTTGGGTTGCTGAGGACTCTGGAATAAGAGCCCTGTGCTATCCCCTCCGCTTCCCCAGCCACATTCCTGTACAGAGTTGTACCAGGACCTTCTGACCAGGAGCCAAGGCTCTCCTGCTCTTAGCTTCTAGTGCCTGGGGCATTTGGAGACCTCTAGAGAACAGGCGTGCAGCAGAGCCCCTGGTTTAGTGTGGAACAAAGCCTGAAAAGTAACTGCCAGCTGTGCAGCCCAAACTGCAGGCCCAGGATAGGGGGTCTGCATCTGGAAAAGAAGGAAGTCTCTGTCCATCTGTCTAGCACACCAACCAGACTTAGGCAACTCATCGCTTCTGGTGCAGCTGCAGCCAGAGGTCTCCTACAGGGTTGGTCCCTGCTGTGCAGGGCACAGCAGGTGAGTGCACCCAAGGCAGAAGCCTGCATTTGGCATTGACCCTCTTTGAGAGCCAGAAGTATTTTCTGGCCATGGCTTGTCACAAAATAAGCAGAAGCACCACCACCCCCCTCCCTTTGTGCCCAACGCCAGTGGGGGATAACAGCCCCTTCCTCCCCTTGTTTCTCCTGGAAACAGTCCTGTGCTGCTGCCATGCCCTGCACGCCCTGGTAAAGCTGCTCTTGGCAAGGCACTCCTGTTTTGCCCAATCTGCCTGGTACCATTTCAGCAAGAAATGGAGCCCCCGAGAGCCCCGAGATGGGGTGTTAGCTGGGAAGTCAGTTCCACCCCGCACACAGGTGCAAGGGTCTACACTTATTTTCATTCCTCCTTTTTTTGGAAAAGTGGGAAACGCAAGGCCAGAGAGGAGGGGAGCAGGGATCTAACTTCAGGAGGTGGAGTATCTTTTTTCTTGATTTGAGCGGAGAGGCTATCTTGGACTTTAGAAACTCCAGCAATGAGTTCTGCCAAAGTAGATATGTTCCTATAGAGAAACAGATTTTGAACAAATCAGCACTTTCTAACTGAAATGCATTTAATGAAAACATTTCCAACCAGCAGTAAGATTTTTAGACCAGTGATGCTGCTCATCGGGCATTTAACCTGCCTGCACTGACCATTTGGAGGGGTAGCTGCGTTTTACCTGCCACCGGGGAGCACTCACCTGCTACGCTGCTGCACGGATCGCTCAGCAAGAGACCCAGCCTCCTTCCTGTGGCAGGTCAAAGCGCTGGAGATGCTGTGCTGGAGAACCAGATAAGTGGACCTGCCCAGCCACGTACGTACTGAGCTAGCTTACGTTTCTAAAGGGGAGGAAAACGTTGAAGATGAAGAGGACTTGACCAGCTGCAGGTGTGGCTCTATGCAGCTCTCAGCCAGGTGGTGAACTGGAATCTGACCGTTAAGCTTTCAGAGGTGTTAATTATTTGCCATATACTTGAATGTATGAGCTTATTTATTTTTTACATGTGCATTTGCTAATGTCATTTTAATGGGGAATTTCCAACCCCCAGGTACTTTTTTTTTCTAAAAAATAATCTGCCAAATGAATTAATATATTAGAAACAAATACAGCTCAGTGGGTAGGGGGGGGGTTGTGCTTAATAAATATTTGTGTCTAAGCTTCAGTGACAAAAATTCATTTCCATTATTTTCTGGCCAATGTGCCTGCTGTGCCAAAAGCAGAAGCAACACTGGCCTTTTGGAACGGGGTGGGAAAGCACGATGCTTTTTTGTGGGAGACATCACCAATCGCAGAATGCTAAAAAAAGGGTGTATGCCCCCACCTACACATCCCTCTACATGAATAGTACACATTTCTCTTAGGGAGCAGTCACCAGCCCCAGCTCTGCCTGCCTTAAATGCACAGTATCTATCTTGCTGTACTTACTGGTTATGGAGGAAGGATACAAAGCCCTGAGCATTCCCTGCCTCTGAGCAACAGCCAAAGCCCAGAAGTTACCAGGACAACAGAGCATTAAAAAGCAGCCCTGTAGCCCAGCCCCAGAAAAGACCTGCTTTTCTCAGTGAGCTTGAGCCCTCCTTTAGGAGTGTGGCTTAACCTTTCCTTTCAGGACAAAGGCAGTGCTGCCCTGGCTGGGGTTTTCAGCCCAGCCCTCATCTATCTCCATGCATTCTCGGCACCTGGCCCAAAAGCTGTGTCTTGTTTCCCTGGCTGCAGCTAGCAGAGGAAAAGGGCAGCGAGTGCTGTGCAAAGCCCTGGCATGGGCCCTCAGGGAAGAGAGATACTCACAAAGCAGCGGGCAGCAGTGCTAGCTCGTTCCAGCGCAGCAGGCCCGAGCAGCCTGTTAGACTCCGCTAGAAAGTGGGCCTGAGAGCAGCGGATTCTGGATCCTGAGCCCTGTGAGGACAAAGCCAAGTCACAGCTGGTCTTCCCACGCCTGGCTAGCTTGCGCTGGCCACTGCCAGGCCCAGTCAAAGATTAATGAAGCACCATCAGTTCATTCTCCTCAGGCAGTTTCACTCTTCTCTGTTCCTGGACACAAGAAGCTCTGTGCTAGAGGCCTCTGTGTCTGACTGGAGGAGAGAACCATGCCCCCAGGGACACGAAGGACAGAGGTTTAGATTCCTGGGAACACATGAAATCCCTGTAAGTGATGGAGTCTCACCTGCTGTCTCTCTCTGTCCTTAGCTGCTGGGGAAGGGAGCACATATTCTCCAGTAGATGCGTGTCTCTCTCTCTCTCTCTCTCATAGCATCTACAAAACTGAGAGATCTCCAGTGTGAACAGGGTCAAAGGCTACAACTGGACTCCAGAGCAGCTACAGTGCATCAGTTCCCAGCTTTGGTTACACAGGAAACGTGCAGCGGGGAGTGCTCGGGGAGGCACACAGCCCTTCCCACTCCTCCAAGCCACCTCGTCCGGCAGTGCTTGGTCGTCTGTAGGGAACTGCTCTCCAACGCTGACACCCGCCAGACAGACCCAGGATTGCCGGAGCTGCGCGGCAGTAATGCAGGCAGACTCGCTCTTGCCTAGCACTGCTCTGCTTTGGATCACAAAGTGCCACAGAGCAGGGTGCCTCCCCTGAGGCAGGTTTGGAGGTGAAGAGCGAGTCTGAAAAACAGACAGCGGAAACACAAGATACTTGTCTGTCCTACTCAGCTGCACAGATGCCCAGTGAGGTAGTTGAGAGGCCGTTCTGATGCCGGGCTTGTTAGGATTTGTGTACTTCTCATCTGCCAAGTCACGTCAGGGCTGAGTCTCGGCACTTACCTCATCCCTCCCCAGAGCCTCATGCTGTTACTGCTCCAGCAATCGATCTTCATCTGGCTGGAAAGGCTCTCAGCCTGTGGTAAGGGAGACGCTGGCCCTGAGCATCCAGGCACTGTAAATTCCAGTGTGGAGCTGGACAGCTTTCCAGGCTCTTCACAGCAATCTCCTGGGACCTGTCCAGGCCAGGACACAGCCATGGGCTAAGTTAACTCCTGCAGGGCTTTGGTGTGAGAAGAGGGCCCTCCTAGCGCTGAACAGCCCAGAACAGGACCTGCCTACAGAGCAGAGAGGTACACACAGGGCTTGGAGTCACCCTCTGACTTGGTTGTAGCCTCCTGGAAGGAGTGAGCAGTGGAGGGCTCGCTTACACTCCCCCCCCCCCCCCTCCCCCCGGCCAACTGTGCCTCTCTGTCTACACTGTAGTAGCACCTGGAGGCCCAAAACCCACCTACATTAGACACTGTGCAAGCAGCATAACTAAGCAATGATTCACTTCCCAACCCCAGCGGTGCTCCCCTCCATTTGCAGTGATGCTACAGGAAAAGAAACATACCTGCCCAACCGCCACTTCAGCGAGGAAGGCAAATCCCTCTGGAGGGTCTCTCGAGTGGTGCCTCTGTGCAGCTGAGCCCTACACAACAGATAAGTGTGGCAGCCTTTAAAAGCACCATCTTCTGCTTAAGGCAGCAGGAGGCACAGCCCTGCCCCGGGCACACCAACACAGTCACACACACTGGTAGCAAACAGCAGCAGGGGCAGCCTCCCTCACTGTCTGGGCCTGCGCAAAGGCAGTCCCTCAGCAAGTCCTGACCCCATGCCCCCAAAGCCGTGCCCTGGGCAGATTTAGCCAACACAGGGCCAGGAGGGAACCCGCAGCTGCAGGAACAGAACGACTCCCATAGTAGACACTATCAGCTGCTTCTAGGAATGTGCAAAAGGCTTTGTATTTGCAGCATAGCCTGAGACTGCTGTTTTGCCACCCTTTGCAATTGCCACCTCTCATCCACACCTCAAAAAAAAACACTTACCTTGTTTTCTGCACCTTTAAGCACTCTCATGTCGTCTGCTCTGTTGCACCAGGCCTTCACTTCAGTTTTCCCCATCCTGACACACCTCCAGTTCAGGAGAAAGGCCTTTCGTCTCACTCTCCCAAGTCTTTGGCTAAAGCAAGATCTGCTGAGCTCTCCCTAGAAAAAGTGTGCTTATCTGGCTCCCTTTTAATGAACAGAAAAGCTTGCCTGTGACACACTGTTTTTCAGAAAAAAAAAAAAAAATCCTCAAAAGTGAGCACATTTTTTTTTTAATGCAATCTATTAAGCAACAAACCTTTCTGTATTATATGCAAATTCCCTCACATAAGTACCCTTAACATAACCCTCCCTCCCTCCCTCCTTCCAGCTGAAAGCCCCAGAGTATTTTCTCAGGAAAAGCAGCAATTTCCTGCACTGTTGTATACTGCAGCCTCAGTGTTTGGTGCTAATGAGTCCCTGAGGGCTATGCTCTATAAACAACCTGGCTGCTGCAGAGCTTGCACAGGCAGTGGTTAGCAGTGAGTTCTCCGCACTCCACGCCATGCCCTTAGCCTGAAGATTTGTCAGCTCCATCCACTCTGCAACTTCAGCTTTGGCTGAGCTGCTGTCCTGACTCTTCAGAGCGCTGCATTCAGCAGCAGAAGCAGCAGCAAAAAAATATGCAAGCCTCCATCCATGGAACTGTGTACTATAGGCCCAGGTGACAGCATGACAACCTCCTAAACAAGCACTCTGGCTGCCAGCTCTAAGGGATCTGGACCGGCTCACTGTTCCGTCTTGATACAGCATCGACTACTAGAGGACACCGGACTGAAACAGTAGTAAAATGTGTAACAGAGAAATTTTGCTAATTTTTACAGTAACAGAGCAAAAAATAAACTTTCTGTAGCTAGGGGCACAGCAACAAGTAAGAAAGGTAAGGAAAACAGCATTAAAGAAAAATATAAATGAACCATTCCCAAGACAGCATGAATCCTGTAATAGCTGTGCTATTCTGCCCCATCAAAGGTATTAGCACGATGGAAGCAGAATGCTGATTCTCAGGTTGAGGATAATTAAACTCAACCACTCTTCTAGCACAGTGCTAATACATGCCAACAACTTACAACAGGGTGAATGTACAGCAGTGCTCCAAGACTTAAGACTCCTGTCTCTTAATTAATACATGGATTGCTCTATTATCTAGCGGTCTCAGCATGAGAGAGCAAGAGACCTGTGTAATACTAGGATCTGAACATACAAAAAAACAAACTGATGACTTAAGTTCCTGTCCTACCCCTCAAAGCTGTTTAATCACTCTGAAAATACACAGCAACGGGAAAATATGACTACCTTCCTGTCTCCCAGAACCATGCTTATAATTTAACACATAAAATTACTATAACACAAATAAAATTACTATGAACTCTTCAGATGAATGAAATAAATTAATTAATACATGCAATGCCCTCACTGAATATTTGGCTGATTAAAGACCACAAGCACCTAGATATGTTTGCCTGAAAGAACTGGGATTGCTCAGCCTGGAGAAGAAAAGGCTAAGGAGGATTTTACTGCTTTCTACAGCAATCTAATAGGAGGGCGTAGAAAATATGGAGCCAGGCTCTTCTCAGAAGTGCACAGTGTTACGCCAGGAAATCATGGGCACAGGTTGGAACATAGGAAATTCCAATTAGCTATTAGGATTTATTTATTCATTTTTATAATGGGGATGGTCAAATATCAGAACTGGGGCCCAAAGAGGCAGTGAGATCTCCCTCCTTGGATATATTCAAGGCAAGACCCTCAGCACCCTTATCTAATTGGATCCACCTTTGAGAAAGGAGCCTGGGCTAGAGACCTCCAGAGGTCTTTTCCAACCTAAATTATTCTTTATTTCTGAGTTTAAAAACATAAGAAAGCAGATACTTTACTATCCCTCAGGCTAGTGGAGGTCAAGGTAAGGTAAATTTTTTTGCAGCCAGGGGGAGTAAGCCCTAAGAAAGTGCAGTATGATCACCTTGCTGCCTGATTCATCACTACTCAAGTATTATGTGCCTGGTAAACACCTACATTTTTCATTTATGAAGTTATTTTTTCTTCGAGCTAATTTTAACATGCAGCAGTAGCATTAATAAGCACCTCAATATCTGTCAGATAACTCTAAGACAACTTTCTAGATGCTCTATTTATCTCCAATGTGCTTTACAAATATTAATTTTGCCTTCACGCGTGTCCTCCCCCACACCAACAGGGAAGTTGCATAACCCCAACACCACAGTCTCTCTCCCTGCGTCATAGCACAACTGGAGTTCACAACTGTGTGGGTTCAAGCTCCCCCAGGCTGGTGCAGGACAGGTTATGGCTGCAACCCACAAATACAGAAGACTTCCAACCCTGTGACACTAGAGGGACAGAACCTTAACTCTGGAAGATGCCAAGGCAAAGAAAAAAGCAGCACATAAGCGACTGCAATAAGAGCTAGTTAAGTGAAGTTGGGATCCTCATGCACGGTCATTTTGGCTTTGCAAACTCACATACACTCAGGGCCCATCTCCTCAGTTTGTTCCTGCTGCTCTTTCTGCTCAGCTGCTCTGCCACCTGACACACTACCCATGAACATTGCTTTCAGCTGCTGCTATACAACACTTGCACAAGACCAGAAAAGGTCACTAAAACCTCCATTTAGAGCTGCACCTCCTCAGGCCAAGACACAGTGATGAAGAACTACTGTTTCTATTCTCAAAAGAGAGCGATGCAGGATTCCTGACACTGTTTAAGCAATCAGGTTAGCTTTAAAGTCAACAAAACAAGTAACAGGGGAAATAGCCACACTCCATCTCTAAAAACATTGGCTTGGTTAAAGGCAAAACTATACGGGACAAAGACACAAAATAAGAAGGCCAGTGCCTCCCTGCATTTATTTTAAACAAAGACAACGGAAATCAGGAAAGAAATGCTAAGTCTCTCCCTGCCATAAGCAGAACGACACAAATGCAGTTCATCAGGTTGGTCCCTTGCCGCCAGTCTCTGGGGGGGCTTCCCCACCTTCTCCCTCCGTAGGATGACTTTGTGACTCGGTATCTGCAGTGCTTTCCAGCAGCAGTTCCAGGTCTTCCTCACCAACCACACGTCTCACCTTCTCCCCTTTGGCTGCCAGGATTTCCTCGACATTCCTTAACAGCAATTTGAAAATCAACAGTGACACCTCAGCAAAGGCTGGATGTAAGACTCAAGTGTAGGCTCTCTCTTTTGTACTTCGCTCTCAGTGCTAACAATGTGCAGTGAATCAGCACGTAAGCATTACCACAGTATTTCTCCATGAGGTGTTTTGGAAGCAGATAAAACTATGCAACCCCCCAGGGAGTATTTTCATCTACTAGGATCAATAACCTAGCAATTACAGTTGAGCAAAAATTTTTTTAAAGGTAGCTAAGGGAATTAGAAATCATTGAAATCATAGAATCAACAGCATTTGGGTCCACACGTTTGAAACACAGGGAAAACTAGTAGTGATTTAATAAGGCCTAAGGGAGACCAAAAGAACACTACACATGATTCATCTGCCAACACCAACAAGGATGTCTGTGTATCACACAGCTTCCAGTTCTGCTTTAAACCATATATTTGGATCCTAGGTAATGACTTATGTTCAGTTTATAGCAGGTTACATAGCTCAGTTTGTGCACTTTAAGAAGCTGGATGAAACAGACTTATACCCAACAAAAATTTTGCTTTTATCTACATCACATTTAAAAAGCATAAAAGAAATAGCTTATCAGCTCAGGAGTATGTGGTTATATCTCAACCACCTTTCTCCTTGTTAAATAAGAGATACTGTTGCTGACACACCTACCTTTTTCCTTCCAGATCAGAAAACCATCCCAAGTTATCTGCTATGACATGGTGATTCTTGCAGCCGGGGCACTTCGCTATCACCACCCCTTTATGGTAGGCTAACTTGGAAATTGTTTTGGCTGATCGGGTCTGGCAGACCTACAAAGCAAACAAATGAGATTTTATGACCAAGATGATCACAGCTGCTGGATCTTTTAAAAGAGAGAAAAATATTTAATTCACCTGATTAAAAGATTTTTTTCCCCCCTCATCTCTAGCTTTTGGAAGACAGGTTGATCACGTTGTGATGATTTGTAGCTTCATACTCAGTAACATGCTACATGCGTATATCCCATTTTGGTCTACAGAAGAAGATGCAGCCTCACAACATGGTCACCTAAGGCTGCCCAGTTTATCCCTTGTTTCCTTGTGCAAATCAGTTTTTAAACGTTTTCATAGCTTTATGTTATGAGAACACACAACTGCAAGATGAAATTAAAATACTGATGCTTTGGGCAGTTCGGGTACCACTGATCCGTATAGCTGGAATATTAAACCTCAGAAATTAAACCCACATCTTCACCTGCTTTGAGTTTATTCTAAAAGCTTTAATTTACTGCACTGAGAATTTATCATTAATTTGAATGAGAAATATCGTAACTTCGAATTTAAAAAAAATTGAGACCTGTTGATCAAAAACTACAACTGCACAAGGCAGCCAGTGGGCTAAGCTTAATTTAACACACTTCTACACATAGGCACACATTGAAAGGAAGGAAAGGGGGAAATGATTTCAGCGGAAACCAGCCCATTGCGACAGAGGCGGCTGCGGAAAGGGGCGCCGCTGGCGTCACGGGCCAGAGGGGATTTTTTTCTGGGGAAAGAACCGTTTTCTTTGTGCCCGCGGTGCCCGGAGCCGCCCGTGGCCCCTCGCAACGGCCGCGGCCCCTCACAGCGCGCGCGCCGACCCCTCGCAACGGCCGCGGCCCCCCCCAGCGCGCGCGGCCCCGCACCTTGCAGGTATAGACCAGCTGGTAGTGCGTGGCCTCCACCCGCCCCACGGGGCCCGGCGCGGCGGAGCTGCAGACCGCGCGGCGCGGCGGCCCCCCGAGCGCCGGAGCCGCAGCCCGGCCTCGCGGCGGCGCGAAGCAGCGGCGGCCCGCGGCGGCGCGCAGCAGGGCCCGGGCCGCTTCACGTGCCGCGCGCTGCATGGCGCTGAGGCGGCGGCAGCCATGTTAGGTGAGGGCAGGCACAGCCCTCCCTCGGCTTCGTCACAGCCCCGCCCCCCCGCCATGTTGTTAGCGCGCCTGCGCGTTTCCGCTGCCGCTCGCTTTGCCCCTGTCAACAACTGCTGAAACAAGCGCGAAGAACGGAGCTGCACGCTCCTTATTTATTGGGACTCACGAATACAATCTCTGAAATGGATTTGAAGCCCCTTTTCCTGGCACAAATAAAGGCTCCTTAAAATTCTCTACACTAACCTCCCCCCTTTTCCTTTTGCAAAACACTAGCTTGTATTCCAAGACAACTTATAAATAAAATAGCTCATACCTGGACTTTTTTCCTGAAACAGAACTAGTACTATGCACTCAGTCTCGCACTCTTTGGGTCCTTAAATATTTAATCATGTTTCTTTGATTTATGTGCTGCAGGCCTCTTTCTAAATGGGAATAAAGTTCCGGATAGGAGGTGCAAACCTGTCAATCAAGTTCACCGAGGACATGCAGCACATAGCCATGGAAGAGATTAAAAAAAAAAAAAATAATAATAATACAGTCCAGTCTAGCATCTTCAGCTTTTTAAAAGTGATGGTTGTTTAGATGGCTTTAAAATCCAAGCAGTCCACGTGAAGTGACGGAAATAGAGACAGGTGTGTTGCAGCCCCCAGTGTGCCCCCACGTTCCCCTTTCCAGGTCAAGTCCTGCTCTTAGGAGCCTTCAGTGTCCGTGTTGTCACTGCCAGTGGTGTTTTCCCAGTCCGCTTCGTGGGGTCTGTACTTCGGTACCCTTCGCACTGCCCTTTTTCTGAAAGCAAGATTAGACGTTTCATTTTCAGAAGACTGTTTTCCCCACAAACAAGTGGCATTTGAATTACACATCGAACCTCCCCAGTAAACTCCAATAAAAGTATCAAGCCACTTAAGGGTTAATCAAACATGACCGTTTACCCACACATCCAACATAAGCTGTGACGGGAAGCAAGTATAGGGTAAATATAATTAGTCTAAACTGATGAAGACATTCTTTTATTTCTTGGTTTTTGTTCAGTTGAAGAAGGTAAGAAATCCTAACCAAAGTTCCTTATTTAATAAAATTAGTATTGTCAGAATCAAAGACCTGTTTACAGTAGCATTAAGAGCATTTCTAGCTAATATGAAAACTCAGGTCTCTGTCTTACAAGGTTATTGCTCTCAATCTCCATAAAGCCAGCACTCAGTGAAGACACTAGACATCTGGAAAACGAGCCCTGAAACAAGAGCGTTTGAAGAGGACTGAGGGTGAAAATCTGTCCCCATTCGCAGTAACAGGAGCATGCTGCTGACATCCAAGACCATGTCAGAGGGATTTCACTTGCGTAAGAGAAACTTACCAAATTTATTACACTAACAATGCTTTGCAGCCCACATATTGCAATGCTGTGGAACCATCTGCATGGTTCAGTGCAAATGTGATGGTTTCCATCTTGGCCACTGCTGGTACTAAAACAGAGGAGTCTCAACCACTTCAGCTAGAAGTGTGAGCCTCTGATGATAAGAACTGTAACAAATTTATGTCCTTCATGAATCAAGCTTAGGGACAGGAGGAGGACAGAAAGAGGAAATACATTCAACAAACTCATCAATTAAGTCACAAAGATATGTCTATAGTAGTTCTGCTTATTAAAGACAAGACCTTCGGTTACGCTCAAAGCAGTCCTTCATCCTCCTCCGCTCCTTTTCTGCCAGGTCCTCGCTGGCTGAGCCACGCTCTTTGAACTGGAACAAATCCAAACAACTATGAACCAAATTCACATGAAGATCAGAATCAACAGTAGCATCATGTAGTGCAAGTCTGTTCTGTAAAGAGCACTTTACAGGCACTAAACAGGCATTGAGGCTGGTCCACTGTACCCAGTCTCTGCAGGGTAAGACTTCTTTGTGCCCTGAATTATTTTATATTTAAAATAAATAAAGAAGACTTGTGCCTTCAAAGGACAAAGAGCTGTTTACAGCCAAAACCCTCATCTAGGAAAGCACGACTGTATGTATTGCTGGCTTCTTACATCTACCTGGGCCTGCAAAATGAAGTTCAATGTGTACATTTCTGAGTTGTCCACTATTATGCGTGCAGGATGGTAATACATCCCTGTTTCACACATTAAGTATCACCATTCTGCATTCTCTCCAATTTGTAAATCTGAAATTTATTTCCTATACCAGCAGTAATACTGCAGACTGTTAAACTGAAAAAATTCATACTCAGCAATAAAGGCCAAAAAGTAATTACAACAAGTTTCCAAGGACAGGAGGAGAAATAACCAGCAGATGAGTGTTCTGCTGTTTAGAGCTCACCCTTTTTGGAGGGAGAATTTTGCATGAAACTCTCTGCTTTGCTGGAAAAGCAGTATCTGCTTCCATGTTTCTCAAACCTGGTAAGTCAGTCACTAACAAGAGCTTTAAAGATCACGAACTCCAGTCAAAATAAAGAAAAGCCCACAAATATTCTCTTACACTGGGTGACTCTGGAGGCCGACTGCTCTCTTGAGTGCTAAATTGCTGGTTTTGTTCTTCAGTGCAATCTTCTAAGAGAAATAAAAATCACAGCTTTAGTTACAATTATCCTTGTGTAACTTCTGCCTCCACCAGTTTGTCAAATAGCAACAGCTATAATAGAGCAGCTATCCAATGCTACACAGCGTCAATGGCAGAACTGAAACCAAACCTCAAAGTGTTCAGGATTCAGTCCTGCAATCAATGCACAAGAGTCCCTGCTTATTTTACTTGACCTCCAAATCTTGCTTAGGATGATGGAGTTCCACCAGGCTTAGAGACATCAACTTTCTGGTTTCTGCTTAACTGTGAGCAAAATGAACCTTTGCAAAGCAGCACCTCTGCTTAGCATCATTAGAGAGCCAATCATGTTAAAGATGACCAGGAAAATTCATGTTAATCATGATTCTAACCACAATTTGTCCCCATTACCCCACAACTAAGTTATGCCTGTCAAGATATGTAACATCAGACCATATTTTAGTGGAACTCATCACCTAGTGATCAGGTACTGTGGATGCTTGATTTTGAACCAAGTGGAACTAGAATAATGAAATGTCATTTAACCTTTGTAACAAATCTCCCATCTCAACAGATCTTCCAGAAGATCAGAACAGAAAGAGTTTCTTTTACTGTGCTAGTTTCCTTCTTTTCTCAAGATGTTTTGAAAGAGAATTTCAAGCTCTTAGAGGAGCCTGTTAATTCCTCCTCACTGCTGAATCATTTCCACTGGGGATGCCACAAAAACAGAACCAATGACAGTGTTAATTACATGGTTCTGCTTTTGTGAAAATAACCTGCAACATTTAAGGGAGGAGGGGAAAGAAAAAACCCTGGAGAAAGCCATGTGGTCTAGTGGAAGTGGAAGGACATTTATTCTGTTCTCAGCTCTGCCACAAACACAAAGCATGCCCCAAAGTATCCAGGAGCTGTTTTTCACTATGTACCAGACGATTCTTCCTGGAAAAATTCAGTAGACAGATCACCTCAAAAAAAGGCTTAAGAATCTAGAAGGATCTAATGATACTGGTTTTATGAGGTCATTCCAGAGTTCAGCTACATGAAGACCCTTTCAGAATTGATGTAGTAAAGAGAAAGCATTTGGAGCTTTCTCTCTCCAAAAAGCTTTACAAGCATTTGGTATTCCTGGCACCTGGGGATATGTTCTCCTTTTTACAAAGGAGAAGGATGGTGGTAAGCCAATCATACCTTGGGAATCTAGAAGCCTTAATTTGTGGGTATCTGTTCTGAGCCATCTCAAGAAGACCTGGTTCAGAGAGTGCCAGGCCCACCCCACTGAGAAGCATCTCTCACAAGCTGAGTCCCCAGACAAGTTACCTCCCAAACTTAGACCACAGAGACTTATTCTTCACTAAAAATGAAATGCAGGGATGACTGTTCCCATCCTTTTGGAAACACTGGACCATCCTCTCAGGAACTCTACCTCATGCTTTCCCAGCAAAAGCCTTACGTTTATTATTCGGCTGCATATCTTCATCTAGATGACCATGAAGAGTAAGCTATGGGACAGAAACAAAGCAAGAACATGAGAACTGCCCTATATCCTGTCTCAGTTAGTAAATAGGAACAGATGTTTAGGCAGGAGTGTAAGAAACAGGACATGTGCAGAACAAACCTTTCACTAGTATGTCTTGCTGCCAGAAAAATAGGGGACTTCTCAAGTCAGAAGTTATGCAACTATTCATGGATTTATCCTCCATGAATGCATCCAGTTCCTTTTGGCCTTCAGACAATGTGACAATCACTTCCACAATGAAGTTATACACTAAGTGAAAAGTCTTTACTACAGATCTCCCCTGGGTAATAGCAATAGTTATTTTTGCCTGTCCTCCCTCAAGAGATACAATTAGAAAGAACTCAAAATCATTCAATTCCCCCAGTTAGCTTAGAACTGACATTTCGTCAGTTTTGCTGAGAAATGCCATAACTGTGTCCTTGCACTGAGAGATCTCAGAACACTGGGAGAATCTATCACTGGTCTGTTTTGCTGCCTCAGTACTTTTTGATGCCACTGAAAAGAGTCTGAGCCATGAACTGAGAATTGCTATTATTTGGAAAACTCAGCACAACCGAGGAATCCAAAATCACCCCACAAGGGAGTTCAAGGTAAGCAAGGCACCCTACTCACCTCCTGGGAGTCTCTGGAGGAGGTGTCATCCAAGTCAGAAGTCTAAAATAAGAAAACCAGTAAGTTAATCATTTCTTACAAGCAAGGAAGTGGCAATAAGGGATATACAGGAGACTGAAAGCTAGAAACAGAAGTGTGGACTTCCTCTCTCCTACAATACTGTCTGACCACTTGGAGAAAGCACACACAATGCCATGGTAATTAAAAGACCCTGTACATCCAGTTTTGTTCCAGAAACTTTCGCACCCTCCCGCCCTGCTCCAGTTTAATCCAAATGGCTCGTACGTGGTCACTATTTTGAGTTCACTGTTTGGTGATTGAGCATCCCCTCATCATCCACACTGGACACACTCCAAACACAACCAGGAAAGGCCTCAGCTAGCATCAGTCCAGCCTATCCCCGCCTGAAACCAGGGTGAGCCAATAGGAACCACTGTGTCTTTCATTTTTTTGAAGTCAGCATTTCCATGCAAATAGCTTCCCAAGCAGCTGGCCACTGCTTGCTGAATTCAAACTTGTTCTGGACAATGTTAGGTTTGAAGGCCTGCAAAGAGTCACATTCTGAGCCTACGCTCAGCTTTTTAACCCTTTGTACACATATTCACACAGACATACCGGCGTCGGCAGCTCCAGTTGCAACCTTTTCAGCTTGGCTTCAGTAGCCAGTAACTGACTCTCCTTTTGGAACAACTGCAGTTGCATTTCATCACATCGCTCCCCCAGCTCCCGAATCTGCTTCCGGTAAGCATCCCTCTCAACCAAGCTCTTGGAGTACTGCACGTAGAACTGCTCTCGGGTCAGGAGGGCCTGGCGTAAGGGGCAATACATCATGGCATGTCACATGGCATGTCAGGATACAGTATCTGCCCACTTCAAGCAGCAGTGCAGGAAGGAGCAGCTCCAAGAAGAATGTTTTATCACCTGGTCTCTTTCTGAAGCCACTTCCTCCATCTGTTGCAAGACAGCTTCAATCCGCTTCTTGTACATCTGAGAGTCCTTCCTCAGAGACATGCACTGTAGCTCAAGCATCTCTTTTTCCTCCGCATGCTGTTGAGACAAGATCAAAAATACCCTGTGCGTGGGGCAAGTCGGGGCTACACTCTCCCCACCTCTGTTCTGTGCTGGAGATTGCTACAGCCAGACCTCCACGCAAGGCCAAAGTTCAGCCAGGAGCGAGGCCAGTCGGAAGGCTGGTCAAGATGACTAAGAGGACTACTGACATGATGGATTTACATGTACCCGAACAGTTAATCATAACATAAGCTCCCATCCTCCTCCAGGCTGAGGCATGGACTATTGACAGGCACAGCATCAACAGGTAATACTGCTAATGCTGCAGAGAAAGAATACTAAAATACTAGTGTGCCTTTCTCCTGAAACTATACCACAGGCAATAGAGTAGGAGTAGCAGGGACTGCTGCTGAGCAGCTCCTCTGCTCCATAGGCAAGACAACAGGTTTTATTGCAGATGAAGAATCTGCCTATTCTTGCCCCTTGCCCCCCAGCAGGATTTTTTCCCGCACCACGTACTTTGTCTTGGAGCACCTCGGCTTGCTGCAGCTCCTTACGAAGGCTGTAAATGGTGTTCATCAGCTCCTGGCATTTTCCTAGTATCTGGCTACAGTCATTCTCCAGAGCCTCCTTGGAGAGGTTGTTCTCCAAATTCTGTTCCCTGGCAACCTGCTGGACAAAGAAGAAACGGACATAAAGCAACCAGCTAATTCCATATTAACTTTCTCCCCGCAGTCCTACACGCTCCATTTGACTTGGGAGAACAGGGCCATAGCTGACCCACACGACCTTCACTGCAGCCCCCTCACTGCCCTGACCGCTCCAGATGATCGCATCTCAGGAGCCCATATCCAGCCATCCCCCACCAACCTGGAGAGTGTTCTCTAGCTCCTGATTCTTGGCCAAAAGCAACTCCTTCTCCTGCTGGATCTCCCACACCACCTCGTGGCTCGGGCGCTGCTCTATGGCATGCTTCAGTTTCATTGTGTGCTTCCTCTCCAGTTTGCAGTCATCTTCAGCCTTCATGAGGCTGTGCTTCAAACGATCAATCTACAAGAAGGTTCAGAGCTAATCAGTAACAGGGAGAAAATTCTAGCCTGCAAAGGCAGTTTTCTTGTGGCAGAAATCTCACTCCACTCCCCGGGCAGACACAGGGGCAGGTTCCCGCCCCACTCTGCTCTCCGCAGGAAGTTTGGTGCTCTGGGGACCGCAGCCCTGTCTGTGCGCTGAACAGGTACAACAGCGTGCTGCTCCTGAACTACCCCGGCGAGGGGGCCCAGTCCTGAATGGGGGGAAGTTTGTTAACTCTTCGCAGCAGGCTTATAATACACAGGCCTAGAGGGCTGAGCTAAGCACCACCGAGAGATGCCACCTGCTAGAGAATACATACACTACCCCACGCTGGACTGGCTCAGACCATCCCGGGGCAAAGCTAAGTCAGGTGCACAGCACAGCCTCCCTGGGATCGTGTAAGGGGGGAGCTCGAGAAAAGAGTAAGTGACCTCTAGGAGCAGGTCCCGGTTCTTCATGAGGGCAGCACTCTTCTCCTCGCTTTGCTTGGCGTAGCTCATTGCCAGGCTGTAGTTCTCATCCTTGCACTTCCGCAGCTCTTTGCTCAGGCTGTCCCTCTCCTCCTTCATCTTCTGTGCCCGCTCCTGGTGCTTGCAGAGCAAGCTGTCCCTCACCCACATCTCTCTAATCGTGTCCTCTTTGGCGCGCAGCCACTTGGTGAGCTCCTGGGCCTTCCGCCGCTCCTCCTGCACGGCGCTCTGCAGCTTCGTGATCTCGTTCATCAGGAGTTGGCTCAGGCCGGATTCCCCAGCGGTGTCTATTGGGTGGGCAGGCGTCAGCCGGTGCTGCCCTGCCTGCTCCCCCAGACACACACAGCACAGACACCCCCTCCCACACACACATGCTTATCCCTGCAGCTGGGGACCATCACAGGCTCCTCTCGGGCCATGCACAAGCACGCAAAACCCTTAGGACACATGATCAAACCATCCGTGCTGTCTTGCCCCTGCCCTTCCCCTCTCTTCCCCTGTTAACAACATCACTGACAGAACAACAGGCACAAGGAAGAAATAATCCTTCCTACTTCCTCCTCCAGGTCCTCCTCCCAGGTCCAGCCTGTGATACCATCAGGGCTATTCTTGCCAGTTAACCCGAACCCTTCACAAACGCACAGGGAACAGCCAGGGAAGGCTCCCGACTCCGCTCGCCTGAGCAGGGGGGAGGGAGGAGCAGAGGTGAATTCCCCCTCAAGCTGCAAAACAACATCAAATGAATAGTTGTTTTTCATAACTCGAGCATTACCTATAATCATAGAGAAAACCCTGCTGGGGTCCTTGCCGGTTATTTTCTTATACAGTTGTGGGTAATAAAGCTCAAGACTCTCAAGAAATGCCTCAAAGCCCTTGTGTCCTGTCCGCTGAAGAATGTCCAGAAGAACACCTGAAATAATAGCAACAAGCTTTTTCTAGTCACCTGTTTCTCTCTTTACCTATTTCTAAGAAAATAAGAAATTGCTTCACCTTCCCCCCACATGCAGGTTAAAGTTTCTGCAATCAAATTCCCAAGCAAATCCTAAGCCAACTGCCAAGTAACTATACAAGAGTATTGTCACTGTGGAGGAACAGGTATAAATTAATGCTTGTATCTAGCTTCTGTTAGGTGCAATAGGTGCAAAAAGCAGATTTCAGAAGGCCGCTTTACGTTATCCTGCCAAAGGCTTCAGAAAAGGTGTGTTAAAATGATACACCACAACAGTTTCTGAAGCTCAAGGGTCTGCTCCCAAATATCAGAGGTAAATATGGGGAAAAAAAGAGCCACTATCATTAGAACACCACACATGACTAAACGGGCAGCAGAGACAGGCAGAAGAGAGCCTGAACTAAAGATTTTGAACTCAATTCCCTATTCTGTTCAGAAATATTCTGTCCCAAATCAAACACAGAGTGCTTCTCTTTTGTTTTCCGCAGTTTCCCAGGCTGTAAATAGGAAAAATAAATCTTTTCCTATGGCCTTCAGTAATTTATCAATACGTGTTAACAATGCAACAATGTGCTAATGGCATAGTGAATGTCGTCATTCTCTCTGGTTAAAACAAGGCCAGGACTCTACAGAAACAGTCATGAAGAATTCACTTACATTTTTTGCCAGCATTCAAAACACCAGAAGAACAAAACAAGGGACAATAAATGGTGAATTAATCTTGGAAATAGTGGAATTTCCACCCCCTCCAGATTATTATATAAGAATAGCCCAGTGGGTCAGACCAAAGCAACTCCCTTACGCTAATCTAGAGTTCGAGGACATTGAAAGGCTACTCATCCTCTGCGCTCCCATCACCCTTACGTAGCTCAGAAATGCATCAATAGAGCCATCTCCATTCCTCCTCTCCCCCGCAACAACGTGCTGGGGAAAGAAGCTGCACAGCGCTACCTACAACAGTTTAAATACAGGCAGATAGTAAATTAGAAATGACTGTTTCCTTCAGGCCCAGTACATCAGCATTTGTATTCCAATCCACTGCCCAGAGCCAACAGACCATGTTGTCTAGGGAGTCAAAGGTTGCACTTCACCCACCTGCTTTCCGTTTGCGCATGACCAGGCTGGGGTCATTAAGAATTTGTTCCTCATCATCGTGGCTAATCACCTGGCACTGGCGAAGATATGGTGTTATATGGGAAGGATCTATCACAGAGATCAGCTTCACACGGAAGTTCTCCAGGTTATTCCAACATGCTTCATCATTATCTTCTTCTAACATGTTGGTGAGTGACAAATATTAGCAAGCTGTGTTGTCCTTCCTTGAAAACAAATCAAAAACAGACTTTAAGCCTCCCGGAGTAGCATGGTGCTGGAAGGGAAACCAAGTATGTTAACTCACTGAGAATGGTAAAGTGTCTTTTAGATATAGGATATAGATATAGATCTCTCATGTGGTCTCTAACTCAGCACTTGCAAATCACTTGTGGAACACGGTGATACGATGAACTGCAGTCCTATCTTCAAGAGCAGTGTACTACTGAACTGGAGATACTAGCACCTGTGGGGCTATCACCAGTGTTACTGACACATGCTTGAGGGAGAATGAGCATAAAATTCTCATTAGCTGTTGCCTCCACCTTCCAAAAGGTTCACACTCTTCCTCCTCCATCTCACAGGACCTGGGAGTGTCGTGTGTTCGGTCCAGCCACACAGTCACTAAACATAACAGCCATGTATTCACAAGGTTCAGGGAAAACCCCCAGTGGCAATAGCCTTAACTGCATTCAGCTGTGATCATACAAAAGCTGTTTTTCTAAATGCTGTCCTTTGCTCATGTGTGAAAAGGGGAACACAATGGCATACAGCTTTCATTTTAAACACAGTGGTGTAAATCACGCACTGTTACTTAATCAGGCAACCATGAGGTCAGCTGCCTCATACCCACATAAGGTTTTGCATGCGCAGCTACAGCAGCCTGTGCTCAGGAATACCACATGCCTGACTGTAAAACACAGATGCACGGAGAAGCCGTGCAGAGCATCCCCATTGATGGAGAGTGCTTCTGCATATTTATCTGGTGGGACCTTACTGCGGTGCTCCCCAGCAGCAGCTACACCTCGGGGTTACGGGTTGCCACATACCTGCCTCCCAAGAGTCCCCTATTAATCACAGTCAGAAAAGCTACTCCTTCTTGGCCGAAAAGCACAGAATTAAAAAGAAATGCACAAAACCCAATGCTTCTTTACTCAAGCTTCTTAGTCTGAAGTGAGTTTGTCTATCAGAATAATTTTTACTTCTTTGTCCCTGTGCGGCCAGACTCTTTCATAACAAGTAACTTCTGAAATCCCAGTCATTAATTACCAGGCTCATATCATGCATATTAGTTGACTGCCACAGCCATTTCCAGTGGCTCAGGAAGGCTGCTGGTAACCTTAACATTCATGTTTTTGCTCAGTTTGTTTGCTGGGAAAAAACCCCCACACTGCCTATCAGCAGCTATACAGGGGCTGGGATTTTACACACACACCTCACTGCATCTCTCCAAGGTCATCTCAAACTTGTTTCTCTGCTCCTGAACAGGCAAAAATTCCCAACATCTTCAGCACATACTTGCTACACTTTACCTTGTCAGATAGGTTCAATGGGCTGGAGTGACACAAAACTACTTGTACTTATCATGGGAAAATTAGCTTGCTCTGCCTGACAGCAAACCAACTCCAGCAGATTGCAAGTAGAAGTGCATTCCTCTGCCGATAAATACCACATTCTTCCCTCAGAACTGTAAAATCAAAAGTTTATCTCTGTAAATACAAGCTGTTCTGCATTACGTGGACCAACCTGGGCCTGTGCAGTCAAAAGCCTTCTTGTCTCGCTGTCCTCATACAGCAACACTCGTTCATGTCCTGTCTCGGAGAAAAACCTTTGTCTTTCCTGCAGTTTCCCTTTATATTCTGGCTAGATGAAAGATCATTCCAGGAGCAAAGCCAGTTAAGAGAAAGAGAAAAGGGGAAGCTACTCAGCTATACTCTGAGACAGGGAGAGGAGGGGAGAAAAAAAAAAAAAAAAAGAGGAAGCCAGGAGTGATGAGGGAGGAGAAAAAACCCTAGTTGTTATCACTGCAACTCAGCAGCATTACATATGCAGTCATCTTTCACTCTGCCTTGGTTTCAACTCCATACCACTGAACTATCAGCTAGGAAAGCTTCTTCCCATAGCAGTTAGAAAGACTAACATGAGTTAAAGTCACAGGCACAGCTCTGTCCAGCTGATTTCAGGGGACAAAACAAGTCCCTGAGACTTAGAAGTAGCCCTTCAAGATCAGTCTTTCAGCAGTTAATACAACATCTCGAACAGGAAAGCAAGTGGCAGTAAGAACTCTCTTGGTTTAGAGTTCAGCTGGAAGGGATAACTTCTGCAGTGATGCCTCTAACTTTGGATGTCCTTAGGCTTCAAGCATAATTATGACAACTCAGTATTTTGAAAGCAAGGGAGTCAAGTCTTGGCAAAGCAAAGAACATAACCCACGATTCCCAAATTACAGGCTATGGCTCCAAGAGTAATTGAAGGAGCAATACAGAAAGCAGCATTGTGACAATCTTAAGCATCAACATACCTTTGACTGCCTCCACCCCTTCCCACAATCCTAGAATTGTAGCTGCAACAAGAACTCACTAACAGCCTGCTTTAAAAAAGTCTGGAGAATGAACATGCTGATACCATGGCAGCATGACACATCTTCCCATTAGCTTCCCACTCCACTCTTTGTTCTAGTTTCTAAGTTTTTTTAGTTCTCTCCATGGCTGTCATTAGGAATGGGGCAGAGATGCTCAGATCCTACAACCCTGTGCTTCTTATTAGTCATTAAATTAGCTTTATACTAAAAAAAGACGCAATGCCTCTATTAGCTATGCCCTCACTAAAGGGAGGGTAAACTGAAAGTCTGCTAATTGATCAATCTAGGCAGGTTCAAGAGTTCTTGTTCTATAGTAAGACCAGTTTAATACAGAAAAAGATTGAAAATAAGGGCAGCGTTTTCTGATAATTATATAAATTTTTTCCACAAGCAGTAGGATTACAATAAGGGTCTCTCTTGAGTGGCATTTGCAAAGGACAAGACTCATTTAGAGCACAGATCCCAGGTACTACCAATGCCTCACAGGAACAACCCTGTGGTGAATGGAGCACAGAACCGTATGGCAGACCTTCTGCCACACATGAGTTTCTTGGGGAAAAAAAAAAAAGGTGATTCATACTGGCCTGTGCAAGATAGAGCATACACTGAGAGAGGTAAGCTATTTCTAAATCCTTCCTCCCACTCCATAGTGCCATGGCACCCAGTTACAGCAGCCTTGGTGCACATCGTTTCCCCCACCCGCACGCACAGCTCTGCCTAAGAGGCCAGAGCAGAACTGCACTGCACAGCGCGCTGCGCTACGCTCACCGCTACACTCCTGGGAGGCTTAGCCAGTGCAGTGCAGCGGAGCGCTCCACAGCTCTTGCCCACTGTGCTTTCCCAGCTTTGACTCAGCTTGGCAATACCTTACCTTCTCTGTAAGGCAGAAATCCCTGCTTTCTCAATGAGGAAATAACTTCTGCTAAGCGAGTTGCTGATGGCTGCACAGGGCAGTCTGTGGAGGAATCAAGAAAGAATCTAAGCCTAGCTCAATCCTGCACTTTTAGCCACACACACATTCATTCTCCACATCCTCCCTTGCTTTTGTTCATGTATCCTGAAAACTTCGTTTGTTAGTAATCAAACTCAGACACACAGGAAAGCACGATCTACCAGGAGGAAAAAAAAAAACCAAAAAAACACACACAGAAGAGAAATAATTTTTAAGTGAGAAAAATAAAATATCTGTATTTCAACAAATACTCAAAACACATTTTGATACAAAATTAATCTACTGCTTATTCGGCAGTATTATTTCAGTCAGTTACTTGTCAAACAAAAACATTGTCACAGCATTGAAAAAACCCTCAGTGAACCACATATTCTGAATGTGGACAAACATTCATATAAATAGTAGCTAACAAAAAGAAAATAAATAACAAGCATTGCTGGCTTCCCCTGATCTTCAGCAACCTTTCCCAACATCATCTATGGCAGGCGTTAGTTTGAATGAGAACGAAATTGGTCTGTGCCGGAAAGACTTCCCTCACGAGATTGTTTCATTATTTGCAACTTGTTTAAACACACAGACTTGGTTAGGCGATGGAGAAAAAAAAAGAAAAAAATTCAGTGCAGCCATTTTCCTTTCCTCCCCAGGTCTGTCTGGCCGGCTTGTTGGAAGTGTTAAAAGTGAATAGTGCAAAGAATAGCTGCTACTGCCACGTACGAAGGCAGACCTCATTTCATTCAAGAGACTCCTGTAACAGAGCACAAAAAACTCCAATTAGTCACAGGACTTTTACAGGAAAGTCATCACTTCGGAGTTTCTAAAACCAATTCTGAAGAAAAATATTAAACTCAAACAATCGCATCCTACAAGCAAGCAAATCAACCACACTACAGGCTTTTTCGGTCCGTTCCAAAGGCTTCAACATACGTTAAGACACTGCAAGCTTGTGCGCTACAGAGGCTGTCCTGTTATACATGTAGAAAAATGAAGCCCAAAGAAAACCCACAAAATTGTTCAAAGATGAAGCGTTAAACAAAAAAAGCACCCAATGGTCTCAAGCCCCAGTTTCCCACCAACCAATAGACACTATTCTTCACTTCCTTTGAAAGGACTGTGAATCAGACTATGGAAGATATCAAACTACACAGAGAGCTGCTGCTACCTGCACAGGACCAACAGGACTAGCGGATGACACAGAGCAAGGAGCTCCACAACCAGCCTGCCGGAACCTGCATGAGAGATTTACTTTGGCAGTTGCAGGGACTAAAAGGCTGTTAAGTGTTTGAACTTAATGGCTTACATACACATAATTTAATCATGCAGACCTAAACCATGCCCCCCATACACAATCAAAGTACTTAATCTATGATTAACTGGTGATTACAGAACTCTGCATCCCAAGGGAACAACAGTCAAGACCATTTCAGTCCCCTTCTAGGTCACGATTCATTGGCTAAGCTGTGCCACAGACAAATGCATCTCTGGTTCTCTTCTCTTAGGCAAAAAATACAAGATTCACAGAGCAGTTACTAACACATTCCCTTCTCATGTCCTCTTCCTTTTCCTGAAGCGGGCACTTCTCCTGATTTGAGGAGCACTGGCATCAGTCACATCAGTGCAGGAGCCCAAGGCGGACTGTGAATCCATCTCTTCAGCTTCCATGTCCTGCAACATAAACAGAAGACACTGTCTTCACAATAACGCAACACCTGGTACAGTTAGCAAGAAAACCCCTTCAGCCATATTTTTATTTGAGGGTGACTTTTGGACCAGCTGCTCACAGTTCAAACTAAACCAAACTTCACTCAGATGCAAAAGTCAGAGCCACAACGGAACAACTACTGCTGGTTTCTACTATGGGAAAACTCCAATTTTTAGGCTTATTCTTTTATCAGCTGCAAAACTATACTTATTCAAAAGAACCATTAAGGGCCAAATTTCTGTTCCACTAAGATCAAGAGGGCTTTCTTCTTGGATTCCAGTGGGAGCAATGCTTAGTTAGCAGTAACTTTCTGCTTTTAGTATCCAACAACTGTTTTACCTGATTTGATAAGTCAGCATCATTGTCTCCAGGCTCAGCACCAGCGGTCCCATCCAACTGTACACCCGTTAAGTCTTTCCCACAGCTTTCTTCATCTACCACTTCCTCCTCACTCTGCCACTCCTCTTCGTCACTCTCTCCGTATTCCTTCCTGGTAGCCGACAGGGTTGTTGTCACTTTTGGAGGAGACAGAGTTGCTAGCACAGCTGGAAGTGTAAATGCTGCTAGGAATCTGGCTTTCAATAGGAGATAAGCAGGGTTATCACCGAGTTTCTGCTGCACCAGTTCTGCGATAGCATGCAAGTCATCCCCAGCCTCCTCATCCTGACTTGCATCAGCAGGCAGAAGACATGCTGCCTGCTCTTCTAGAGCTGCCTTCTGCAGAAGGAGCTTTGAAAGGGTTTTTAAATTGCACAGAAAAGGTGGCAAATAAGGCAGCCTGGTCTGCAGTGATGGTACCTGGACACCTTGCTTCCCGTTCAGCCACTCCTTCACTAGCACCTCATCTTCAAGGGAAATCAGGCTAAAGTCAAGCAGATTCTTTTCCGCACTGGAAGTCGCTGGCTGTGGCGGACTGTCAGCAGGCTGCACTGTTGGAGGTTTGGAGGCAATAGGCCTATTTTTCAACACTTGGGCAGCAAAGCAATCAGAGTTATTTGTAACATTGCTATGAGGAACTGGATCTCTTGGCTGCAGCACAATCGCTTTCATGGTGACATTTGGATTGGAAGGTGATCCATCTATTGGAATGGAGTCATGGCTCTTTCCCAAACTCGTGGGACTTGGCACAGCGTGGGAATCGGACCCTTGAGTGCTTGCAGGTGGCTGTGTCTGTGGCAGCAACACAGTGTGCAGGGTTGGTGTATCAACTGGAAAAGCAGCCTGAGTCGCAGAAGAGTCAGAAATTTTGGAGAACCCATTTGAACATGCAGGTGTTGCAGAAGTCTTCAATGAGCTGCATCCAGGATTGGCTGAGGTTGTCGGTAAGAGCAGTGTGGAATGGTTTAAATCAACCGTCTTTCCCGATGGTACCCCTTCAGCTAACTGAGGACTTGGTGCTTTTGTCCCTGTACTGCTAGCGGGGGAGACGCTTGCTCCAGCTGGTACAGGAGGCATTCCTAAACCACTGGAACCAATGCTATTGAAAGTCACACCTGCCTGACTTTGACTGCTCACAGCAGCAGCCGACAGTCCTTGAACACCCACAACAGTCTGCACAGAGGCGGGAAGCAAAGCCTGTGGTGTTACAACCCATGTGATAGGCAAAATGCTGTTGGTAATCAAATGGGAACCAGTCTGTGGAGTTACAAGAGCAGGCAATAGACTGACTGGCCTCTGCTGTGGCCCATCGCCATTCAGCTCACAGCTAGCTGATGTGGACAGAGACAATTTTTTGTTGCCAGACTCTATGCCAACAGGCACCACTGTAATTTGATGTGGCACAAGAGCTTGGTTTTGCAACACTACTGGAGCTGAGCTACCAGCTGTGACCTGACCACTCCTCCCTTCTGGATTTGGGGCCTGTTGCACTGTAGCTGGATTCGCATCTGGAAACCCCCCTCCTTCAGGGCTACTTCCAAAAGTTTGCTCATTCAGTTCCTTATTGGGTTGTGCTTTTGTCTCTTGGGAGGAACCAGGGCTTTCCGCAGCTTCTGGTACTGGTGAGGAATGGTTTTCAAGCAGAATGGGACTAGAAGTTGAACCTGCAATAGGAGTGAATGCTGGCAAAGGAACTGGTGCATGCTGCACTTGGCTACTGGTACAACCAGCTGCTGTAAGTTTGCTCCCTACTTGTGCAGAAGGAATGATTTGGTGTGGTGGATGCTGGATTATCATTGGCCCGGAAACCAACAACTGTGGGGCAACGAATACTGTTCTCTGCATTGGTTTCTTAGCCCTGGATTCCCTTAGCCGCTTCTCCCTCAGCAATTCTGAGACGGTTTTAGGCTTTTGCCTTTGAACTTGGGTTGGAAGAGTTGCCTGCATGGCAAGAGCAGGAGTGCTGCTCTCTGGGACAGCCATGGAAGTCTCCTTTGCTTTTAAGACGGCAGGTCTCCTGACAGTGTTCTTTGGTACGCCCCTCTGGGAGTTCCTCTGAGTGCAAGGGTGTGATGAATTGCCTATAGAGGGTGGGGGGAAGCAGGGAAGAAAAAAAAAGAGTTTGAGCAGTGTTTTCAAAGAACAAAAAGGCTTTAGAAGCCATTCCTCACTTACTAAATAGCAAATACTCTGCACAAGCAGCAGCGGAATTCCCACTTGAGAGAAACGGGGAGTTCCTGCAATACTACAGCATAGATTTAATCAAGCCCTCTTCTGAGGTCCTTCACAGAACGCTGATACAGCAAGCTCAGCAATCCTTCAGTATTGACACAATGGTTTTCCCAGAAATCACATACAGGCTAGGAATGGGCCTTAACACTGCACATGAGAAAGTGTACTGTCACAGCATGACACGGGCACTCCACGCCAGCCAGGATGACAACAGTGAACTGGGGTTTTGGTCTGTGCCAGCATGGTCACTACAGCACACAGCCAGCACCTCGCTGGAGGAAAGCATCACAGTGACAGTCTGCAGAACTGGTGCCACAGTGCCACTAATTCCCCCTTTCCCTTCAATATTTTTGCTACTCCTTATCAAAGGGGTTAACATACTTAGCCAATATCTGACAAATTAAGAGCTAGCAAAAATCAGCAAGACAATGCGGTTTTGTTCCAAAAGCTCTCCTTCAGTTAAACTAGTGCTTAACATAATGGTGATGAATTAAGTAAAAGTCCTTGTACATCATAAAAATAAGTGTTCTGATAGGTACCTGAAGAAGTCTCCACGTTTTGGGAAGCCTGCCAAAAAATTATAATAAATTATACTCTGAGATAACTAAAGATCATTAAAACAACATAGACATGAATCAAACCCACACCTGCCAACATCCTATACAAATGACCACACAGTCAGCATTTTTTTTGCACTTTTGAACTAAAGCAAGCTGGTAACACACGCACATGAACAGCACCACTTGCTACAGGTAGTTAAAAACATCTACTTGAATCAAGGCTTAAGCAGGAAAAGGATTAGAAACAGAGCGTGTGCAATACCTGCTGAGGCGTTCTCGCATTAGCCTTAAGGAGCTCCAACTGCCTTAGCCTTCTCTCACGAATAACCTTCATGCAGCCATTGGTATCAATCTGAAAGAGCTGTAAGATGAGAGTTGTATTAAAGTCTGATTCAGAACAAAGATGTTCTGATGGAGCTGGAGATAAGACAGGATGGATGGGAGAAGGCTTCACATGAAAGATTCTGGGGACATTCTTATACTTACAGAAATATTCCTGACAGTATTGGATTTTGGATATAGGATTTAAGAAACATCATACATAAGCCAAGAGGACAGACTAAACTGTTCATGTAATTACTAGATTAAGTCAAAGATAAACTATTTGTTTAAGCATCAAATACAGAAATAAAGATCACCACTGCTCTGAAGCAGAGAACGCCATTAAGACAGTAAAACCTACCTGAATGAAAAGCGTGAACAGGGGAGTGCTGGTGAGACTGATGGACCTAATCTTCTCTTGAATGGCATCAGCTAGAAAAAAGTCCAACATGAAAATTAGCTGGGCATTCACTTACAAGATGTCAGAAAGCAGGGGCAAGAAGTAGGAGTGCCCTACCCTTGATAGGTCACCTCTACCTTTAGTGTGATGAAAAGCCATCTTCCCAGTTTGCAAGGTGCAAGGCAGCAGTACGTTGCCTACCCAAGGTGTCACAGCCATCATAAGCCTTCTGTCAAGGTTTATTTTTTTCAAACGCGCTCTCTCTTGACGATAAGTTTTCTCCATGCTGTTCTGCAGCCCCTGAGGCCTCTGGCCAACAGGTGTACTAACTCCAGATAATTTTGTTGAAGTGGTGGCAGAAGGTTTTACTATCTTTGATTGCTGTGCATGAATAAATAAATAATTAGGGTTCCAATTAGGAAAGTTCTACTATAATTACTCCTGGAACAGACTAGTCACAGGACTCCACAGAGTGCACAATGATTACGAAAAAAAGCTATGAGCTTTTCCTCTTGGACCAAAGCACAAGATTTGTTATTCTATCAAATAACACTTCCCATTATAAACAGACAGGCAGTGCTCCCACTGCAAGAGTAGACAAGACAGAAAATACTTACACGTCTCCTCTGAAAGTATGTGTTTTTTCTTAATACTCTTCTCACGTTCTCCAGGGTAACCCGTAGCACTTGCTTTCCACATCTGGAAGCCTAGAAAGTGTACAAAAAGAGATAAAAAGGAAAGTATCCCATAGAAAATGACTTACGCTGACATTAGACAAAGAAGGTTTTCAACATTCCTACTATTGGAAGTATCTTATTATACTAAACTGGCCCTGAAGTGCAGATGTTTATCTTATTATTTAGTCCTTGTGCACTATCACAATACTAAATGTCTTTTATAAAAGCCCTCCTGTGAGGTATCTACAAAACCCACACATTGAGTGTCAATATTTATTAGATGATTCTCTTCACATTTTTTAGCTTAACAGTACAAGAGAAGGAAGAAAGAAAAAGACACACACATTTCCCTAAATGTCCACTAGTAAAATAATGCTGCATCTATAATCAAAACCAAAGAGTCTTTACCCCAGGTAGGCATTCACAACCCTTGCATACCACAACCCCCATCACACACTACTTCTGCAGCCAACAAAGTTGTCATCAGTGCAATTGGCCCTGCAGTCTGTGGCCACGCATGCAGTTCTTAACAAGGAAAAAAAGCCCAAAACAAAACAAAAAACAAACAAACAAAAAAAAACACCACAAAATTTTTGCAAATGTGAACTTAAATAGCAATTTTGACATTGAAGTATTGTGCTGAGCAGCACCTTTCTGCAAAATGTGCTAGGCAAGTTTGGTACTTACTTAGTGCTTGATCTGGGATTAAAACCCAGCTCAAAATCAGATTTATATGTATAGCAATCTTAATTCTTCCAAACTCTAAGGTGATACACCCTAGTCATGAGGGTAGAGACTGACCACAATTCACCAGACAATTCTGCTTCTATGAAGATATCGAAAAGGTTTTGTTTCTGTTACACTATGGGTAAGAAGACAGGTATCTTCTAGAGAACGAGGGAGGCTGAAGAGGGCCAGTGCTAGACGTTTCTTTTTAATCCCACAACTCAGTTTCCAACAGCACCCCGCAACAGCATACTGAGAAAGCAGCTAACAGAAGTACAAAGATTTTGCAGTCTGCTCATCACTTGCTCCGCATACTACAGCAACTGCACTTCCTGGTGGCTTTTGATCTAAGCTCCAACCCCATCAACAACAGACTGAGGATCCCCATATTCACCTTGGTCACTTCTTCTATGGGATTCTTCACACTGATGTCTGTTGAATGTGCATGCGCAATGCCCCTCAGGATGGTGTTCAACTCTGCCGATTTATCAGCTACTCCGTCCTCGCCTCCATCGGATGCTGCATATGGAACTTCACTGCTACCGAACTTTGCATTAGCACTCGTAGAAGAGAAAAGGGAGGAAGTTTGGCATCTTCCTTTATTCGACTCCTGTGGATTTGTCCGTGTCGGTATCCACAAATCAATGCTAGGAAAAGCGCGCTCCTCCTTGCTTGTCTCCTCCTCTGAACTGTCCGTCATCTCCAGTTCTATGTCTTCACTGCTACTCTCTGAAGAGCTGGAACTCTCTCTGCGTCCGAACCAGCGTCTCCTTAACCTAGATCCTTTTCCCTTAGTTAAAGAGAGCACAGACAAGCCTTAGTCAATGCCCTGACTTGCAAATCTCTCAAATTAGTACTGAAAGTATTAAGTTAGAAAGTTTTGAGGTGTAATATCCTATCAGGAAGCTGTGGTTTCCAAACGGATGGTTCTGCTTTACTTCTAAGATTAAACAAATCCAGTACAATTCACAATTGCTTTTGGACCCAGATTTTCATTGGTTCAGACTCTTGTATGCACAGAAAAAGCTACTAGTGGAGACAAGCTAGTGTTCAGATCTGGTACACATGTAAGAAAAAGCCAAGTACAGCTTCCCCATCTCCACACATTCAGGCATCCAGGAACCCTTCCCCGGGCCAGGAGCCAGTTTTTAGAAACTGCACATACAGCAGCGCTACACCTGAGATCCAGTATTGCAGAAGAGACACCTGTGGGTGCTTTGCCAATAGAAGCAGGATGATATCCTAACAAGGCCTCTAAACAAGCAGCTACAGTTCTGGAGTGCCTTATACCAAAACAGGAAATTCATGAGGTACCTACCATACATGAAAACCTAGATATACCACATCCTTATGAACATTTCAGGGCAATAAATAAATTCTGGATGGAGAGCAAATAATTTTAATACTTTTACTGCTGGAGATCTGAGCAAAGGCTGCCTTAATGCATCAAAGAATTAGACCCTAAACATCCACGACAAAATCTTGATTGTGAGAAATCAATGTCAGTTCTGCTATCATTCTCACAGGATCTTGCTTCTAGTTCAGAGAACCTTATTTAAAAGGGATGGACCTTTGACCTAGCAAGATTTTGACAATACCTTAGACCCAATCATGATTTTCCACTTGCTTAGACATTGGGAGCCAGTCCGATGTGGCAGTTCAGAAGCTATTTTACTCCAGTGACCTAAAAAGGATGCAAAGTAGAGCAGACCTAGTAACACTAAACAAACTGATGAAAACATTATTCCTTTTCCACGAAATCTGCTGGACATTAATACACAGACGCAGGTGAGAGGTTTTTCACTGAATAATCTTTTAAAGATGTTTAAAACAAATGAAAAGTATATTCCTCCCAAGCTGCTCAGTGAAATGTTGCATCTTCTCAAATCAAGAGAGCCAGACAGTGACTGATCTCCTCAGGCTGGCATCGAGTTGTCATGCTATGTGTCATTTAGGAAACTTAAGCCACCTGGCTTTGGGAAGTATTTGATTTTCATGTAATAGAACTTATATACATGGCTTCATGGAAGCATTTGAACAAGATCCCTGCACTTCAGTGCCATGCCAATCTAAGTGAAAATAACAGTCTGATGGAGTAGTGCAAGTGCGACATCATATAATAGAGACTTATCTCAAAACAAGCCTATTGCTAGCTTAAAATCATGCTTCTATTCAGCTGTTAAAAGTGTCCATCTTTCTTTTGGTGGTACCTAAAAGGATCAGGTAGAGGAACCTGTTCATCTACACTGAGACACTTAAAATGACCATACGCAAAGAGAGAAGGTCTGTGAAATCCAGAGTGTAAGAACAGGGATTGTGAAAAAGAGATTAAGAAAATTTCTTTTATTTGAAATAAATTGAGGGCTTACTTGTAGCAATATGTAAAAAAAACCTTACGTTATTCCAAAAGTGATAGGCCTTTCCAGTGCAGAGTACTATACACTACCTTGTATAAGAGACAGAGTTACTATATGAATGTATTGTAAATCCCTAGTGCTCACGTGGAGTCTTCCATCAGACTTTTCACTACTGTACACTCTGCCAGAGCTAGAAACTGCAACAAATGACCCAATGATGAAAATCCTAAAAAGCACTATACATTCCCTCGCAGAAGGGAGAGAACTTTTCGAAGACAGCTAAGACTGCATACTGGAAAGTTTCTATTTGTTAAGGAAAATAGCCTTAGAGAAAATAACAGAACAGAACTCTTTCCAGGCTGTGTTCCTTCTATGATTTTCCAGAAACAGACTACGTAATATAAGGAAGGTTGCAATCGTCGGTAGGATGTAGAGACTGCTAATGTCAGCCACAGGATTTTAATTGAAATGAAGGCAACTCAAAAATACTTTAAGATTTTAAAGATTAAACCACAGTAACACTTACCCAGGCCATGCTTTTGCACCAGTTCAATTAGCTGCTCCTCTTCCTCTAAACTCCACTTGCCTTTCTTTACATCACAGTGCAATGCTTTTAAGTACCTTCAAAATGAAAGCATTAAAGCAAGGATCATTCAGCCCTGCTTGTATAGTTCTGATCATCAGTGCATAATCTAAGGCCGAACAAAGAAAACATCCTTATCAGGTCTGTCCTCTTGCTACAGGTTCCACTCCTACTCCCTTAATACAGCACCTCTACAGTCCCCAACAAGCAGCTGTAAAACAGGCCGCCGGAATTAGGACAAACTGCACTCTAATACTCTCCTAAAGTCAGGTCCAATGCTGAAAATCATTTAGCACCTCTCCTACCATTGGTGTTCAGTTACAGGCAGTCATGGACTAGACCAGTTTCACAGAAACAGACAACATGCAACCTTCTCTCCCTACCTGCTCTCACTCAAGGTTGATGACCCCTTTGTTTGTTTCGTGTAAGCAAATCAACCAGGTTTGTAAAATAAATTGCATCTTGGCTCTCAATAACAAATTTGAAAGCACAGCTGCTACATTTAGTATACTGACCGATCTCTGCACTGAGCATCGCTTCTTCCTGGTACTTCTGTCCGAATTTTATACCAATCACGGGCTCCATACTTCTTAACTGCAGTCAACAACATCTGTGTTAATCAGACAAAGCAAGAGTTGAAATTTTCACCAGTAATAATACTAACAGACCTGAGACAGAAACAGTTGTATCTATTTCCTCTGTGTAGTAAATCTGAAAACAGAAGGGTTTGGGAGCTTATAAGTCCTCCTGACTTGTAAACTGCCTGTCTTGGTCCATCTTACATTCTTTTGTGTCACTATTAAAGCTTAGATGTATACAGATAGGCAGCATTGCAACAGTCTAACCTTCCCACATTTCGCACCATGCAATTCTAGATATCAGAGAAAGGAGCTTACAGCATCTTCCTCTGGTGTCCAGGGTCCTTTCTTCAAACTGGGATCCACGCTCTTTGTCCATCGGTAAATCAGCTGGGCAGAATCTCTTCCTTCCATGTAATAAGCAACTAGAAATTTAAAAGTATATATCAAAGTCTGTTGCAGACAGTGTTTCTTCATTTACTTACATTGTAGCTGCAATATTTTCAAACAGTGGATTGCCATAAGTAGTATTTAAATCTCAGTGTAAATACTTAAATGATGATATATAAGAATCAAAAGAGCATGGCAGCACAAAATGTTACCATTTATAATGGCATTATCCATATTAGACACCCAGCGACCACAACAATCAATCTTGCAACACCTCAGAACCAAGAAAGGTTTCAGCTCCAGTACAGATCTGACAGGTTCAAGGCATTAAGTGTTCTACTTATAGGTGTGGATTTAGGACTTTAGACACTTGGTTACAATTCTCAACTCTACTCCTCAATAGTCATACCACCTTCCACACTTCTGTGGGACAAATTTGGACAGAATTTCTTATTGAGAACCACAGATGTTTGAAATTTTCTCCCAGTTATGTTCATCAAATCTGTTTCCTAACAAGTTGCTTTCTGGGAGGTGGCTAAAGCAAGTCAGGTATTACTGACCACCTAGAAAAGGCTTTTGGGCATAGCAGTGAAAACTGGTGTAACAGCTGACTGTAAATGAACTCTGACTACCTAAAGAACCCTGATAATCTCTCTACAAAAAAAGCAAAGTTCACACAGACATCAGTACTTCCTAATAACTCTCAGCCAGTTTCAAACAAATTTGGAATATGGATAAAGATTACAAGATATATTAAATTCTTGCAGATATAATGAGACTTCCCTGTAGGTAAAGGAAAGGTACTGTATCGCTGCTCCCACCAAGGGAAAGAGATGGAAAATTCAACAATTGTCTTTCATTCCTCTCACCAATACAGGCTTTCTAGCGATCAGTAGGTATATAGTTTCAGACTAGCCAACAGCACTGTCATGCCTTGCCCTAACTACAGGCTAGAAAGGTAGGTGGAGAATGCAGAAAGAACTGGGACTATTCTGGCAATGGAAGCATCTGCAGGAAATGTGACTTCATTAATTCTTTGAAAGAGAGCAGACTGGGTGTTCTAGCAGGCAAAAGCATTAACAGACATAAGCTTGGGAGAATGGAAAAAAACAAAAAAAAGATCATCACAGGCAAATGGAAGAAGTTCTCACTTGTAGGTCACTTACTTTTCTTGTATGGGATATGATTTCCAACCCTCATCTCTTGAACGAGATCTGCAAGCATCCGGTCTTCTTCTTTGGTCCATTCTTTCCTTTTCAAGTCTTTGTTATAGGCTTGATACTTCTGCAGGCACTGGAACGCAGTCCTGTTTGTCTTAATACAAGCAAAACAAAGCTCCTCAGATAACTGTGGATCTTCATGATGATAAAAATAAGAGGCCAAGCCTAATTTTTGGTGCTACTGAAAAGCTCTCAAACTTCGATGTTTATAAAACCTCTACTTACTCAGACTAAAAAGAAAAACATGTTTATAAGCTGCTTCAGCATGTAGAATATCAATTTTTTTTTGGTACTGTATTTGAAGGCTTCTCAGAAAAGTATTCATTAACAATGAATTAGCATTAACTTTGGTTTTCTAAAAAGTTGACATGAGGCACATTTAAGCCAGAACTGACTTTTCACCTGTTGCTTCTGAGCTCAGAACACCTTACCCCCAGTTCCTGGGCTATAGTCTGCCAGTCCAGATAATTGTGATTAGCAGCTATTTCCTGTAGCTTCTCTATTTCCTCCTCAGTCCATTCCTTTTTGTTGATGCTTGGATGCTCCCAATTTTGCCAAAACTTCCTCAATTCTTCTGAACTACGATGTCCATCAAACTAAGAAAAACAGCAAGAATCAGCTTCGTCTTGTAACTGGGACTGAAACACTGATACAGGGAATACGTTTTGTAGACTTTCTATGTGTCTTAATTGCTAATATAGAATTAAAACACCAAATTTAAGTAATAATATCACATTTGAAGTACTTCTGTTCTTGCCAAGTTGAAATCATGCAACAGTCAAATTCTAGAAACTTGTGATGAAAACAGTGGATGCAAAGAAAACCAGGCAGGTAGCTCTCCAGACAAGAGAGACAGATGTCAGAGGTAATAAAACAGCAGATCTCCCAACTTACATGGATGTTTGAAATTTTCTCCCAGTCATGCTCATCAAATCTGTTTCCTAACAAGTCGCTTTCTGGGAGTTGGCTAAAGCAAATCAGGTACAAAAGGCACAAAGAGAAAGAACAAATCACATTAAACAGTTAATTAAACAATTAATTTCTCTACCTGATCTTGTTCCATCTTATTCCTCTCAACTCTTACTGATTTTCATGAGAACTGAAGACTTACTACCTCAGCATCAGGCTCTTTAACATCAGTAACTTTGCTCAAAACAAGGTTTCTTCCTTACTGGGTTTGTTCAAGTGCTTTTAGTTGAGTATAAGCAATGTACCATTCAAAAACCGTTTCCTGTAAGATGATACTTGGTTTGGCAGGAGAAACTTACTATTAACACAAGATCAAAATACATTGCTCCAGAAGTACATTAAGGAGTAAAGCTCAGAACTACTAGAATTCTCAGAGCCCTCTGCCTCTTTCTTGCTAAATCAAGAACTGTTTTGAGCAGCATCTCTGCAACAGCTATAGATATTACATTTGTGTATCAAGATCTAAAACACATTATTCTTTAGTGAAGAGTTGTGGAGATGAGAGCTCTGAAGAGTTTGAATAACATTTATTAACCTCTTACAAGCCAACACAAAGAAAGCTTTCTCCAAATGCCATATCCTGAAGTGCTCAAGGAAGAAAGGAACTTTAAGAGGTAACCTCCAAAGAACAGACTTTCATTTTCACAAATAACAAAAAGACTTCTCACTTAATTGCCTCTATTTCTCGCTCCGCTTCTTTGATTTGCTTTTCCAAGATCTGTTTCTCCATTTCTGTCTTGACTTTTTCCAGCTTCTGATTCCAGTAACTCAACCTGCGCAAAGACATTCTCATCATTACTTAGCACAGGTAGACGAGAACAAGGTCAATGGCAACAGAAAAGGCAGGGAAGAGATGGTTTCCCCACTAGTGTCACTATTTCCATAAAGTTTATTTCCACAATACACAACTTTTTCTGCCAGGTTTTCCCACATAGCAGACTCATTGCCCTACTTTTGCCTCTTCGGTGCAAGCCGTTGACCCAAAACAAGTTTCAGATTAATCATTTGGATATTTACAGAGAACCGACAAGGGCTGCAACAGCAACTAACGAAGGCTGTAGCAGGTCCAGGCACAGAAATCTCTCCTCAGCTGGGAGCCACACACAGAATACTGACTAGGAACAGAACCTTGTCTCTACAATAAACTTATTCTGGGACGCACTGTTAGGACTTGCTTGGTATACATCACAATTCCAGCTCCAGGTCCTGTAGGCTATATTAAGTCATACCGCTGTGTTAACGGGAAGAACTAAATGGCTATGAAATGCTACGATACCTTCAGAATATAAAAACTCTCCATCTGACAATTACCTGCAAAATTACCACCAAGTGTTTACAACCTGGCCTGCACTATGCAGCCCACTCAGCCTGTTGCTTACAGTCAGAACATTACACTCCATGACCCTTCAGTACTGTGTGCCAACACACAAAGATAATACAGATGTCAACAGAGATCAGAAGAGGCTGCTGCCCTGCAGCAGTGTCACTCTCTGCAGTGGTGTCCACAGCACAGGGGAGTTTCGGGTTCACTGCTGTAATTCACAGAATGACTCTCCCAGGCCAAAGGGCGACAGCGGAAGTATCCCTGCTATGCTTGTAACCTTACTGAATTGCGAAGTTACTGACAACCCAAGCACATGCTGAAGGAAGGTTAAATCTCCTCATATTCACTCTCCTTCCTTCAGATGCAATGTTCTCCTCAGGAGAGAGATGGTTTTTCCATGGTACTTACTTCAGTAACTTTGGCTGAAGCAGGCGCTGCAAGCGGTCACTTACTACCGATTGCTGCAACAATGTCTTCTCTCTGGTTTTCCCTAAAAAGAACAAGACAATCTGAGCAGAGTCATTAGTGCAACACCATTTCCAAGAAAGGCGGAGATCCATTGCTTTCAACATCCCTTTTAAAGTAACCCCCACATTTTCACCAGAAGTTCATCTTCATTAGCTATACATTTTTCTTGCTAACCATAAGGGCAGAGGTGCTATAGGAGGCTAGATAAACAGACTCTCCTCCCCATCTAAATCACTAATGTCATGTCTGACTTGGGCAAGTCACAACCTCTTAACTTAATTCACAAGAGGTCTTGCTAGGGATCATCATCTAAGTAACCACCTAGGTGCATGTAACCACCTAGTATTGTAAGCACCTCTTGAACTTCTCTCATCTGAGCACTATCCTTGCCTCATCTCATTTGTTTGAACATTCACAGGACAAGGGGTGTTATGCAGCACAACAAATGCAAATGAAAGCAGGACGTAGGTCATTAATCGGGATCAGTGAAACAATTCATAGAACATTCCATTTACTCTTAACCATTTTTTCTGTGGGTCCAAGCATGGAATATCAGAAGTGTTGATGTTGCACCACAGATGGAAGCGGGGAAGCTAACGATATGAATATATCCATTTGCTACAGCTCTTTTAGAACACTGAGCAGCGCATACAGTTTCTTACATTTTGTTACAAGTAGTTGTTCGAAGGATTTTATGCCTTGAGCTGCCTTTTCCCTGGCATCTTCATTGGAAGGAGGGCCCTAGTAAAGATTAAAAGAGTTAAATACATTGGAAGAGTCAAATACACTGCAAAAGGGTCCTTGCTTCTTAGAACTGTAGCATGAACTGCTACAAAAAAGACTCGTAGGTCAAACTTGTGCAAACTGTCACACTAAAACTGATCAGTCGCCTTTATTAACACTAGCTCACAGATAATCCAGAAGACATTACAAACAAAAACAAATACTGACAGGTACTTCAGGTGAGCAAGTGGCCTGCTTGCATTAGCTGACAGTTGACTGAAGAAGCCCTTTGAATGTGAGTACACATATCATCCATGTTTGTAACAACTTAGTCTATGGTACCACCATAGGCAGGAAAAAACACTACAATTATCAGTTAATCCTTGAATATTATATTCATATGTATAGTGATGGTTGATATCTTAGCTACAACCAGGAATGAGGATCCCCTTTTGCTAGGAACCCTTTAAAAACACATGGGGGCAGGGGGGAAGTGGCATTTGCCTCAAAAAACTCAATTTCAAAGACAGCCAGGTTTCAACAAGTATATTAAACAACAATGTAGAATCAGTCATGCAGATGAAGATAAACAAAGTTAAAGTTGAAAACAAGAACATTCAACTGCTTTATGGTTGGAATGCTGCTACTCAGAACTCGCTTCGAGATTTTATAGGAAGACATGGGTTGAATAAACATTTCAAAATGGTATGTTTGCATTCTGCTTGTATTGCATGTAAAAATTATCCAGATCTACTTCTCTTCAACTCTTCTTGATTGTATCATCTTGACAAGATGGGGAAAAGTAAGCGGTAAGTGAGATTTTTGCAGTCAGAAGAAGATTGTGAACTCACACAACATAATGAATTTTCAGTTCAGTAACACTCAGAAGAGAACACAAGGCATAATTTAAGTCTATCACTGAAATATGTAGAGTAATATGTAACATAATAAGTACATAGAGTAATATGTAACATAATTATATTCACTTACGATTCCTGTTGTTTTATCCTTGAAGTATGGCTTCATAAAATGACCCAAAAATGTATTTCCTGGTAAACTTCTACCATCTCCTCCTTTTGCTGGTTTTGCACCACCAAGGTCCCACGTGATTTCTTTCTACAATACAAGAGAGAGTGAAGTGTACATGAGTCTCTCCATGAAATTCTCTCATTTCACAGAGCAGTGGCTGAGCCATCACAAACATTTCAGGCTGGGTTCAAGCAGTTTGCAGCACTAGACTGTAAATTAGCGCATGTTTTACGCACAGGCTTTAGAACTTAACAAGTTTGTATAATACAATAAAGAACATTAAAAAAAGAAAACTACTACCTTGCTATAACAAGCTAAATGTAAGATATAAAATAGTCTAGTTGTAGCATTTTTGGTGACAAGAAACCAAGAAAATTGGAGTAGGAGTATAAGCCATTTGAAGGACCAACAGTCAGGTGACAGGGTTTGAACTGCCACGAAGAAAATGAACTCAAGTCTCCCAGTTCCTGGCCAAACAAGCTGGTCACCGCACCAGCATACACACAGGAGACTACAGCTGCTGCAGCTGATTCCAGTGGTACCCGTGATGCATTAGGCATGTTCTGGGAAGTTTTACTGCGCTTGATGGGCAAAGGAAGAGGCAAACGGCAATCCAGAAAAGCACAAGGAGGAACATCTTACTCCTGTTTCACTTACCTGCTGTTCTTTGTTTTGTGCAATCAGAAGTTCAACTTCCTCAATCTTCTCCTGGATAACTTCCTGGTACACATGGTTCATCTGCAGACATGTTTCTGGATCCTCTGGGAGACTATTTTCGATATCATCGTCGCTACTGTCCTCTTCCCTTTCCACTTCCTTAAGGTGAGTGAGGCATTTTAGAGGGTCAAAAAAAAAAAAAAAAAAAAAAAAAAAAAAAAAAAAGTGAGAGAGCCTGAGTTTCCAGAGCCTGAGTTGTCAACCTTGTCTAGCTCCCTTCTTCCTGCTCATTTTGGTGCTCAGTCTGATACCTGAGCCACAGAAACTGACTCCAAACCTTGCCAACAGCTGATCTTGTGCCATCAACTGCAAAACTGTAAGTAAACTGCAAAAAACTAGTACTGCACACGGGAGTCCTCCTATCTGCTGAGGCAGTACCATCCTTCCAAATTTCCACCTCATTTGGACTTCTGCTGAAGTAGGTTTTATTACCACATGCTTCAGACACAATAAAGCATGGCTCCAAGTTTCATGAAAGTGCTCTATCAGATACAAAAAGACAAGAAATCTTGTACAAACAACCAGTAGATCTGTCTTCACAAACTAGTGTCTCCTTTACTCTGCTGTACAGATGTTAAGGTATTTCTGTGCAAAATGTTCTTGTATGGAGTCTCACAAACTACAATGTTTAACATAATACCAAAAGTAACAGGATTTGTAAAAAGTCTTAGTATTAAAGTCCCCTAATCTACAAACCAAGCCTTCTTCAGGTACAAAGAAGCAAAAAAATCCTTGGCCTGTGATCAAGAGATCTTCTTCTCATGTGCAATTGCTCTGCTACCTCCCCAGACACTGGTGTGTTTCCAGTGACAGCTATCAACACAGAGCAGCAAGGCTTCTGAGCCCTGCCATTTGTTTTAAAATGAAGTCTCTGTACTACATGTGAATAGCAAAGAGCTGAGCAGGGATAACTAAGCTTCCAGGTCTATTATTAGTCCTTCCTCAGCTACAGAGACAAGCCAACTGCCTAGATTTCCCCAAAACAGCAAGAAAATACACGTTCCCTTGCCTCCTGCTCCCTTCACTGGGCAGATAAAAGGATATGGTTAAAAAGAAAATGGTTACCATTTCAGCATGGGATTCTGAGTCATCATCTTCAACATCATCATCTGTTAAGACAACAAAAACACACATATGCTGATTGCAGTGAAAAACAGAGAGCTTTAAAAACAAAGACTTTTCAGTTAACACATGCGGAATAAAGCACCACATAGTATCTCAGATATGACCACTAGGGTTTTCAGGTACTATGAATATTGTTGAACAAAAATGATACTCTACATATTCACTTTGCTGTTCTATGGCAGGCAAAAGAACAGCTCCTGATAACTGTGACAATAATCAGGCTGCACCTTGGTCTTACAGCTCAATGGTAAAATAAAGACTCCACAGTGTAGAGCTGAGTGAACGTGTCAACCCAGTAAAACTTAAACTTTGAAAGTACCTAGCAGCCCTTCCACTCTCTTCAGCAATGTTTGGTTTTGTCTTCAGTGTGGCTACTGAGTCCTGACACACTCCTTGGACTTGCAAGATGAAAACACGGGTGGATGCAGTGGTTGTGACAGACACCAGAAGCACAGACGCCAGAACTTCTAACCCCCCCGCTTTGCTAAGAAAACTGAATTTTAAGAGGACCACGCAGGATGACGAATAGGTTGGCTCACAAGAAGGGGCTGTCTAAATGGAGGGGACAAATTATACTATCAACAGCATGGAAAGAATTATGATTTAGCCCTTAGCAGTATCTGCGCGGTTGTTGTATTTCCTAATTCAGCTCGTTACCACCTGCCCTGACGAAGCAACTCCAGGCAGGTGCTTGAGCAGCTCTGTTCACTCCCTTGCCATCGGCTCCACGCAAAACCACGCCAAACGCCGGCGCACGAGGCTTCTCCCCTGCGGGCAGCGGTTTGGGGAAGCCCTCGGGGAACAACTCGCCTCAAAGCTTCCACGAGCATTCCCAAGTACCTTTTATTGGTGGTTACCCGCGCGACAGAGCTCGCGGCGCTGTCACCAGGCCCGTCCCCGGTGCAACGCCAGGCGCCGACCCACGGGCCTAACCGGGGGGGAGCGCGGCCGCCCGTACCCGTGCCGGAGCTGAGGCTGCACTCGGACCCCGCCGCCCCGCCGGGCTCCAGGCTGCGCTCCAGCTCCTCGATCTCCCTGCGGATCTTCTCCCGCTCCGCCTCCAGGTCGCGGCCGCCGGGGAGCGGCGCGGCTTCGGCGCCGCGGGGCCCCTGGGCCCCGGCCGGGCCCGGCCAGCGGGACATGGCGGCCCCGCCGCCGCCGCCAGCTCCCGGCCTGCACCGTCGCCGCGCGGCCCCGCCCCCTGCCCTCCGCCCAATCACCGCCGGGCGCCTCGCTCACGTGAGCTCCCCCCGCACGTGACGCGGCGCAGCCAATGGAGCGGTGGGGCCGGCCGGGCCCGTTTCCCGCCGGCGCGCCCCCCCCACGTGGCGGCGGCCCCGAACGCGGTTCCGCAGCACTAAACGCCTTGGCTCCCGCAGTCCGTTTGCTCCAGGGAGGAGAAAGACGCAAGCCGAAGTCCACCAGTCAAAACGCCCGTGGTGCTCGCAGGACACCCCTGCGCAAAGGGAAGAGGGTCCCTGGTCCCAGCATAGCCAAAAAACAGACGTAGTCCTTGGTCACCGAGGTCTTGGTGGTCCCGTGGCTGTCTGCACTGTCAGTACAGCTGGAAGGGCCAGTTCTGCAGCAGTGTGCAACACCTTTGCACAACACAATGAGGTTCAATATGAGAAAATAATCTTTAACTAGTGACTTCTGTAAGAGAACAGAGCTCTCCCTTTGAATCCATGTTTGTAGTTTTACTGTCCATCCTCTGGCATTTCAGAAATTCGGTCTATTGATTTAAGGAGATCAGCAACAAGCTGCAATGATTCTGCTCCAGAGACGAGCTGCCTGCAATTTGGAAGAAACACAGTATTAGTCTCAAGTCTAGGAGAGGATAAAGTACGCAGGCACTGTTTTGATAGCGTTTATCCATGCAATTTCACTTTTCAAGCAGCAGTCTATTTGGACTGCAAACCTGACTTCTTAAAGGGAGAAAAAAAAATACAGAAATTATAAAGTTTTTACATTAAGTAAAAAAACCCTAAGACCTAGACATCTCAAATACTTCTAAAAGAGTTAAACTGCAAGACAAATAATATGCAGATAAGGAACAAGAACATGGACTAACTGATCTGGCATGCAGAATATAAGAACCTAAATTTCAGTCCTACAAAAATCACTGGGAAAGTTCAGTATTGCCCTTTGCATTAGTACTTAGACAAGCATCTGGGATAGTGTTGGAGGAGCCTTTTTAAAACTTCTTACTTTATTGAAGACCGAGAGTTTGTTATAACTGTGAGAAGATTCTGTAAGGCAATATCTGCATTTTGTTTCATTATAGTCAGACTAGCTGATTGGCCCGACCTCAAGGCTTCATTCTCTGTCTTGTAATTTTTCAGTTGAACCTTGACAAGGAAAAAAATAAGACAAAACACACTTTACATGAAAATAACAACAAAAAACCCTTCCAGTACATACTTTACAATTTTGAGCACGGTACAGCAACTACTGGACAGACACTTAACAAAATTACTCTCCAGAGCTGGGAAGAGACTCTTTCTAGGCAATCTCAGATATAGAACTACTGAAGACGTGCACCGTTTTCATGATACACTGCTATCCAGCAGCCCTGAATTCTGCTTGTTTTATACACCCAACTCAACGCTGGAGTATTTCAGTTCTGATGGTGGGGAAGGAAGCAGTTACTTGACACCGGCATTATCATTCAGTACTACACAGGCTGTACCAAGATACCTACGATTTCTCTCAAACTTCTTTCCCTTCCCTCTAGGGCATTTTCCTACAGCTAAATACCCATTTGCCTTGCTGTATTACAGGTATTCATAGTTTCTAGATATCAAACAGCATTTGACCATGATGTGAACCTTTAGCAGAATATCAAGCTGCAAGATCTCACCACAAAACAAATACCACATCTCACAGAGATGAAGCTTACAGTTTGCACAGACACGATAACTCTAATCTAGAACATTTTCTATAGTATTCTCTAGGAAAAGTGAGGCATAATTAAGCATTTTCAATATCCTTTTTTTGGGCTACATTTCAAGATAGATGTTCTCAGCTACAGTACATTTAGTAAGGCCTTAAGAATACTGCTTCACACCTGAAGTAATGCATTTTCCTGTTTCAGTTTTGTAGCATTGTTCTCTGCTTTAACAGCCCGTTTCTGAAACAGAAAAAAAAACCATATTTATATCATAGCACTGATTGAGGTTTGAGGCAATGCAAGGAATATAGGAATGGACAATTCCAGCACATAGCTTGAAGTGACATGATTTGTGTTATAACACCTCTTGCTCTGAAAACTTTATCAGATGGGGACAGTGAACCCACTCCTCCTCTCCCAACTTTTCCCTTCCAGTATTTTCACCTACAGCTACAGAGTCCGTTACCACCTGCCATTTTTCTTGGACTAGAGGAAAAGGTAATTAGTACATATAACCAAGCAGGAAAAACAGCTCTTAGCTCATACATGAGATGTTTTCAGAAGGCTGCAAAAAAGCATTTGAAGGCGTTGAACATACAGATGATACTTCTGCAAAGATCTTCCTTATTCTAGGTAAGAGATTTCTAGACTGATACTCAGTCTTGTTATAACAGAAAAAGCTGAACCCATGTCAGAGCTTTTCAGTGTTAGCATTGCTGAACCAATCATTTAAGCTTCCTGAATTAACTGGAGGCAGAAGGAACTGCACAGTTCAAGCTATGAACACTCTTCTGCTAGTACCGCACACACAAACACCTACAGTCATCAGCTGCAGATTTTGTTCCACGTGCTGCACCATTGCTTCTAGATCTTGAGCTTCTTTTTCTTCTTTAATTTTGTTTTCCTCAAGTTTTCTTTCAAGTTTTCTCATCCTTAAAAAAACAAGAGACAATGTGCAGTGAGCACTGGTAACACTAAATTCCTTGGTAAGAATTCTAGAAAGGGATCAAATAACTCTTTCCTCCGCATTATACGAAAATGAAGTCTTCACATAGAACTAAATTTCTAGGCTGTGGCTCAGGGGATTTGTTTGTTCAACATCCATTTGCATTAATGAGGATTACACAGCTGAACCCAGAAAGGCTGTACAGAAAACATATCCATTCACAATCAGTCTAGATGAGGTTGCGTTCTGAATCAAAGTTACCCCATCACCATGAAAGTACCGGCTGCCTCACTACTAACAGCAACACGATGCAGAGGGTTCAGATGGGAACTTAAGATTAAGTCCTACCTCAGATCAGTCTCCGGATTGTTTAACCTCAGGAAATTCAAACCACCCGATATCAAGTTGCTCAACAACAACAGCAACAAAATACTTTCTTGCTTCAAAGGAGAGAGCTAAAGATTCATTATTTTGTTAATCTGAAGCTTTATGAAGTGCTTCCTCTCAAGCCCTACCCTCATTCACACCAACCACTTAAACTGATGAAGTATAAGCCACCCAAACACGCTCATCAGCTTGCTACTTATTCCTCAACTATTTTTCAATAAGAAAATCAGGTTTATTAGAATCAAGCTTCTAAATAAATAGAATAGATTTCAACTACGTTTTCCTTCTTTAAAGCTGTTGGCTCTTTCCAGTGAGCACCTCTTCTAAGAGAACTTGTTTACATGGCTACTTTCTCCTGCACTGCAGCTTACGCACTTGTCTGCTTGAGTTTCGGAGAAAATCTGAAGCTTATTGATCCTGTTTCTCAAACTGGCATTCTCTTCTTTCAGCTAAAAAATAAATAAAACACAATCTCGTTAGAAGTGAGGGCGTGGTTTCACAGCACTTCTGGAGCTGCACAACCCGAAGAAGCACAGAAGCATTCGGCTTTCCCAGTTCCAGCTCTGAAAAGCCTCGCACCACTGCGCGCCAGCTTACACGGCAGACGGGAGGCGCCGGGCGGCCGCCACCTACCTCCTCGTAGCTGGGCTGCCGCGGCGGCGGGGCGGCCAGATGCGCCCGCTCCACGGCCGAGGGCCGGTAGCTCCCGCTCCACTCCTCATCCTCCTCCTCGTCCTGCGCCTCGCCGCCGGGCGGCGCCGGGAAGGGCTCGGGGCGCGGCGCGGCCTGCGGGGCGAGAGCGGCGCACAGCGGCTGAGGCGGGGCCGCGCCGCGCCAGGCCGCGCCCCCTCCCGGCCCCGGGTCCGGGCTCGGGCCGTACCTGGCGGGCGGCCGCCGCCTCCCCGCCGCTGCGGGCCTTGCTGCGCACGAACTCGCGGAAGGAGAAGGGGTTGGGCTCGGCCGGGCCCCCCGCCGGCGCCGCCTCCCCGCCCGCCGCCGCCATGGGCGCCGCCGCCGCCGCCACCGCCGCGGCTCCGCTCCGCGCTGCGAGGGGCGGGGCCTCCCCTCAGGGCAGTCCCCGCCCCCTCTTCGGAGCGGGGCCAACCGGCGCGCGAGGCCGGCCCGTCCCTCCTCCAATCGGGCGCTTCTTTCCGTCGCCCCGCCCCTCTCCCGCCGCCGGCCCAATCGGACGAGCTCTGCCGGAAGCCCCGCCCGCACGGCCCCTCCCTCCCGCCGCCGCGCCGGGCGGAAGCGAGGCTCGCCGGGTGACGGCAAGATGGCGGCCGCCATGGTGTGGCTGCGGCGGGGCGCGTGGGGCTCGGCGCGGCGGTGAGCGCGGCCCTCCCCGCCCCGGGGGGGGGAAGAGGGGGGGATAACGGCCCCGGGGGGGGGGCCCGCTCCGCCCGCCCCCCCCTCATGGAGCTGCCGGTGCCCCGCAGGTGCGGCCGGAGCTACAGCGGCGGCGTGCCGCTGACGCGCCCGCTGCCCGGCGCCCCCCAGCCCGTCTTCGCGGCGGCCGGCGGCCGGGAGCGCTTCGAGACGCGGGTGACGACGCTGGAGAACGGGCTGCGCGTCGCCTCGCAGAACAAGTTCGGGCAGTTCTGCACCCTGGGCCGTGAGTACCGGCCGCCCCGACGCGCTCCCGGGCGGGCCCGCGGCTCCGCGGCCCGGCGCCGCTCAACGCCGTGTCTTCTTCGCCCTAGTTCTCGTGAATTCGGGCTCCAGGCACGAAGCGAAGTACCTCAGCGGCATTGCTCACTTCTTGGAGAAGCTGGCCTTTTCTGTAAGTGACGGCCGCCCTCTGCAGCCCCTCTGCAGAAACTGTGGGGGAAAAAAACAAAAAAAAAAACCCCAAACCCCCCAAAAAGCAACCCCCAAACCGCATGTCAGCACGAGTGATGGTGCTGGGATGAGGCAAGAAGGCCCAGCTGTGGGCAGGCCGCTCCTCGTAGCAGCAATGCGGGTCTAAACCAGTGGCGCTGGTATTGTCACAGCTATGATTAGAGCCTCAAAGTTGGGCGCGCTGTCACCTCAAAACTAACTGAGAGTTCGGTGAACCGTTTGGCTTAAAAAATGCAGAAGGCTTTGTGCGTGCGGAAGATGTGCTTCCTTGTTCCCAGCCCCGCTGACTAAACATGAACAGTTATTGCTTTTCTAGCTCGTAACGCTGGTCTCTTTTCCTTAGTCCACAGCTCGGTTTGCTAGCAAAGATGAAATTCTGCTCACCTTGGAAAAGCACGGGGGCATCTGTGACTGCCAGGCATCGAGGTACGATAGTTCTTCTGTACTCTGTTACCTGAACGGTTGTAGCGTTGACAGTAGTGTGAGATGATGGAACCCCTGTTTTCCTGGCGTGAGAGAGTAAAAGCCGCTTTCTGCTTCTGAGGAGGAGAAATCTGCTATTTGTGGCAAGTGCTAAGAAGCCACAGGAGCGAAGCTGACAGGCTGATGTCAGCGCTATCTCACGTTCAGAGCATGTAGTGAATAGTGATCTAGCAGCGCTATCTGCGATTTCCTGTAGCGTGTTTGCTGAGTGCTCAGGCATGTGACTTCTGAACTGAATGCAAAACCCATCTGCTTGTGTTGCAGGGACACAATAATGTACGCCGTTTCTGCTGATGCCAAAGGCCTGGACACGGTGGTCAATCTGCTGGCTGATGTAGTGCTACAGCCCAGGTTATCAGGTCTGGGAACACAAGTCTGCCTCAAAAAAGGAGTCCCGAAGCATGACTTGCTAAGTGGATTTCGGGATTCTTCATTAGATTGTGCTCATCAAGAAGCTTAAGAGTTCTTATTTAGCAATTGCATATTTTGTGCGGTGGTCGTTATGTCTTGCTTTCTCTCTTATTATAGATGAAGAAATTGAGATGACTCGAATGGCTATACGATTTGAGCTTGAAGATTTGAATATGAGACCTGATCCAGAGCCTCTACTCACAGAAATGATCCATGCGGTAAAACAAAGTTATCTAGCACACAGCACTCTGTGTGGTACCTGCTGCCTTCTCTTCCTCAGCTTCAGGGTTTATCTTAGACTGCTCTGCAAACAGATTTTTCTGAAATTCAAATAGATTTCAGTGGGAGAGAGGAGAGTTTTGCTGTCCCTTCATTTGGAAATCCCAGATTCTGTACATATAAAAGGTTTCTAATCTAGGCTAAAACTAACTGTAACTTATCTTTATTGACATGGGTGACAATATGTTGTTGACTTATGCTTACATAAGTGAAATGATGCTCAGCCTGTCCTCTCTTACATGTCTCAGTCAGGTAGGCCTAATTCTGAAAAACAAAGAAAGGCTTAGATTGAAGGGGCAAAGTAACGTTTGTTAGTTTAATGTATCTGTTTCCTTTTAGGCAGCCTACAGGGAAAATACAGTTGGACTGAACAGGTTCTGTCCAGTAGAAAACACTGACAAAATTGATCGGGAAGTCCTCCATTCGTACCTGCGCAACTACTATACGCCAGACAGGATGGTGCTGGCTGGGGTGGGGATTGAGCACGAGCAGCTAGTGGAGTGCGCCAAGAAGTATCTGCTTGGAGTGGAGCCAGTGTGGGGTAGCGGAAAGACCAAGGATGTTGACAGATCTGTGGCTCAGTACACAGGAGGCATTGTTAAGGTAAAAGACTGCATACCTGTAGCCAAACTGACCATCGCAGCCATCATTTGGGCAACAGGTTAATAATCTGGCATTTATCAAGCTGCATACAGGGGTGAAAATCAGTCCTAATAATTTGTCTTCCCTTCCCACAGGTTGAAAAAGATATGTCAGATGTGAGCCTGGGCCCTACTCCAATCCCAGAGCTTACCCACATCATGATCGGGCTAGAAAGCTGCTCATTTTTAGTAAGTATCAACCCCAAATCTGTTGTTTCATGTGCCCTGTGCTTGAGGGATTCCACGCTACTATCTCATCCTGTAAACACTGGCACTGTTCTGCTGCTTATGGTGCGAGTATACACAGGCAGCTTTTTCACATAACAGGTTTTTGGGGAAGATGGGAAATGTGGCAAAACTGGACACAAATGCCAGAATTTGCTGTCATGCGTATCATTAGCCAGATGCATCTTTGATAAAGGCACTGATTTTTACACTCCTCTTAAGCATTTTTTTTTTCCTGACTCTTTCTTCTTTTTTTTCTTTACTGATCCCTGGCCCTTGAGAGCACTACTAGGTCTCTGCTATTAGTTGACTGAATTTCTTATTGCAATTCAGGAGGAAGATTTCATTCCCTTTGCAGTATTAAACATGATGATGGGAGGCGGCGGCTCTTTTTCAGCTGGAGGGCCTGGCAAGGGCATGTTCACCCGACTGTATCTCAACGTACTCAACAGGTTTGTTTGCCTTTCTCTTTAAGGGATAGCAGAAAGACAGCCTTCTCATAGCATGCTCACATGAAAGGCTTCATCTTCTGAAAGCCAAAACACCTAGGTTTTATATCAGCTTATTCTGCTTGAAACACATGGGACCAATATGTCAGTGAGCATTTTGAGGGGGTGAAAATAACAGGGCAGAAGTAACCAGGAATCCTGTCTTCCTCCACCAGTCTAACCCATCCTCTCAACCAGGGAATATCAGCAAAATTGGCAATAGGTACCAGTAATTCTGCTCTGTACTGTTCTCCTGGTTTCAAGGATGCAAGTAGAGAAAAGGAAGTAGATGAGACATGCAGAAATGTCAGAGGCAGGCACTGATGATCCCCATAAGCACTGCTGAGAATCCTGAAAATGGGCTACGGGGACTCACTGTCTGCTTTCTAGTTCTATGACATTTAAGTAAGTATGTTTGTGTACTCACAGGCACCACTGGATGTATAACGCAACCTCTTACCATCACAGTTATGAAGATACAGGTCTCCTGTGTATTCATGCCAGTGCAGATCCAAAACAGGTATGTAACCCTCCTGTGTTCAAAGATGGATGTCCTTAAAAAGTGACTGCACTGCTTATTATCAAATTGTAATGTGATAAGAATTTTTGTACTCTGAGATAAATTAGTGGTAGCATGTGTCTATATAGAAAAGTCAGTTGGACCTGTCACTTTGCAACATAGCATACACATACTCTGTCCCTTATGCATAATTGTAGTCTGAGAAGGATTTTTTTTTTGGTTTACTCCAGCGGAGGGGTTTTTATAACATTGCAAAACTGTGGGAATCCAACAGAATATTCTTCTCCAATTCATTCAGTTGTTCTAGGCCACATCTCCAAAGGGAAGAAGTGTCCACTCATACTAGCTGTTGAATGCTTTATGCTACATTAAGAGAACAATTAAGCGTTGTTCTAATTTTCTTTCAAATATCTGTTTTTCCTAGGTTCGAGAGATGGTGGAAATCATTACAAGAGAATTCATTCTAATGGCAGGAGCAGTGGGAGAGGTTAGCAGCCTGGCTTGCAATCTATCCAGATGGTCTTTGAGCTGAACTTGCTAAGCTAATGTATTTCTGTACAGAAGTATTTCACATGTGTCTGTAAAAGAATATAGTCATTTTAGCAACACATCCACAAAGAGGACGGTGTTTACACAGTTCTTAAACGCTCTATATCCCTTCATAGCAAATCTTTACTGCAAAAGAAAGACCTATTGCTCATTCTTAATGTCTGATGTGTGCTAAGAAAAGTCTACCTATTAATTGTTCCGGTGCCTTTTTTTTCCTTCTCTGAAGCAGTACATCTAGGATAAAGCTCAGATCCATCTCCTTCATGGAGCAGAATGTGGCACTAAAACCAACCTCTGTTTTTTTTCCTGAGTGATGGTATCTTGTACTAGAGAGCAGTGGTCACACTTGTTTGAACATTTATTTGTATTTGTTGTTGCTTTGCAGGTAGAGCTTGAGCGAGCAAAGACGCAACTGAAATCCATGCTCATGATGAACCTCGAGTCTCGGCCAGTTATCTTTGAAGATGTGGGAAGGCAAGTGTTGGCAACAAACACAAGGAAACTACCTCACGAGCTCTGCACGCTCATCGGTGAGTAAACAGTACTTTCCCTTGCCTAGACGGAACTGTAGTCACATTGTGGGAGTGGCAACTTAGAGCCGATTCTTGCAGCGCAGATGAATTGCCTTAGAAAGCAGAGTGGCATAAATATCACAGATGCATATTTCAAACTGACCTTCTCAACTGCTTGCAAGCTAGCACAATGCTCTTGTTTGACAGAAGGAAGGGAAAAACAGAGGCACGGTAGAGAAGGGCCAGAGCTAGTGATTGCTCTTCTAAAGTCAAAAGAAAAGTCAAAGACCTTTTTTCACAGGTCTCAGCACCGTAGCAAAGCTGCTGCTTGCTATTTAAAATGTGGTTGTAACAGCTCTGGCTTTCATCCGCAGGTGATGTGAAATCTGCTGACATCAAGAGAGTGGTCACCAAGATGCTTCGTAACAAACCAGCTGTGGCTGCACTGGGTGACTTAACAGATTTGCCCACCTATGAACACATCCAGGCAGCACTTTCTAGTAAGGATGGGCGGCTCCCTCGGATGTATCGGCTCTTTCGATAAATCCGTGCACACTGCAGATGTCTACAACAGACTTGCTTTTTTAAACACTTGTTGGACTGTAACATTGCTGCAACCCCCCCCACCCCATACCTTTCCTGGCATACCGTGCAAACATGGGATTATGCTACAGCTGAACAAAACTGTTCTGGAATATTGGACTGTGAAGAGCTCATTTTGTTGTGGTCTTATAAACCATCCTGGCTCTGGATGAGTATTTTTCAGCTTCTGAGTAGATTTATGGCAGAAGATGGCTGTATGCAGCCTTCTCTTGGCACTGGGGAGAACACAGCAAGCCAGAATATTTATCAGTAGGTGGAAGCATGTATCTCAGAAGAAATGTGTGTGTTACCACTTAATCATATTGCAGGCCTTTCTGGTGGTATAGGCAGGGCTGCCACTTTGGAGGCACCCATGTGTGCAGCCCGCGCTTCCCTCCCCTGTGGCCACAGCACCCTTGCAGGGCAGGCACTTGGCCATGGTGGTTGGCAACAGGCCACATGGGATTAAACCACAGGAGGCTTCAGGCTGGACTGCTCTGCTGAAGGCACAGACTGTTCACATTAGCTCTCCTTCACAAGGCTGGTTACAATCCACATCTACCACATTTGTTAGTTAAAACATTGATTTAGGTAAGTTCAGTTTAACGAGTCAGTTGGCCTCCAGTGATGCACACTGTGAGCCTGCAGCCTTATGTGGGCATAGGAAGACTGAAAATGCTGTTGAAGGGTTTGGCTTACATGTGTGAATTCAAAGAATATTTAAAGCTCTTATCAAGGTGGACAAATATTTGGTCAGAATGAATTGGGAAAAATATTAGTTATTATCTCTGTGCGCTTAGGCAGCAAGTTTCCTGCATTCTAGTTTTTTGTTAGAAGAATCATGGATAGTTTTGTCAGTGTAACTTATCTTCTGTAATACTCTTTGAAATCATATGTTTGGAAAATAGCTTGATAATTTAGCTAGAAAGAACTCAAAGGAAAGTAGACCTAAAGCATATATAGTTTCTGGGAAATCCATATATGGAGATAGTTTGCATAACTCTATGTGGACATTTATTGTAGAATGAAAGCAATCCTATTCTTTAGATTATTTCACTTGCAAGTGGATTATGCTAAAGAATAAAGTGCTTTTACTCCAGAATTGGTATCCAAACAAGAATTTGCTAAAGGAGCTGCTGCTGCCCCTTAAATTCATACTCTACTGTCTTCAAGTTGTTATTCAGATGAATTTAAGGCCTTGTAAACAAAAGATGCAACTGTCAGTCTCACAGCAAAGATGGAGCTAAGTTAGGAGTCAACAAAGTGAGGAGGGAAAGATCATGATCTTTAAAGTGATTGACTCTTGTGAAAAAACAGGATGCTATCACATTACAGAAAGAGACATGAAGCTAAGTGAAACACATTTGACATACTGGAGAAACTGTGGCCCATAAGAGAGGAGGCAAGATTTGATTTACATAATCCCCTACCATACAGGCTTAAAGATGTAGACTGCTGCCTTGCAGCATTTCACTGGCTTGGTATGTATTTTAAGGAGCAATAAAACTGGGAGCAGAACACTATGAGGCAGCTACTGTCTGCTTTATCCCTGTAACTTCTCTCATGCAACTGGAAGAGAAGATGTTGCATTGCTTCTTATGAAACCCACAGTATGGAAGTCTGTATATGCCTCTGTCCTATTCAGTTGTTGTGTATGTTTGTAAAGAAAATAAAGAGACTTTTAAATGACTAGAGCAAGCAGTAAGTAGCAAGAGTTCTGAAGTTCATCAGCTGAGGGCTGGGTTTCCTGAACTGGCAGATGAAATGCACTTCATTAATAGCCCCAAAGAAACCTCTCCACCAGCAGGTGAAGAAAAATGATGCATGTTGTAGTGCATGTTAACCATTTGCATGACACAGTCAAATTGAGTTCTCACAGCTCTGCAACAAGAGACAGTTCTCATTTAAGGTACAGTATTAATTTATTTTTATTCCTTTAAAAAGAAAGGAAATCCAAATACCTGATGGCTACTGACAGGCCAGTGCTGTAAATATTTGTACCGCAGAACAGAAGCTCTGTCTTGGACAGGTTGCATAGTTAGCAGCACTTCCTCCAAATAGTTTGCTCTGTTTTTGTGTAGTAAGATGACTAATCCATCCAATCTGTGCCCTGTGCCCAAAAAGAGTTTTTCACTATTAACTGTAGTTACATTTTACCAGCACCATACTGGTCCCTGTAGTATCTTTACATTTAAGATGACACTACTTCAAAAACAGCAAGTTATTTGCAGTTTACTGAATTTGGAAAATAAAAACAAATGGGATTTAAATCACAGAACCAGAGGGAATGGAATTAAGCTGATTTGACTTACTGCAATTTCTCTGGATACTTCCTTAGTACTCACTTGATATCTTAATCACTTTGGTGGAGCATTATGTAATAGCTGTACTTAGAACATTGTTTTCAACTATGGTGTCCTGCTGCTGGAGGCCTGGCAGCATTTTATCACCCTTGGGGGAGGACAAATGAATTGAGAAAGAGATTGTTTCAACAAGTTTCAACAAGTTTCAACAACCAAAGAAACTTACTGGTTTGATAAATTAATATTTACCCCCTTAGTAACAGAAGGCCTATAAAATAATTAATCAAATGCAATGTTTGTACACTTGGAATGCACAGTAGTACATTCATACAGGTCTTGCTCTAGAGGGCCAAAAAGCCCAACACAGGAACACTGTCCTCAGACAAAACTGCTCAAGTTCCTTAACTGGTCCCTGTTAAGCATTTTACAGAATACCATACATTTGGTTACAGATAAGGAAAAAAAACCACAAAGTAGATCAAATCAAACAGACAAACCAACATTTTCACCTTTCTGCAGAATTTTATGTCATCTGCCCCCAGTCATGCCAATTCCAAGGGCTGCACGCCCTGTGTAGAGTCATCTTAGAACAAAGAGACTGCACTGGGCTGCTTCCAAAGATAATAGGGTTAAAAATAAATCAACCGAGTCTGTTCATATGGCTGTCCTAGATAACTGACTCCCTTTTCTTCAGCAAAAGCACCTGAGCTGCGTGGATTAGCTCATGTAAATGAATCCAGGGTGAGGTTTAAGACATTCTTCAAAGCCCCAGCAACTGCCAGAGATGCTTAACCAGACAACAATTCCCTGCAGACTTTGCCATGGCCTGAAATCCTCTTTCAGGGCACCTCTAACATGAGCATTGCAGAGTTCTCAGCTCAGGAAATGCTACACACGCTGCTGGATTTTTGGTCCTTTTGCTCTTGCCGTTTCTTAAGTTCCCTTGTAATCCGTCTCTTTATTCCGATTAAATACAGCTCTCTGTCAAACTGCCCCGCAGCAAGTGGAATGCTACAACATAAACACAAGCAATAACATCAGGGCACAAATTAATTCTTCTTGCTGGCTCAAAACTTCCCAACTAGTCTATACAACAAAGGCCAGAAAAATCATTCTGAAATTTCTTTTCCACAGCAACAAGTTAAGGTTTTTCACAATACATTTTAAGGAAGACTATATGGATAGTAATATGGAAATGTACCTTCAATTTAAGCATGAAAATGCCTGCAATCGTAAGGAATATACATGAGGGATATTGGCCTTTAGCCTTACCACAACTGACAGTTTAGAAACTAAACTGTTAAAATCTAGCTTACTCTTAATTTGGTGTATTCACGGGCCTTCCCATCTCCAGAAATATCAGGCAGGAACAGTTCACCTTCAGCAGTTCTTACCTTAGTCTTCTGCACAGGCCAAAAGAAAATCCTAGCAGCCCAACTGCAGTGACTCTGCAATACTTCTAGTTAATGGATATTTAATACCCATAAGCCAAAAAAAAAAAAAATCCTAATTCTAATTGCACTGTTGATCAAGTGCTTTGAGAAATTACCATTTTCTAGATACCTGGGTCTTGAATTCCTTGAGCATGCTACTCACAGAAAAGAGATGTTAACTAAATTTCAGTGACTTAATCAACTTTTCTAAGGAGTCCTACTAGCATAACAGCCCACAGCTGGGACATTAAGACACCTGGAGGATCTGAAAGTACTCTGCAGGCATACAGCTGTGTTGAAATGCAATCATCACTGGGAAGGGAAAACAGAATTGATCCTGAAAGGGGGAAGAGGAACAGAAGAGGAAAATTGTCCATGCCAACAGGAAAAGCAATGAGAGCTGTATCTCACATAAAACACAGATTCATAACAAACTGCAGTAGACTCAATTTTCTCCCTCAAATGGATTAAGGGACCTGGCAGCAGGGATTTCAGATCTCAGCTGCATGGTTTAAGTGCTCTTATTGCTCTGACCACTGACAGTATGTTGTATAAAACACAAAACAGGCTGCAAAGAGCCACAGAGGATTGACTCCACCTCAGAGACTCTTGTGAGAGTACAAAGTCTGAGCAGGAGCATATCCTCGGGATCACTGCAGCCATGCGCTGTCACACGGAATGGCATAAGCAGGGTACTTACTTGTCTCTGCCAGGCCTGACTTTGACACGGAACAAGGCAAATACAGGCCGATGGTCCGAAGTTTTGATCACAGGACAAGAAGAGTACTTGACAGCATGGATGTCATCTTTGTGCCGACTCCGGTATACAACTCGATCCTGGGAGGCAGAGAGAGATGGGAAACTCATGGTAACTCCCCTTGCTCACCTTGGGGAGAAACGCTGGTTCACAAGAGACAAATGTGTTCATTTATCACACCACTTAGTGGAATTAAGTGACTTCGATAATGATAAATTCATGAATAATGTGTGTCTAGTCCCCACCAAACTCACTGAGGGGACATACAGTCTCAATAACAGCTGTGTCAAAGTTTCCCTGTACTCACGCACTCAACAAAGCTTTCTCCCAAACCAGCTCCACAGGCATGTTGCCCTCGAGCAACGTTAATTCTCAGCATGACTGTATCTTATGCAAATCAACTGTGGCAGGGGGAATATCCAAGAAAGCTTTTTAACGCAGGTGGGAATCCCCTTCGGAGGCGTGTATGTGGCTGAAGAGCCTTTCTGAGAATGCTGCTATGAAATCATCTCTTACCGTGTAGGAAGGAGTCCTTTGTTTGGAAGTGGTGTCATAGCTGTCCTTTCCTATGTCAAACTTGTAGGAAGGACGGAAATGAATGTCAGCCTCTTGGAATCCTTTAAAAATAGACCCTGCAGGGAAGGGGGAGAACAGCATGAACAACAAATGCCTCCTTCCCAAGGACCCGGCACACTGTGCATTTATTTAACACTACTTAACTATTGCTGGCTAGAAACTGCAGCCCCGTTTACATAGCAGTCAAATGAAAGAAAGAGCAATACATCGCTTGGGAGATTACACAACGGACACAGCAAAATGAAAAAGTTCCTCCTACTATCACCGGACTTGACAACTGCTGACTTCTCTTTTTCAGGGAGCTTAACAACAGAAAGTAGTGGAGGTCTTTCGGAAATTGGCTGTAAATATTCTTGTCCCTAGAAATCTTTGTTCTTGGAGGCTAGGGAGAAAAACAGCTGTCCCTCACCCCTAATCATTTCACTAATAAGCTGGTCGTACTCCAGTAGCTTGGACATGTCCTTTTCCAGGTTCTGCTTCAAGATGGAATCCACGGTCTCACGATCCTTATTTAGTCGGAAGTTGAAGTCACCAAACCAGAATACTTCATCAAACCGAGTTGTGACATCACCTGCAAATTCAAGCCAGAAGTGTCTGTGTAGAAATAAACATTCTGAAAAGTTCTGCAGGCAGAACCCCCCCCCAAAACTTTTCTTCCCTGATTCTCTGAGTTTTGAGGAAAATTAAAATATCTGATGTAGTTACATGCTCATTAAAATGAAATTCACTTAATTCTTTCAAAATAACAGCTATATCATGCATAGTTTACTGAGAATACTACTAGCTATGTTTAAGGAACAGGCATAAATTATTTCTTTTTACTACCAAGAGATAAAGTACTATATATGTTTCTGCCTACAACCATCATAGAATGCGATAATAGAAAAATAGTAGAAATTAAAAATAAAGTTTTGGTTTGAGAAACAAACCAAAATTTACCCGTAAGACCTAAAAATAGTTTGAGCACAGAAACCTAATGTTATACTGCAGATGAATAAATTCATCTTTCTAGAAAAATCGTTTAGTTATGTATCTAGATGTCATGTTAACAACAGAGTATTGAGACAACAGTAAAATTTAGTCAACTATGTTGAACTCATATATATATATACATACTACATATATTTTCACCTACATATATATATATATATATCAAAATGTTCTTTTTGCAAGTTTTTAAATAGTCACTTCTCCTAATTCTAGAAAACACTTAGCAAAATTGAAAGGCATCCATAATATTTAAAAAAGAACCCTCAAAATTATCTCATTATCATTCTGAGAGAAAATATATCACATTTTCAATTTCCTCCTTCCCCCTCCATTTCAACTTTGTCTCTCAAATCTCACAAAAAAAATGCTCCAGCTCAAAAAGAATCAGGCGGCATCCTCACACACAAAGACTTGTGGCCTCTTTTCAGACCAACTGTCTCAAATAAGCAGACCCATTCTCTCTCCTTAGTGTAGGGCAAAAGACAAAGCACAAACTCTGTTCACTTGCACTCACACACAACCAAGGTTTCATGCTTACTAGAACTGGATCGATACGGATTTGTGTCCGGAACATTCTTGGGGAGTGCAAGTGCTTGAATGGTTTTACTGTAGTCCAGCTTCCTGTCGTTCACTTTACTGTCCCCAGCTGAAAGACAGAAATCCCAGTGCTGCCAAGGATGCACCATTTTCATTCAATAGCCATTTTTGGTTATAACAGCAACGTCCAAAGGATATTAGACATTCTGCACATGTAAAATGTAATTCCCTGACCTGGGGAGCATAGGGACTAAAAGACAATGACAGAAAGCAAGCAGAAAGGCACACAAATGCACTGAGTTCATTTTTGTATTTGTTTTGTTAAGTCTGCTACAAAAAAATCCCCCACTCTGATCATTCTAAGCTCAGCAACCTTGAGCTTTAACTTCAGCAGTCTTATTCCCGCAGCCCTCTGCAGCTTTCTGCTCTTGTAAAGCAGTCCCACTCCTCCCTCAGTCAGGGCATTTCTACCAAGCTCGTAAATGTCTCACATGTGAAGTGGGAGGTAATGAAGAGAAAGGAGGTCCCAAAAAACGTGAAGCAGATCCCCAGAGCTCCCTTGGTTTTGATTTGAGACACAATTCGAGTTGTCACTGTGGCATATTCCACTTCTGCAAGGAGAAAGAGAAGCAGCTGTTACAGAAAAGCCTCTGGAGACAGGGAGCAGGGAAGTCAGGATATAGACAGTCCTGGGGAAAAGGACAAGACACCTGATGGCAGCAGTCCTTTCACCTCCCCATTCTCCAGCTCGTACTGGACCACACACCTGAGCAAAACCAGATCAGGTCCCTTCGAATGAAGACTGACATGTAGAGCACTCCGTGTGCAGCAGAGTAGAGCATGACGTAGTGGGGGCCTAGCGTCTCTTGGAGGCGGATCTCCCACTCTCTTCTACAGGAGAGAACAACAGCTGGATCACAAGAACAGGACCAGAGACAATAACCAAGAAGGGAAATGAGCACTGTGAGAAGACGGCAGTCCCTCTGATGAAGAAAGGCAAGCAAGCACAAACAGAACCTCCACTGCCAAAGTGATGCTGTGTTAAAGGCTGATCAGCCTGACATGCAAGCCCATGTGCCATGCAACAGGATCTGCACATTGGCGAGAATTAGAGGGTCGCTGTCACTGCCCCAAGCAGCTTACGAGTCTGAGAAAAAGCTTGTCCCAGTGAGAAGATATCTGGAAACAGCAAGGACTGACATGAGGTGTCAACTTGCTCTTCTTGTGTCAGTCACTATCAGATAGACTAGAAATTTTAGAGCCATGTGCTGATGATGAGTGCAAGGTTGCTAACTAACAGGCTGCTAGGGAGCTAGCTCACTACAGGCAAACTCTGTTTTGGATCTGTGGTAAGATGCCAACTGAAATCAAACAGGAGTTTTGCTATCAGCTTCAATGAGAACAGGACCAAATCCTGTATTTACAGACTTTGTGACATTTTCCTCTAAAACCCACTTCCCCTGGTGCTTATGCAGTGGAATTCACAGACTTACTGAATGGATGGCTTATTAGGAATATTGAAAATATGACTAAGAATATTTCCAGACTAATTAAAAAAAAAAGCTACCAGTTAACAAGAAAGGAGGACGGTTCATTACATTGTTGTTGCTACCTGTCTGGACAGCCTTCTTGGACTCCAATGACATACATATCCTGGGCATAGTCAGGATCCGTTGGTAACAGGAAGTCATCCAGATTCACTGGAAGTTCCTGTCAAGAAAGGGTGGGGAAGAAGAAATTAGCAATATTAATTATGCAACAATTTACTACAGAAGCAGAGGAAAAGCTCAGGCAAAGCTACAAGCTTCACAGCATATGACAACAATTCAGGCTTCAAAAAATAGGTTATTAAGTCATAACAGTATGAAGACACACAGACAGGAAATAAATTTTTGCACAAGTGGAAAAGGAGAAAATACATGTGAAAAACGGAGAAAGTGAGAAATAACCAAACACAAGTTTTGTTAATGAGGAAAATGATTAGTATCCACCTTAAGTTGAATGCTGCTGTTACATTTTGGGCTCATGCAGAAAAGTGGCTGCTATAGCTGGAAAAGGTGGCTATGGACAGACAAAAGTCTGATCTTTGTGGGGCTGGACACCTACAAATTTATTCAGCCCCACAAGGGGCTGCTTGTGTTCTTCCAAGCATAGCTCATAAACCAGCTGGTTGAAGCAATCTTGAATTCCTCTGCTATGCAAAGATGTAGGCAGGAGGTTATGTTCTTTATTAGAGATGTTCTCTTCATAAGCACTAAATCATCATCTTCATATGACCCTAACTGCGCTGGAGCGTTAGGGAGCTGCCACAAAAAGCTGGAGTGGCTCTAGTAAGCTTCTCACTGCTTTCGTACCTAAGGTCTGAGGAATCCCGTTATGACAACTCTCACGAAGCTGAACATGCGCGAGAGGGTCCTGCGACTCGATAAAGAAGACAAACTCAGGTTGACGGGGAATGTACTCATGAACAGAAAAAAATATTGCACCAGTCCCTCTAATAAACATGGGGAAACTCTAGAGACTTATGTACACATACCTTCTGACCCTGCATGTTCCAGGTAGCCACAAAAATTCCAATATTCCGGTCAGGGAAATACCGACTAAGTTCTTCTGCTCCCAGCAAGGCACCGTTTGCCAGAAGGCTGCCTTCCAAGTAGCTTCTGTAAACAGAAGACCCACAAAAGAGCATCTAAGCAAATGGTATGACTACTGGAATACTGATTTGTAACACTTGAATCTTGTGTTAATCAAGAACATACCTTCAGTTCAAGAAAAGAATATTTATTACATATATATAGTTTTGCTTGCCTTGAGTTCCTTAGAACATTACCAATTTTTACAACTTTCAGCAACTCAAAGTTAAAATGTAAATGACTCCCAGGGAAACACAAGACAACTCAAAAAAGAATTTGACAAAGGCACCAGGATGTGATGCATCATCTTTTGTGAAAAGTGCTCCATGGCCTGCCACACTCCCAGCAGTCATGTTTGGTTTACGCTGATGCTATCAGCCCAATCCCTTGCTATCCCCTTGGCTCAGAAGAGCTAGGACTGAAAGTGGATGTAACATGCCCCCAGGTTATGAACTCAGAGGTTGCTCCAGCCATGTGCCAGCGCTTGTCTTCAGTGCACATCTCCCAAACGTTCCTCAACTGCAAGCGATCCTCACGGAGCGTTCATGGCTCATACGCAGGAGAGCAGAAATACCGCCACAAACCCGGCTTTTCAAAGCCCGGACACAGGTATGACACCGAGTGATACCACACAGGTTACGTGATCGGAGGACGCAAGTCTTCCAAAGGTCTCAGTTCCCCTGGCACCCACCTCAGACACAAAGAAAAGAGACTGGCTTGACATCTGAGTATCTCGAAGCAGCTCAGTTTACTTTCCAAACATGAAAACAGCACCAACATGCCCCATGTTCTGGCACTAAGGGGCTCCTCATCAAGGATTCAAACTCACATTCTTCCTTCGTTTCAGCTTGGCAAATTAGTTCTCAAGTAAAAGATTTCTTGAGTCCTACATCTAAAAGCATTTCACGTTCCAAATGGCTAGACTTGCCACACAGCACCTGCCTCTGCAGAGAACGCGCTGCTTATAAAAGCAAGGGGCATCAGCAAAAGGAGAGCAGGTTGAATAAGCACTTTTAATCTGGCTTAAGCTCTGCAAATAATGATTACAGCACAGTGTCAGGGAATGCTGGGCAATCTACTGGTCTACTCAGACCCTCATCTGACTCCTACAGCTGTTCTGAAGAAAGCACTTGAAAACTCCTCACTGACAAACAAGTAACAATCTGGGTTTTTTTGTTTTTTGGGTTTTTTTACCAGTTAGTAACACCTCAATTTATCTCTCTCCCAATTATTTTTCCTGTATCACTGACTCCCACTGATTTTGGATCAATGATCAGACTTACTCCTCAATATCTTGCAGATTATTATGTATCTATAACATCCAACTTCTAACTGAGGACGTGGTATACTTTACCTTCTAACATGGTTCCTACCCCACGGTATTGTCAATAATACTTGCTGGAGTATTTGAGCTGTGTGCTGGGAGGTCTTTACAAAAAGAGTTTCTGCAGCCAATTACGAGAAGAGGATTCAATTCACTAGCAAGCAGATGAGACTATCCGTGTCAGTTCCCGCCAATCAATAATTTAAGCTTAACTAATAACGAAGGCAAATGAGCAACTAGAGCTAAAGGAGGAGGGAGGTCAGGCCCACTGCAGGAGAAACTGCTGTACTCAGATCTGAGCGGAATCACAATCTTCCTCGAGAGACTCCCAGGGCAGCTGGGGCAGAGGATCTCCCGTGGTCCACTGAAGCACTTTACAACATATGATCCGATCCTGTCAGAAGCCAAACAAGCTCTGCACTTGCAGAGACGCTCAGCAACCCACAGGACTGTGGCAGGCACATGTGTGCAACTACCGCGTGATAGCTTGAAGCTAGTTTTTTTTCTTCCCTCCCCACCAGTTAACACCTCAGTTCCAGCCCAATGTACTTTCAGGTTAAAAAAAGGGTTATTCCCAACCACCAGCACCCGCAGCTACCCTTTAATGTCCAAAACAGCTTACTGAGATATTTACAAGAAAGCCGACAGCAATCTAAAGGGTTTTTTTTTCATGAAAAGCAATGCAAAGCACAAAGGAGAACACAAAATAGAGTATTTGTACCAAACTTTTTATCTTCAAACTGTTTCAAACTGAAGTCTTCACAGTGAGTTAAACAACAGAAAACAATTTTGTCATTTATTCATCAGTCAGAAGTTCTCTGCCTCAGACCAACAGGATTCTCCAGGCAGCTGGCTACCTCGTAATAGATACCAAACTGTCCCTGCCAAGAGAAGCTGGGGAACGTACCTGTTTCGAACATCCTTGGCACGAATGGGAGCGAGCAGGCTGAACGTAGATTTCATGGAGTCTGTGGAGCCATTATTGTAGACCATCCCGCTGCCATGGAGCCTGGTATCGCTCAAGCTGCTGCTCACCCTCCCAAACTTGCGCTGAGAATAATGTCGATAATCCATGCAATCTGAGTCAATCCTATTAGTTGTCCTCAGCGCGTGAGAGGCCACATTGAACTCCACAGGCGGCAGAGGTCGAGTGGGCGTTACTTGGGCCAGCCGGGGTTTGCTGCCTGAGAACGCTTTTCCCCGCAGGAGCCCACCGAAGGCACTGGAGATCTCAGAGGCTCGTTTCCCCAGGTCGGCAGTGCTGCCCCTGCTCTTCCCCGCGGGACTCGCTTCCAAGGCCTCCGGTGAACTGCGCGAGGAGCTCTGCTCGCAGCACTCGTCACGGGGGGCTGCCCTACCCCTGACGGCAGGGCTGAGGGATGCGTCCTGCAGAGAACCGTTCGAGGAACTCGACTCGTTGGGATCGGTCAGGCTTTCCTGACTTGTTCTTAATCGCCTCCATCTCCTCCAGCTTTTCTCATCCAGAGAGGCCGCGCGCTCCAGCCGGGGCTTCCTCGGAGGCCGTGGGGTGATTGATTTGATTCTCATGTTGGCTTTGACTTGATCTAGCGGAAGCTTTAATGCTTCATTTAAGGAGGTGCCCGCACTTAGGGGATCTTCAAAGGTAAGTTCCCCACTGTCACCAGTGCCCTTCCTCACTGCTTTGCCAGCTTTTTTAGCTTGCAGGTCCTGTACTGCTCTGCCCTCTGCGCTCTGAGCAACACATGCCCCGGAGTGCTGAGCAAATCCATTTAAAGTACTCATTCTCCTCCCGGGTACTGCCTATGGATGCTGCTCCATGCGGGAAGGTCCTCAGAGAGGCGTTTTCTCCCCTTGCTCACTCCGTAGGTTCGCAGAGCTTTAACCAAGCCAGAAAGGCATGTCACTTGAAGACAGCCCAGTCTCTAGCTGGGACGGAAGGGAGGGTGTATGTCGTTGCAGAGGCATCGTCTGCAAAACGTCACGAGCTGGAACACCTGGATTTCCGCAGGAGAAGCACAGGAGGCCAAAGGCGCGGCGCTCTCCCCGGTGAACCCTCGGCCGAGCAGCGAGCTCTCCGCGGGACGAACCGCTGGAACCGCAGCGGGGCCCTGTCGGGAATCACCACCGTTACTTCCACTCTTCCCAAGCGCGGACAGCGAGGTGAATCCCCACTGCCAGGGGCACCGCAGACGCCCGCGCCTCGCCGCCCCCCCCCCGGCCACACAACCCACCTCCGCGGCGCTCCCGGCCCCGCCGCCCGGGGCAGCCCAGCCCCGCCGCCAGGCCGCAGCCGCCCCCGGCACCGGCCCGGCCCTAGCAACGGCGGCGGCACCGCCCCGCCCCGCCAGTGAGGCGCCGCCGGCCGCACGCCAGCGCGCCGCCTGCCCCCTGCAGCGTCGCCTGGCGGCCGGAGGGCGCGCAGCACCGCACCGTTTCCCCCCCCACCCCCCCAAATTTCTAAAAACTCACATTTTGCACATTCCAACCACGACACTCGTAACCCAGGGCTCCAAAAGAGCCCCGGCACAGACGATCAAGAGCATCAGACCTACAGGGCATCATCATCATCATCATCATCAACTGCTTCTTTCAGTGCTCACCCTGCTTCCCAAGGGCTCGGGGGAGGCTCCTTCGTGCCCCTGTCACAGGCTAAAGCAATAACCACGAGAAGTAGTAAAATTTCAAAGTGCTCCAGAGCGCAAAATATTTTATTTAAGAATTTACAGTGTCAAATCTCACACTTAGGAAAGACAGCCGCTCCCAGCTCAAAGGAAGCCTTCGTGGATCCGGATGTTTGGCAGTCTCTACTGCAAGGAGAGAAGGAGCAGCAGCAGGGTGTCCTCGAGGGAGCCAAGTGTCTGTCCAGGTCTTAGGTACAAAAGAAAACCATACCGACTGCTGCTGGCCATGTCTGGGAATCAAGCATGGACGATTATGCACCGGTTTCCCATTTCCCACACAGCATTCCCCCCCCCCCCAATTACATATAAACCTTTTAGGACATACGTAAGGCTATCCAGATCTCAAACGTGGCATTATTCAAGAAGGGACAAACAATCAGGGGCCAACGCTGGTAATTTCACATTCACGGTAATGGGCAGAAATTCAAGTAAAAATCAAATAGTTTTGGTGGCAAATTCTAAATAAAATATGGTCTATGATTTAATAAATATTTAAAGTTTATTTTCTCTCTTTGTGGATGATTCAGATTCTTCAGTGAATATGAATGTTGCATATCATGGTTTTCAAGATTTCCTACATTAAACCTAAAGCTCTTAAAGTCCATTGGTAGAGGTCTAATCCACCTACTTTTACATGTTCAAAATTCAGCCGTTAGCTATTTAAGACCTTGGTTATTTTAGTAATAGAAATTCAAGAACAGAGTATTACGAACAGATTCTGGCACCCAACAGGAAAAAATTTAAACAACTTCCAAGCTGTTACCACCTTAATTACGTAGTGCCAGCAGTTTGAGAGAAAGCAAGTAACCATATTGCACTTAAAAGAACACTCACTCGTCAAATAGTACAGCATTGGCTATTATACAGAGAGCTTCTTTCGGACTATACAATTTGCTTTACAAGTAGTCTAAACCACGAACTACATACATACTAGATAAGATCCAAATCAAATTAGTATTAGATTACAGTCACAGTTTTCATTCAATAAAGGTCAATTTATTTGGATGAGCTGTGGCCCCCTCTTCCCCTTCCCCCTTTCAAAAAACATAGGAGCACATCTCGAACTTCATATGTTGACAAACCAAGTCTTGTTTATAAGCATTAAAATTGTGCATGGTCCTCTTAAGGCCACAGAGTGTTATATTACAATGTGG